>NW_027397123.1:0-227528 GCF_003265705.2 Callorhinus ursinus | reverse complement strand
GGAGCAGAATGTCCCAGGTGCCAGGTTTGGTCATGAGTGGGTGGGGAGATTCCGGCTTGGGGGATAAGTCTTATTGGGGGGGGCCTTAGAAGGCAGCCTTGTGATTGGTCCTGCTCAGGATAATGAGGGGGGGCTATTCTGTGCTTGCATTTTGGATGACTGGTCTTGCTGGTGAATGGGGGAAATACAACTGGCTTTAGTTTGGGAGGGGGGCTGGCTTAGGAAGGTTCTGTCTGATCCTGTTGAGGAGTCTGGGACTAGATTTTGGGGTAGGCTCATTTTGGGGAGCCAGAAAGGTGGCCCTGTTGCTTACATTTGGGAGGTTGGGTTTGGCTGGGGGCTGGAACTAGTCATGGTTTGGGGGAACTGCAGTTCTGGAGTCCCAGGGCTGAATATGGGAAGTCCTGTGGGCTCCTTAGGGAAGCTGGTTCTGGGTTGTGGGGGATGGGTTTACCCCAGATTGGAGGGCTGGTTTGGAGGGAACTAAACTTGGCTGTAGTTGGGAAGTTGTTTAGGGGTTCATCTGGCCATAATGGGAGGTTAGAGCTAGATAATGGGCTTCATTGAATACCCTTGGGAATGGCTTGAGAATCTTGAATTGATTCTTACTGGAGGTGGCTAAGACTGAATCAAAGGGTTAAAGTGTTGCTATTGGGAAGATGGTGTGGGAAGCTGGGGCTAAATTAGAAGTTAGCTAAATTAGGTGGAGGTCTAGTTTTGGAGGGTTGATTTGTCCCTGGGTGGGAGGAGGCTGACTGGCCCAGGAGCTGTGCCTTTGGGGGCTTATGAGGAGTTGAGAAGGGCTGCCCTGAGGACAGGGCACCTAAGAGATTGGGCATTCTGGGGGATGCTCATCCATCCTCCACCTCCTAGGAAAGAGCTTGAGCTGTGCTCCCCCCTCCCCCAACAAAGACCTTATTGCAAAGGCTCTTCCATTCCTTCCTCCCTCCCTACCCCTAAATCTAGCAGCCTAGGCTTTGAATCTGGGACTTCCTGGAAGGGATAGGGGTACTGTGCCAGGTTGGGGGAATCGGCTGAGCTCTTCTCCCTGTCCTGCACAGCTGGATGGCTGGATCCATGAGAAAATGCTAATGGCTCGGGATGGCACACGGGAAGATGGCCACAAGCTGCATAAGAGATGGCTCCGGCACCAGGCATTCATGGCCGAGCTGGCTCAGAATAAGGAGTGGCTGGAGAAGATTGAGAGGGTGAGGATATAGAAGGTCCCTCTGCTGGTGCCAGGTGCTGGAGGCCTCCAGGGGACCTACATCTCAGTTCCTGAACCCTCCACTGCCGCCCTGCCATTCCCACCCCTCTGAACCCTTTCAGATCATTTCCACATCTGCTCCTAGCAATGTGGCCATGAGCGATGCTTATAACCTCTTTGAGCTTCGGTTTTGCCATCTGTAAAATGGCTAGCATCTCTTCTGCATGGTGCCCATACCCTCCTGGTTGTTAAATATTTTACCCCTTCTGGCTTTCTTCCATGCCACTTGGAGCATCTATGCTGGAAGGTCAAGTAGACAGGCTGGAGCAGTCCTGGGAGACCCAGGGTTAACGTGAACTTTGGATTCCTCCAACCCTGGATTCTGATTGTGTCTACGCCTCTTACTAGTTGTGGGCCTTGGCAAATTGTGCTAACTTCTTTGAGCCACCGTTTGCTCTGCTTTAAAATGAAGGAAATAGGGGTGCCTGGCTGGCTCAGTTGGAAGAGCATTTGACTCTTGATCTCGGGGTCATGAGTAGAGATTACTTAAATAAATAAAACTTTTAAAAAAGAAAATTAAATACGGAAACAATGAACACTGCTACTTCCCTGGGCTCTTAATGCAGTAAAGTCCTTAATACAAGGCCAGGCACCTGGGAGCATAATTGCTATGGTATTATTTTTAATATGTACTCTACCATATGTAATTCTAGGCCATCAAGGAGCTTGACTTCAGTCTTGGAGGAACCCAGCCTCAACTCCCAAACCTGATCCCTACTCTTGTTGAACCCCTAGACCTACAGCCCTCAGTACCCCTACTCTTCTGATGCAAAGGGGACACCCGGGTCAGCCTTAAACCCACTGATGCCCCATAAATAGTGGCACGGGGCAAAGCCACACTGAGTTTAATGGAGGTTTATTCTTTCTGCTTCTTTTGCTCTCTCTCTATCTCTTCTGTTTCCATCTCTCTCTCTCTCTCTCTCTTTCTCTCTCTCTCTCTCGTCTGTCTTTCTTTGATCCTTTTCCCATGTTTCTGACTTTATGGGCATGTCCCTGTATCCATCCCTCTATGTCTGTCTGTCTTTTGCTTCATCTTTCTCCCCATGCATTGCTTCCTTCCATCTCTGGACCTGTCTCTGCCTCCATGTCTCCCCCTGTGTCCCATTGCCCCCATACTTCTCTGTCTTCTCCCCACCCCGTGCCTCCTCCTGCTCACTTCCTGTCTCCCACCTGTCTGGGGCAGGAGGGCCAACAACTGATGCAGGAGAAGCCAGAGCTGACAGCCTCGGTGCGGAAAAAGCTGGGTGAGATCCGGCAGTGCTGGGCTGAGCTGGAGAGCACCACCCAGGCCAAGGCGCGGCAGCTCTTTGAGGCCAGCAAGGCCGACCAGCTGGTGCAGAGCTTCGCCGAGCTGGACAAGAAACTCCTTCACATGGAAAGCCAGCTGCAAGACGTGGACCCTGGCGGGGACCTGGCCACCGTCAACAGCCAGCTCAAAAAGCTACAGGTATGGCCTGGCTGACCCAGACAGGGTCTCTGTATGCCACCGGGGGCCTGAGTCAGGGTCAGACTCCACTCAAGGTATTGCACACAGAAGGGATGTCATACAGGGGTTTATTTCAGATGTGTTACAAGGGCTGAAGAGCAGAAAGGGAGTACCGAGGGAATCCAGGTAATAGTAACTCACTGCTTCTGGCAACACCAAGAGATTGGTCCCATGATTATCCCCCATTTTACCAATGGGGAAGGTGAGGCACAAAAGGTGAAGACCCTGCCCAAGGACACAGCTAGCCAGCGGCTCCCTTGGGGCACGGGGAGGGCTCAGGGAACAGACGCAGCGTCTGCATTATCTCGGCTCCTAGCTGGCCGCCAGTCAGTGGTCAGGATCTGGTCGTTTGACATGACCGGCTAAAGGCGGGAAAGTGGGCGTTACTTTTCACCTCTCAGGATGTAACAGCTCCTGCCTTCGTGTGCCAGGAACAATGCCAGACCACCACAGGAAACTGAGCCTCCGGGAGGTGAACTTACTGGCCCAGGGGAGCCAGTGAAGAGCCTGGATTCAAATCCAGGACCCTTGACTCTTCACCGCTCCTTTTGATACATCTGCTGCAGAGTTATGCTGCTAAAGGGGGCTTGGCATAGGGTCTGGGGGAAAAAAGAGAAAAAGAAAAAAGTTAGCTAATAATAACAGCATAAAAACGCTGATTAGAATCTATTCATTCATTAATGCAGCACGTCTTTACTGAGCACCAACTGTATGCCAGGTGCTTGTCTTGGTGCTGGAAAGTAGCAGTGGGCAAAAGTGACCCAACCCCGCAGCCTTCATGGGGCTCACGTTCTGGTTGGGGAGACAGACAAAGGAGCAAAGAGATACACAGAGCTGACCCTCATGCCAGTGATGTCATTGCTTTATACAAAGCAGCGGCCCTCACATGCCTTGGTCTCCAGGACACCTTTCCACTCTTAGAAATCATGGAGAACCCCCAAGAGATTTGGTTCAGGTGCATTATACCTATCAATATTTACTGCACTAAGAAAACAAAGGATTCACGTAAAAACAACGATAATAAATCAGTTTTTTTATATTAACCCCAGAGCATTCTTTTATGAAGAATAACTCGGGTGCCTGGGTGGCTCAGTCGGTTAAGTGTCTGCCTTCGGCTCAGGTCATGATCCCAGAGTCCTGGGATCGAGTCCCGCATCGGGCTCCCTGCTCTGTGGGGAGCCTGCTTCTCCCTCTCCTCCCCACTTGTGCTCTCTCTCTATCTCTGTCTCTCTCTCTCAAATAAATACAATTTAAAAAAAAAAGAATAACTCTATTTTCCAAGCCAAAAAAAAATATTAGGAGATTGGCACTGTGTCCAGTGCTGCAGCTCTTTCGTGTCTGGCTTAATAGGACATTCTCACCTTTGCTTCTGCACGCATTCTGTTTTCTGTGGCAAAAGCATGGGTCATATGGTCCCTGACTAAGCCACCCAGGCGCCCTGCATCTTAGTATTTTAATAAAATAGTTGTAACCTTGCAGACCCCTTAGAAAGATGTTGGGGATGTGGTGAGCTCTCAAGAAATGGGGATCTGTGGGACGCCTGGGTGGCTCTGCCCGTTAAGCGTCTGCCTTTGGCTCAGGTCATGGTCCCAGGATCCTGGGATCGAGCCCCATGTTGGGCTCTCTGCTTAGCGGGAAGCCCGCTTCTCCCTCTCACTCTGCCTGATGCTCCGCCTGCTTGTGTTCTCTCTCTCTCTCTCTGTCAAATAAATAAATAAAATCTTGGGGCGCCTGAGTGGCTCAGTCAGTTAGGCGTCTGCCTTCGGCTCAGGTCATGATCCCAGGGCCCTGGGATCGAGCCCCGCATCGGACTCTCTGCTCGGCGGAGAGCCTGCTTCTCCCTTTCCCACTCCCCCTGCTTGTGTTCCTGCTCTCGCTATCTTTCTCTTTCTGTCAAATAAATAAATAAAATCTTTAAAATAAATAAATAAATAGATAAATAAATAAAATCTTGAAAAGTCAACATATTTAAAAAGAAAAGAAAAGAAATGGGGATCTGTGACTGTCAGGGAGGGCCAGCCAGAAGCAGAAGGCATGCTCCACTGAGGACAGCTTGAAGAAGTTGGTATAATGGTCCAGTGCTCTGCCATTGCTGTCTTGAAATTCTTAATCATATTTGAACGCAGGGCTCTGCATTTCCCTTGTGTACCGGGCCCCACAAATTAGGTAGCTAGTCCTGAGCCGAACCCACCTCGAAGCCAGAAGGCAGGGGAGGCGATTGGGGCGGTCTGTACAGGTCAGCCCCCTGGGCCCCAGAGCAGGGGAGAGAAGCTTAGACTCTGGGTCAGGAGGGGCAAAAGAAGACAAAGGAAGGCATCCAGTGCATTTCCCCTATTACAGCATTGTTTTTTTTTTTAAGATTTTTATTTATTTATTGAGAGAGAGAAAGAGAGCATAAGAGGGGGGAGGGTCAGAGGGGGAAGCAGACCCCCTGCTGAGCAGGGAGCCCGATGCGGGACTCGATCCTGGGACTCCAGGATCATGACCTGAGCCGAAGGCAGTTGCTTAATCAACTGAGCCACCCAGGCGCCCCCCCTATTGCAGCATTGTTAATGGTCTTACTGTGCTAAGTCACTCGTTACCAGTGGGACTGTGGGAGACAGTGTGGCACCATGGTCAAGGCCCCGGATGTGGGAGCCTGGCTGCCTAGGGTCAAGCCCTGGCTCTCTGACTTACCAACCGAGTGACCTAGAAATTACTTCTCACTTTGTGCCTCAGTTTCTTCTTCCGTAACATGGGCATAACGATAGTACTGACCTCATGTGGACGTTGTAAAGATGAAAAGACACAATTTATCTAGTAGTTTCAGAATTGCTGGCTCAACAAATCTGAGTTTCAGTATTTGTTTACAGGTTTTTAACATTTGTATTTTAATGGTCTTCAACGGGAGGGGGTTTATCATCACTGTGCTGTGTTCAAAGTTACTTGGTCATTATTTCCTGACCTTCCTTGTGGTTCTTATTTATGCGAATGTTGTTTCTATTCGGAGCATTACTCCCCCTCCACACACACACACTCATTTTGCTGCTTAAAAATGTATTTTGGGGGCGTGTGGGTGGCTCAGTTGGTTAAACGACTGCCTTCGGCTCAGGTCATGATCCCGGAGTCCCGGGATCGAGTCCCGCATCGGGCTCCCTGCTCGGCGAGGAGCCTGCTTCTCCCTCTGACCCTCCCCCCTCTCATGTACTTTCTCTCTCTCATTCTCGCTCTCTCAAATAAATAAATAAATCTTTTAAAAAATGTATTTTGGGGGGTGATATATGAAATGTTAATATAGTGCCCAAAGTTAGAATGGTCTTCCATTCACGTGATCTTGCCACATAGCTTGCCCGAAGCCTGCTGTCATTTAATGCTCTCTCCCCAGCAGCCTGTGAGAGTTCCTGTTTCTGCCCATACTCACCAGCACCTGCTATTGTCAGACTTTTTAGATTTCTTTTGCCAGTCTGATGGATGGGTGTTTGCATTTGTATTTTTTCCTGTGACCAGTGAGCTTGAACATCCCTGTCTGTCTTCTGGCCATTTAGGTTTTGGAGGGAGGATTTGGGGCCTCCTGTTCTTCCCACCCCATGGAAGGAAGCACTGTTCAAGCATTGTTCCTGGGAGAGGCCTAGGCCCAGCAGAGACAAGGGTCTGGCTGGGGGGGGTCACACAGAGATGGGAGGCAGGGGCGGGCCCCAGCACAGGACTTTCCCCAGCAGAGGGAGCCTGAGGTGGCGGGGAGTGACTCAGTAGGCCACCGCCCCCAGATGGAGCCCAGCTGGGCCTCAGGAGCTGCCTCTGGGGAAGGGAGGGGCTGCCCAAGGCCCCCCCGCTGTCCCCTGGGGCTGCCTGAGAGCTCAGACGCTGGGCACAGGCAGGAGGGCGAGCGGCTGCCATCCAGCCGGCAAATTTCCTGGCTGCCGCACCCCTCTGGCCCTGGGGCCAGGCGGGGCTGGAACAGGCTGGTTCAGGCAGAGGGGGTATGGATGTGTGAGCCGTCTGCCCCCTTGGCCTCTCTCTCTGGGCCTGTCTCTCCGTCCTGCTCCCCGAGAGCCTCTGTGTGGAAACTCTGGGAGTTGCTGTCTCCCGTGTCCGTGTCTATATTTCTCTTACTTTCTCACTCTCTCCTCTTTGTGTTTCCGTTCTCCATCTCTGCCTCTGTCCCTTGATCCCTGCATCCGCCTACATCCTCCCCAGCATCCCCTGCTCCAGCCGCTGCAGCAGGCTTCCTGGGAGCCCACCTGAGGTGTAGGCCACGTAACCCCGAGTCCTCTCTCAGAGCCTCCTGCCCAACTGGCCTTCCTGGCCCAGGGACCAGATGGTGGCATTCCAGGCCCCTGCTTGCCAGTCCTCAGGGGCCTGACCAGCTGGTCTGGCTCAGCCACGGGCTCCTGCCTGGGGAAGGTGGGGGTGGCTGGTCTCCTGCCATCTGAGGGGGACCGGCCAGGGGAAAATGCACTGGAGACTTTGCAGTTGCTAGGCTGGGTCCCTGGGGACTCCTTACCACCCACTCCCCCCCCGCAAACCCCCCCCCCCACCACACACACTCCAAGCAAGGCTCTTTCTCTGGCCAAGGAAACCCCCCCCCCCATTCTTTGTGTCATATGTCTTCCTGAGCTCAACATGGCCTAGAGGGAGAGTTGGGATACAGGAGCGGCACAGCCGGGGTTTGAAGCCCCATTCCACTATTGCGAGACTCAGGGCAAGTGACCCCACCTTTCTGAGCCTCCATTCTAGAGAAGCAGAGTGACTGAGAGCCACTGGGATTTTGTGGTCACATGGCCCCGGGGTTCAAATTCCGGCTCTGGCAGTCTTTACTCTGGACCAGGAACTGCTCCTCAAGTCTCAGTTTCCCTGACTGGAAAATGGGAAGGTAGCAAGGTGGATCCAAGTAGGGATGAGAATGATCTGGGGGCCAGGGCTTGTGTGTTACTACCTACCACGTGGCTAGCGCCTGAGGGTTTTTCCCAAGTAGGCTCTTCTGGTTTTGATTTTTTTTTTTTTACATTTTATGTCTTTTTTAAAATTAAGAGTTAATTCCATACCATAAAATGCACACTTTTAATGTGCACAAGTCAGTGGTTTTCATGTATTTGCAAATCACCCCCCAAAAAATTCCATTCCCATTAGCTCCCTCTACCAATTTACTCCCTCTGTGAATCTTCTTTTTGACTCTATAGATTTGCCTATTTGGGACATTTCATATAAATGGAATCATACAATATGTGGTCCTTGGTGTCTGGCTTCTTTCACTTAGCACCCTTTTAAAGAGTCATCCTTGTGGTAGACTATACCACAGTACGTCATGGCTCCTCTGGTTTTGATGTGTGTAAAGCTGGTTTGCTTTTTAAAATTCTTCATTTTTAATATGGCCCAGCATACTAGCCTGGTGATCAGTCCAACAAACACAGTTAGCACACATTTACAGAGACCTGCTGTGTGCCAGGCACAGGCCAGACGCTGGGATCCAAGTGTGAACGAAACAAACATCCCCTGGGGCGCCTGGGTGGCTCAGTCGTTAAGCATCTGCCCTTCTGCTCAGGTCATGATCCCAGGCTCCTGGGATCGAGCCCCGCATCGGGCTCCCTGCTCTGCAGGAAGTCTGCTTCTCCTTCTCCCACTCCCCCTACTTGTGTTCCCTCTCTCTCTATGTCTCTCTCTGTCAAATAAATAAATAAAATCTTTTTTAAAAAAAAAAAGAAAGGAACAAACATCCCCATCTTCCCCCAACCCCTTATGCTGCAAGGATTACATAAATTAATCCTGGTCTAATGCTAAGAGCAGTGGCTGGTATGGAACAGGCATCAGGATGTGTTGCCTATCATTGTAGTAAGGGTAAGAAGTATAATGTGAAAAGTGGAAAGGCTTTCTTCTCCCTCCACACACCCATGGTCCCACTCCCTGGGGGTGTCACTTTTTTTTTTTAAAGATTTTTATTTATTTATTGAGAGAGAGAGAGAGCACAAGCAGGGACAGAGGCAGAGGGAGAAGCCGGCTTCCTGCGGAGCAGGGAGCCTGAAGCAGAACTGGATCCCACGACCCTGGGATCACGACCTGAGCTGAAGGCAGACGCTTAACCGACTGCCACCCAGGCGCCCCATGGGGGTGTCACTCTTGTCACAGTTTCTTCTGAGTCCTGGAAATCTTCCATGCATACACACACATACACATGACATAGAGACAGACCAAACTGAAGCTTGCCCTTTTCATTGGACAGAACACCCCAGGTGTCCTTTCTTGTCCAAGAATGTACAGATATACTGGTTGCATGGTATTCCATGGGGTGATTCAACAATCTATCTTTAACCAGCCCTCTGTTGTGAGACCTCTGGGCTGTTTCTAATCTAATGCTAGTATAAATAGCACCGCAGTAGACATCCCTGTCTATATGCATTTGAGCCTATGTGCAAATATTTTTCTTTTTTTTTTTAAGACTTTATTTATTTATTTGACAGAGAGAGACACAGCGAGAGAGGGAAGACAAGCAGGGGGAGTGGGAGAGGGAGAAGCAGGCTTCCCGCCGAGCAGGGAGCCCGATGCGGGGTTCGATCCCAGGACCGGCCGAAGGCAGACTCCTAATGACTGAGCCA
This sequence comes from Callorhinus ursinus, assembly GCF_003265705.2. Classification (NCBI taxonomy): domain Eukaryota; kingdom Metazoa; phylum Chordata; class Mammalia; order Carnivora; family Otariidae; genus Callorhinus; species Callorhinus ursinus. The sequence continues at coordinate 218,206 of NW_027397123.1, read as the reverse complement.
CCCAGGTGCCCCTGTGCAAATATTTCTGTAGAAAAGAGTCCTCCAGGGGCGCCTGGGTGGCTGAGTCGGTGAAGCGTCTGCCTTCGTCTCGGGTCATGGTCCCAGGGTCCTGGGATCGAGCCCTGCATCGGGCTCCCTGCTCAGCAGGGAGTCGGCTCCTTCCTCTCCCTCTGCCTCTTCCCCCCGCTTGTGTTCTCTCTCTCTCTCAAATAGATAAATAAAATCTAAAAAAAAAAAAAAAAAGTCCTCCAAGTAACAGTTCTGGGCCAAAAGGTGTACACATTAAAGTTTTTGAGAGATATTGCCAAGTTGTTCCTGTGAAAATGCAGTGGACGCACTTGCACGTGATAGCGCTCTTCTCCCCACATGGTACGCATTATTAGGTATTATCAAGCTTTCTCACCTCTGCTAATCTGAGAAGTGAAAGATACTGTTTCATAGTTATTTTATTTCTTTAAGATTTTATATATTTGAGAGAGAGAGATAGAGAGAGAATGAGTAGGGGGGCAGGGAGGGGCAGAGGAAGAAGCAGACTTCCCGCTGGGCAGGGAGCCTGATGCCTGGCTTGATCCCAGGACCCTGGGATCATGACCCTAGCCAAAGGCAGATGCTTAACTGACTGAGCCACCCAGGTATCCCTGTCTTATAGTTATTTTAATTTGCATTTCCCTTAATGTTGAAGGAGGCTGAACATCTTTTTGTACATTTAATGACCACTGTACTTCTGTATCCTTTGCTCATGTTTGCAGGGGAGGATCCACATTAAATGGGCGTTCAAAATATGTGGCATTCTTGCAGGAGTGGAAAAGTGTTAGTCCTGGAATTATTCCATCTCAGGTCATATGGCCACTTGGTGGGCAGATTATGGAGAGGTTTTCATCTAGCGGAGAACTGGAATTTATTAGCATTTCAGATTATATTTAAGAGTTTCCAGAATTTGAATGCATTTTGATTTTCTACACATTGCTGCAATGATTTTCCTAGCGAAAAAGGTTTTGGAGTGACTATTTTCTTTGATTTCTGCAGCTTGTGATTGTGCCTTTTGAAATTTCCTTTTATATGCTTTTGGCTTGTTACAACGTTTGATTTTTATCCATTTTCATGACTCCTACAGATTGTGAACTGTATCAGCTGGGACTCTTTGGGGTGCAGTTCATAGTACTTCAACCCACATTGACTTAGGCTGACGGGAGGTTCTTGGCTCACGTTGCTGAAAAACCCAGGGGGTAGGCGGCTTCAGGCATGGCTGGATCAGTTTCTCAAATTATGTCCTCAGCAATCTGTCTCCGTTTCTGGGCCCTGCTTTCCTCTCTGTTGGCCTGCCTCATTGTCGGGAGCAAGTTGGCAAGTTGGTGGCAAGTTGTCCCCCCACCCCCACCCCCACCCCCACCCCAGGCCCATATTCTACCTACTGAGGAACCCCATGGCAGAGTACCCTCCTGAGCTCACATTTTCTGCAGAAGTGGGAAGGGTTTGGGGCGCCTGGGTGGCTCAGTGGGTTACATGTACATCTCTTGATCTCAGCTCAGGTCTTGAGCTCAGGTGGTGAGTTAAAACCCCAGATTGGGCTCCACGCTGGGTGTGGAGTCTACTTAAAAAAAAAAAAAAAAGTTTAAAAATTGGGAAGGGCTTTCCTTGGCTGATCTTAGGTCACATGCTATCTCTTACCCAATCCCCGTGGTCAGGATGGTTTCAGTGTTCTGATTGGCTAGTTTGGTTCGTGTGACCACCCTTGGAGCTGTTGGTTTTTTTAGTCGCCCAGAGCTCAGGTCTGAGAGGGGCATAGGAGGTGCTGCAGAGAAGGCATGGACGGTGGGCTGTCAAAACTAACAGTTCTGCGCTACAGAACCTTGGAACAACAGTATTCACTTGGTTCTTGGGTTTTGACTATTTGAGTTGCAGTCATTTGCTCTAATCTGTTACCACTTAATTTCATTATTGCAATGTTGTTTGCTTTTATGGCTTTCCCCCATCTGTTTAGAGTCACACAAGTAATACGTAAATATATTCTTTTGGTTAAAGGTCTTACTAACTTAGAAGTCTTAAGTGAAACATGAAGTCTCCCTTAACCGTACCTCCCATTCCCACACCCCGAGAGGAACCTCAGTTATGATTTGGTGTGCATCCTTCTAGACCTCTTTCTGTGCATTTACTAGCTACCTCTGTGGATTTTGAATATTTTTAATTTTTAATGTTTAATATAAAAATTTTAAAAATTACATTTTACAGCTCAGACATCAAACGCTTTATAAAAAAAATCCTATGTGACAAGTCTCTCCTTCACCCCCTCCCCATTCACTGAGTTCTCATCCCCCGCCCATAGGTACCATCTGTGATTAATTTCTTGTTTATTCCAGGGAGTTTTTATGCATGTGCAACCCATGACAAATATATTCAAATGTATGTTCTAAGTTGCTTTTTTCTCTTAACAGCAAGTCTTGGCCATTATTCCATACTGATGTGGATTTGTTTAACCATTTCACTCTTGATGGGCGTCATGTTTGTTTCCAATTGTTTCTCGTTATAAACTCTGCTGCAATGTGATCCTTGGGCGAACATCTTTATGCACATGTGCCAGTATTTCTTTAGTTATATTCCTAGAAGTGGAAGTGCAAGTGCTGGGTCAAAGCATATGAACTTTTTTGCATTTTGATAGGATCTGCCAAATTGCCTTCCAAAAAGGCTCTGCTAATTTACACCACCACCGGCCGACAGCGGCTGTCTTTGCCAATAATAGATATTATCCATCTTTTACATAGTTGCCACTCTGGTGCATAAGAAAGGGTACCTTGTTTTAATTTGTATTTTTCTGCTGATTAGTGAGACTAGGCATCTCTTCCATGTGCTTATTTTTATTTCTGTGTGTTGCCTAGTCACTCCAAGAGGTGCCTGTTCACGTAGGGGCAGTCTTTTTCTTTGCCAGTGACATTCATTTGTGCATTGATCAAATCACAACCGAAGACCTATTACATGCCAGACACTGTTCTAGGCGTTCAGGAATACAGAGGTCAAGTGACACAAACCCTGCCCTCATGAAGCTCCCACTCCAGAAGCAGGAGACCAATAAAAAAGCCACAAGTAAAGACAGAATTGGCTGATGGTGGTTAAGTGGAGACAGAGGAAGCTGGATAAAGGAAATTCTTTGATTGTCAAAGAAACTAGCTCCTTGTTCTAATAATATGTGTTATGTTAAATATTTTTTTCAGGCTGTCATTTGCCTTCTAAATACATCTAGAAATTTTGGTTGATGCAAAAAAAGTATTTTATGTGGCCAAATTTATAAATCTTTCCCTTTATGATTTTTTTTTCTTGGAAAGATTTTCTCCATCCTAAGATTATAAAAGCATTTGCCCAGGTTTTCTTCTGTGCCTTATGGATTTACTTATTCCATTTAAGTCTTTAATCCATCTGGAATTGTTTTCAGCATAAAGAGCAAGGAAGGGATCCAGCTAAATTGGTTAGCCAGTTGGCCCATGACCACTCGTTGAATAATCCATCTTTTCCTTGGGGATTTGAATAGGCATCTATAAAATGTATGAATTCTCCAGTGTATTTGGGTCTGCTTTTGTACTTTCTGTCTGTCCCTATGGCATACCAACTATTTAAATCACTATAAGTTTATATTTATGACATTTGGAAAGGTTGGCTCTTTGGACAAATTACCTAACTTCTCTGGGCCTCGGTTTCCACCTCTGTAAAAGGGGGATATCACCAAATTTGAAGGGTGGTTCTGAGAATGAATGAGTGAATGAATGAATGGGCCGCTTTAGCTCAGGGGGCCGGGTAAGCCTCTTTGAGAAGATAATGTTTGAGCTGAAATCTAATTGACAAGGAAGAGCATGGCTTGTAGAGGGAATAACAAAGGCGAAGGCCCTGAGGCAGGAACTAGTTTAATGTGTGGCGGTATCAGTGAGGAGCCTAGCGCTTCCGGAGGGGATTGAGCAGGGGCCGATTGAACCCCTTGGGGAGAGGTTTGGCTATCACCATAAAGGTACTGGGGAGCCACAGCAGGATTAGGAAGGGAGGGTGGAGCCTGTTGACTCTGCTCCTGTCCCCACAGTCGATGGAGTCGCAGGTGGAGGAGTGGTACCGCGAGGTGGGAGAGTTGCAGGCGCAGACCGCCACCCTGCCACTGGAGCCGGCCAGCAAGGAGCTGGTGGGCGAGCGGCAGAACGCGGTGGGCGAGCGCCTGGTGCGCCTGCTCGAGCCGTTGCAGGAGCGCCGCCGCCTGCTGCTCGCCTCTAAGGAGCTGCACCAGGTGGCGCACGACCTCGACGACGAGCTGGTGAGGACCGGCGCGGGGACTGGGGCGGGGCCAGGGTAATGGGGAGGAGATGGTTGCGCGGCTGGGGCGGGACGGGAGGCCACGGGAGAGCCTGCGGGCTGGCGGGGGCGTGGAGGTTGGGAGTGGGGGCGGGGCCGTGGGACCTTGGCGAGTTCAAGGGCGGAGCTGGCTGGGAGACCTTCCCACTGTCCCGCTGCTAGACTCAGTCATCCAGTCCTTCCCTTACTCATTCACTCGTTCACTTATCCACTCATTCATTCCTTTGCTTTTTCGCATTTACTCACTTTCATCCATTCATTGATTTATTCATGAAGCCATTTAGTTATTCATTGACTCATCTTTATTCCTTCCTCCACTGATTTATTGCTATTCATTTATTCACTCGCCCCTCATTCATTCATTTCCTCATCCAGTCACTCCCTTCCTGATTTGCTCATTCATTCTTTCACTCACTGATTTGCTCATTCGCTTGATCCTTATGGGCCCAGCTCTGTACTTGGATGATGCTGGGGTCACAGGGGGGACCAAGACAGACCCCATTCTTGCCCATAGAGGGCTCAAGAGTCCAAAGGGGAAAACGGACTTATCTCCATTGACAACCCAGGGTGATTAGGGCTGTGATGAGGGAGTTTAGGAGGCTGTGGGAGCCCAGAGGAGGCAACTGGCCAGGGTCCAAAGTCAGGGAGGGTTTCCTGGAGAAGGAGATGTCTTGAGTTGAGACATGAATGAAGAGTCCCCGAGATCCTGCTGAGGGAATTGCAGGACGCAAGACCTGCCCGTGCCAAGGACAGAGGTAAGTAAGCCTGAACCTGGCTTGAGGGCAGAGAGCAAAATAGCAGAGCAAGAGAGGAGGCTGAAGAGGTGACCAGGCTCTTTGGTGAGGAAGGGTCTTAGATGCTATGCAGGTGGCTTACAGTTTAATTGAGATGCAGGGGTCCTTGGGTGCATTCTCCCCTTGACTTGCTCCCTGCATCCTCCCCAGGCATGGGTCCAGGAGCGACTGCCACTGGCCATGCAGATGGAGCGAGGCAGTGGTTTGCAGGCTGTCCAGCAGTACATCAAAAAGAACCAGGTGAGCAGAGCTAGGGTGAGGATGTGGGGTAGGACACATTTGGAGACACATGAGAGAAAACAGCTCAAAGTGGTTAAAGCCAAAATTTCTTGGCTCTTGTGATTGAGAAGAGTGTGGACAGCAGGTATAGATGCATCCAGGTACTTCCATGCTGTCATGAATCTCACAACTCCATTATGTGTGTGTGTGTTTCTGTTAGCTTTGTTCTCAGGCCAACTCTCTCCTCTCCTGATGGTAAAAGACCTCCAACAGATTCAAGTGTACATCCCACTTGAGAGAAGAGAATTTCTCTCTCTCATTAATTTCAGCAAGTCCCAGGGATAACTCTTATTGGCTCAGCTTGAATCATGTGCCCATCCCCAACTAATGGTGGCCAGGGATTTAGACTGTTCTGTTGGCCTGGTCTGGACTCAGGGCCCACTATTGGAACCTGCAGATGGAGTCAGCCTTCACTTAATTACATGGGCTGAGAAGGGATACAAGGGGGTTCCCCAGAGGAAAGTCAAGGTGCCGTGAGTAACAGTAAGGAGAATGGCTTCCTGGACAAGGAAAAAGAAAAGGAACAAGTAGGAACTCAAACCACCCATAGGGAGAAAGGACAGAGATGATCAGCGGAAGAGCATGGACTCCTAATGGTGTCCACGCTACTCGTGGTGGGGGAGCTCTTGAGCGCCTAAGATCTCTGGATCTCTTCACCTCCTGGGCCTCAGTTCCACATCTAAACAAGTAGAGCTGCTCTAGAACAGCTCTTAGAGGAACTTTCTGGGCAAAGCAACTCCTTCACCGAAGCCCAGTGTAAGACACAGGAGAGAGGAATACTACTACTACTACTAATTACACGTTGATAAAGACTTACTGTGTGCCAGGTATGGTCATAGGAGGTTGTATGTGGGCTTTTTAAATTTAATCCCCACAATAACCCTATCAGATGAGTATTCTCGTTACTCCCCTTTACCAAAAAATATGAGTTGGGAGAATGGGCACTGAAGGATGGTGGGGAGGTGGGCTTACAAATGATTTGTCAAAGGTTTTTGACCATGCTGCCCTAGCTGGAGTTCTTTAAGAGGCTGGAGGGGATTTTTTAGCTTTCGTTTTTCTATTCTGATGAAAACACTCTTGACTGTATTTTTTTAAATTTTATGTATGTATTTGAGAGAGAGAGTGCATGCGCATGCGCATGAGCAGGGGGGCGGAGAGGGGCAGAAGAAGAGGGACAAGCAGACTCCTCGCTGAGTATGGACTTGATCCCAGGACCCTGAGGTCATGACCTGAGCGGAAGGCAGACGGTTAACAGACTGAGCCACCCAGGCGCACCAGAAAACACTCTTGACTGTTGACAGTGTTGGGGACAAGTAGAACGGGCCCATCCTTTTCACGGTTGAGGGAAGCAATCAAGTGCACTTCATCTTAACCCTGGGGGAGCTCCGCTGTGCGTGCGCAGGAGCACTGAAGGCCCCGGGTGGCCCGGAGCCAGAAGACTAACAGCAGTTACTGTATTATACATTATATTGTATTATATAATATACATATGTTATAACATATGTAACTGTATTGTATAATACAGTTACTGTATTATAGTACTGACCGAGCACCTACTACGTGCCATGCACGGTTCTGAGTGCTCCAGGGTACAACAGCCCCACGAGGGGGACATTAAGCCTGCCACCCCCGGCCAGGGGAAGTTGGCAAGTTCCCCAGCCTCGCCGTGCCTCAGTTTCCCCGTCTGTAAAGTGAGACAGAGAACTGGAGCTGCAGTGAGGACTGGATGAGTGGCCACATCCTGCAAAGCCCTTGCTTAGCCAAGTGCCTGGCAGGTGGCAGGCGCTCAGGGTCACCTATTATCACCTCCATTTGCAAGTCGAGGAAACTGAGGCACAGGAGAAGCTAAGTAAGGTGTGCACCAACTACAGAGCTGGTTGAGGGAACCTTCGGGGCTGATGGAAGTGTTCCATATCCTGCCCTGGGTACGCGGTGTACCCACGTATAAATATGTTGACCTGTACCCAGAAGATGTGCACACCTCACTGCATGGGAGTTCTACACCCACTGCCCCCAGCAGTCTGATTCTCAGCCTGTTTCGGCCATTAAGGGGTATCTTACACCGCCAGGCGTCTTGGTTGAGAGTACAGTGTCGGGAGCCTGTGTCCTGTGTGGCCCCCTTACTAAGTGCTTGTTCCCCGGCGATGAACTGCGCCTCTCGGTGCCCGTTTTCCCACCGGCAACATGGGGGTGTGAGTGAGCGAGGAACGGCAAACTGCTTAAGCGGTGCCTAAGGCGGGGGGTAGGGGCCATCTGCGGCGGCTTCTGATTCCCTCGGTGTGCTGTGCGAGTCTCCGAGGCGCTCGCGGTCCCCCGCTGGGCCTCGGAGCGCCCCTCTCCACCCCCACCCCCACCTCTCGCCCCCAGGGCCTGCGGCGGGAGATCCAGGCGCACGGGCCGCGGCTGGAGGAGGTGCTGGAGCGCGCGGGCGCGCTGGCATCGCTGCGCAGCCCCGAGGCGGAGGCCGTGCGCCGCGGCCAGGAGCAGCTGCAGGGCGCTTGGGCCGGACTGCGGGAGGCGGCCGAGCGGCGGCAGCAGGTGCTGGACGCCGCCTTCCAGGTGGAGCAGTACTACTTCGACGTGGCCGAGGTGGAGGCGTGGCTGGGCGAGCAGGAGCTGCTCATGATGAGTGAGGACAAGGGCAAGGTGCGCCCGGGCCGGGGGGTGTGGGGGGCCGGGGGGCGCTGGAGCCCGGGGCCGGCCGCTGCCGCCTCATCGCGGGCGCCGTGTGCCCCCAGGACGAACAGAGCACCCTGCAGCTGCTCAAGAAGCACCTGCAGCTGGAGCAGGGCGTGGAGAACTACGAGGAAAGCATCGCGCAGCTGTCGCGCCAGTGCCGGGCGCTGTTGGAGATGGGGCACCCGGACAGGTGGGCGGGCGGGGGGCGGGGGATTGGGGCCAGGCGGGGGCGGGGCCAGTTCTTAAGGAATGATCCGGAAGGATCTGAAGCTTCACTATTGGAAGTTGGGACACAGCCCGAATTGGACATTGGGGTGGGAGGGGCGCTCACTGCCAAGAGCTGGAGCCCTGGGATTTCAGCATGTGGGTGGGGTGGCGAATGGAGGGGCAGTGCCCCAGGGATGGTTGAGAGGGTGGGGCCAGGGGTATTGGGATTTCAGTGTAGGGGTGGGAGGTGATGTCTCAGACTGAGGAGAGAAGGAAGAGCTCAGGACAGGGAAGAGTCCTCTTCCTACCCAGTATCTGGGAGGACAGAAAAGCTCGGAGCGCGGTGATTGGGTATAGCCTGATACCTCCTGGGTGGCCAGGCATGGGGCCTCCCTGAGGCCAGGAGTAGGGGCCATATCTGGGAGTCCTGGGCTAGGGGTGAGACCTGAGAGAGGGCACAGGGCTAGACCTCTGTCCTCTAGAGCCAGGAGACGGCCTGGAGGTGAGGTGGGTTGGCTGGAGACCCAAGTAGGGAGTCAGCAGCCCCACTCAGGTCCCTGGAGGGGCAGGGAGAGGGACCACAGAGAGGCTGAGGGAAGAGGGAGCAGGGAACTTGTCAAGCTTAGGGAAGCAAAGTTTTCCCCGGAGTGCTCAGCTGCAGGTATTGGGTTCACTGAATCCAAGCCTTGCAGAAAACAGAGTCCCCCGCAAAGGAGTCTGAGCAGATACTACTCTGGCTGAAGGTTCAGAGGACACACAGCCTTGCCCCGAGAGGGGGGTGCCAGGGGGTCACAGCTCTGTCCTGGAAGTCTCAGGGGGCTCCGTCCCTGCCCCTCCCTGTCCCCATCAGCGAGCAGATCAGCCGGCGGCAGTCTCAAGTGGACCGTCTGTACGTGGCGCTCAAAGAACTGGGGGAGGAGCGCAGGGTGGGCCTGGAGCAGCAGTATTGGCTGTACCAGCTCAGCCGCCAGGTGGATGAGCTCGAGCACTGGATTGCGGAGAAGGAGGTGGTGGCTGGCTCGCCTGAGCTCGGCCAGGACTTCGAGCACGTCACGGTGAGCATCATTAGGAATCATATTGGTACCGGTGGCTACTGTGTATGCTACTAAGGTTCTCCGGGCCTCAGTTTCCCTAGCTGTAATGTGAGGATAATAATAGCCCCCACCGCCTGGCTCTTTTGTGAGCCCAAAAGATTCGCGCTAGCGTAAAGCGCTTAGGACAATACTCAGCACACACAATGCCTAACAGAGGAAGTGTTAGTTACTATCATCTGGTTGTTTTCTTGTTGCTGTTATTGCTACAGAGTAAGTGCTCCTGAAGGGTTAGGTATTACTTTTCATCATGACGGTCATCGCCAGCATGATTATTAGTCCTCTTACCTGCTACAAGATGGTGGACTGGAGGGGGCTTGTGTGCGCGGACCTTTGCCCATGCCGTATTCCCGGGGGCAGGTGCTGCAGGAGAAGTTCTCAGAGTTCGCCAATGAGACGGGCACGGCAGGGCGGGAGCGGCTGGCGGCAGTGAACCAGATGGTGGATGAGCTGATCGAGTGCGGCCACACAGCGGCGGCCACTATGGCTGAGTGGAAGGACGGGCTGAACGAGGCCTGGGCTGAGCTGCTGGAGCTTATGGGCACTCGGGCCCAGCTGCTGGCTGCCTCTAGGGAGCTGCATAAGTTCTTCAGCGATGCCCGAGAGCTTCAGGGACAGATCGAGGAGAAGCGGAGGCGACTGCCCCGCCTGACCGCCCCGCCTGAGCCGAGACCCAGCGCCAGTTCCATGCAGCGGACCCTGCGCGCCTTTGAGCATGACCTGCAGCTCCTCGTGTCCCAGGTGGGCAGGTGGGAGGGCCTGGGCGGCGTGGCCAAGGGGTGTTGGGCAGCAGAGCAGGCAAAAATCCGGCTGTAGAGAGGGTGGAAATTAGACAGTGGAGCAGGTGAAAACAGATCAGGAAACAGGCAGAAGCGAGATGATGGGGCAAGTCGAAAACCCACTGATTGCATGGTGCCTAGAAGTCAGACAGTGTCCGGAAAAGGTGGCCGAGTGTGTCTGATAGAAATGAGACAGTGTTTCCAGTGGAGCCTGGGCAGGGGTTCTCCTAGAAACTGTGAAGGGAATCTTACCCAAACCCAGATGGAGAGCCTAAAGGAAACTTCAGAGGCTTCAGAGAAATTTGGCGGTAGGGCAGATAGAAATTAGCAGGTCTCTGATGGAAATCATATGATTTTCCCGCAAGAAATTTGATGGGGGGTGGAATGTAATGGACACGGCAACGGAGCTAATAGAAATCAGGCTGTGGGTCTGACAGGAATTGGGAGGCGGATCTGAGAAATCAGATGGAAATGAGGCTGTGGGCGTAATAGAACCCCCACGGCCGAACTGGGGAAATTGGGCTTCGGTCCAGCAGAAGGCAGAAACAGGACAGTCATCTTTAGGTGAACCATCCAGATGACTGTTAGGAATCAGGCAGAGAGATTGATAGTGATTAGGTGGTGGATCTTATAGAAATAGGGCGGCCACTCCAAAAGAAATCAGGCAGTTGAACCAGTAGAGTGAGCAGTGGGGTCTGCTAGAACTCACGTGGCAGAACCAATAGAAATTGAGCAGGAGACCCAATAGGAACTGAGTAGCCATTCTGAAGGAAATTGGGCGGTAGGTAGTGACAAGAGGGACACAGTTGTGGGATCATGAGGGTGCGAGCAACTGGCACCCAGCTAGCTGATGGCAGGAGGGCGGAGCCTGGACCCCATGGAGGGGCCCCGGGGCTGGACCTGGCATCCCCCGCAGGTGCGGCAGCTCCAGGAGGGGGCAGCCCAGCTGCGGACGGTGTATGCTGGGGAGCATGCAGAGGCCATTGCCAGCCGGGAGCAGGAGGTGCTGCAGGGCTGGAAGGAGCTGCTGACCGCCTGTGAGGACGCCCGCCTGCACGTCAGCTCCACGGCTGATGCCCTGCGATTCCACAGCCAGGCCCGTGACCTGCTCTCCTGGATGGATGGCATCGCCAGCCAGATCGGGGCAGCCGACAAGCCCAGGTGCCCCTCTTCCCACCTCGGGCTTCCTACTGGCCACCCCCAGCCCGTGAGCCGCCCCCTTCCCGTGAGAAATCATAATAGCCAATACCTGGGGGGCACCTGGGTGTGAGGCACTGTACTAAATGCTTCACATGTATTAGGACCCCTTGTCAGGCCTGGCCTTGGTGACTCAGAGCGCAGGGCATCCTCCTGCCTTCTGATCTTCCCCGTTGCCCACCACTGCCCTCCCCGTGGGATGGGCTGCAGCCAGGGTAGGGACAGCGACGTGTGGGACTGTATTTGTGGCTTAACCTAGTGGGTAGCGGGCACTGATGAAGTGATGGTGAGTTGGGTAAAGTTTTGGGGGAAAGGTTTTCCAGGTGGAGGGATAGCAAGTGCAAAGACCCTGAGGTAGACTGTGGTCATGCGTGTTTGAGGAAGAGCCAGACCATCATTATGGCTGGTTGGAGTGAGTGAGGTGGGGGATTAGCGGAAGGTCACTCCAGATGCCCTGTGGCAGAGTAAGGAGAGCAAAGTGTAGAAATAGGTGGATCAGGAGGCCACTGCTATAGCCAGGTGAGAGGTAGGGGTGGCTTGGTCTAGTGTGATGGCTGTAGAGATGGGGAGAAGTGATTTATTTTAGGGATTAACATCTTTTCATTATGAAAAATTTCAAATATACACAGAAGTAGCAGTAACGGTTAGTGACCCCCCCCAATGTGGAGAGTAAACAGCCATCAACATCTGGCCCAACCTCTTTCATGTGTACGCTCCCCGACTCCCCCACCACCCCTTGCTCAGTTCTTTTTTATTTAAGATTTTATTTATTTATTTGACAGAGAGAGACACAGCGAGAGAGGGAACACAAGCAGGGGGAGTGGGAGAGGGAGAAGCAGGCTTCCCGCCGAGCAGGGAGCCCGATGCGGGGCTCGATCCTAGGACCCCGGGACCATGACCTGAGCCGAAGCAGACGCTTAATGACTGAGCCACCCAGGCGCCCCTCGCTGAGTTCTTTTAAAACAAAATCTCAGGTTTCACATCATTTTGCAGGGTGTTTTAAAGTTATAAATGTCCAGTGTGACTGATGGATTAGCTTCAGGGGCTGAGAGGAAAAAAAAGGAAGCGTTATGGATGAATGATGGGTGAATTTACTGAGATGGAGAACTTCAGGGGGGGCACTTTTAGGAAATAGGAGAGAATCGGAGAGATCATTCTAGACATACCAAGTCTTAGGGAGGCATCATTATGATGCGGGACCTTCAGAAATAAGTTTGGACCAAAAGAAAAGAAAAAAGTTTGGACGTATTTAAGTCTTATAAAGTGATACTTGCTGACTAGTGGGACCTTCAGAAATTTGGGATTTGTTTCGGACATATGATAGCTGAGAATAGTCCAATGGTTATATAATGCAAGCCATAAATATGAGCCACATAGAGAATTTAAGATTTTCTTGTAACGGCATCAAAAAAAGTACAAAGAAGCAAGTGAAAATTAATTTTAGTAATTCATTTTGTTTAACCCCTTATGCCCCAAATATTATCACTTCAATATGTAGTCAAAATTAAAATTCCTGAGGGGCGCCTGGCCGGCTCAGTCGGTAGAGCATGTGACTCTTGATTTTGGAGTCATGAGTTCAAGCCCCACGTTGGGGGTAGAGTTTACTTTTAAAAAAGTTTAAAAATATTTTTAAAAAAATAAAAGTATCAAGATATTTTACTGTCCTCAAAATATGGTGTGTACTTTACATTTCCACACTAGTTCAGACTAGCCACATTTCTAGTGCTGCGTTGCTTACCCATGTCTCATGGCTACCTACCATTTGGATAGCACAGACGTAGAATATTCAGATCACTGACTAGTGGAGCCTTCAGAGGTATAGCTTTAAAAAAAATTAGGGAAAAAAATGGACCTTGAAATCTGAAGCTAGAATCATCAAAGTGTGACATTCTAGCACCTTGAAAAAAGTTGGAATCACTGAGTCAGTGAAGAACCTTGGCCCCTCAGAGCCTGGTCTAAGAAGGTGGGTGTCGTGTCCCAAGATGCTCAGGGATTGGGGCTCCTCGGGAGTTGCATCTGTCATAGCGGCTACCTGAGACTCAGATTCCCACCCCCGGCCACCACCGTAGGGACGTGTCATCAGTAGAGGTGCTCATGAACTACCACCAGGGCCTGAAGACGGAGCTGGAGGCCCGGGTGCCCGAGCTGACAGCCTGCCAGGAGCTGGGGCGCTCTCTGCTGCTCAACAAGAGTGCCATGGCTGATGAGGTGGGAAGGGGCACTGCCGGGGGTCCCCCTCTGCCCTTGTGCCCATTGCGGTGGGAGCCGCCCTTCACGCGTTTCCTACCCGTGCGCCACTGCCAGATCCAGGCACAGCTGGACAAGCTGGGAACCAGGAAGGAAGAGGTGTCAGACAAGTGGGACCGCCATTGGGAATGGCTGCAGCAGAGTGAGTGGGGGCCCAGACACACAGGGACGCGCTCCGGCGTGTTTGGAAAGGCCCGGAGGGTGACACAGCATGCAGGGTGCCCTGCAGCAAACATGAAGGCCTGGGAGGGTGGACAGGAAGACTGCCTTGCCATTGCATCCCTGGTGGCAGACACCTAGGGGAGAAGCCGGTGCCCTCAGAGATACGCCCAGCCCCCCCTCAGTCCTGCAGAGCCCAGAGTGGTCAGGGCTGGGAGACAGGAAGCCAGAGGGTGTGGAGGGCCAGAGAAAACAGCCAGCACCCTGTGAAGGGCCCGCAGGTGCCGCCCCCATCACTCTTACCCCCAGTGTCTCCCCTCAGTGCTGGAAGTGCACCAGTTTGCCCAGGAGGCGGTGGTGGCCGATGCCTGGCTGACTGCCCAAGAGCCGCTCCTGCAGAGCCGGGAGCTGGGCAGCAGTGTGGACGAGGTGGAGCAGCTTATCCGGAGACACGAGGCCTTCCGCAAAGCGGCTGCCGCCTGGGAAGAAAGGTTCAGCTCCCTGCGGCGCCTGACCACGGTCAGCACCCCAGACCCTGCCCCAGCCAGCCCCACACCCAGCCCTCTATGTGAGACAGACAGACTCAGCACTGTGTTGAGACTGATCCTTACTGGGCTCCCAGTCCAGTGGGGGAAGGGGGAACAGCCCTGTCACCAGCCCAGGGCTACGATGAGGGAAACATAAGGGGCTGTGGGGGAGCCCAGAATCGCTTGTCCTGGCTTAGGGGGCCCTGATCTGAGACTTGAAGAACGAGGAGGTCCTGGGTTGGGGGGACATTCAGGAAGGAGGCAGTGGGGGTCAGAAAGGCACCTAGATAAAGTGATGATTTAGCCGATTCTTAAAAGAACACTAAATGCCAAGGAAAATAGGAATTAAGTTTCCAGCAGGGAAAAGCATGGGCTCAGGACTGCACAGCCTTGCTTTTTCAATAATAGAAACTACTAAACTGAGCGGGGGAGGCAGACAACCCCCACCCCCCCACACACACACACAAACGCCCCTCTACCTGACCCTGGCCCCTCCGTTCCCAGATAGAGAAACTCAAGGCGGAACAGAGCAAGCAGCCCCCCACCCCCCTGCTGGGGCGCAAGTTCTTTGGAGACCCCACGGAACTGGCTGCCAAGGCAGCGCCCCTCCTGCGGCCAGGGGGCTACGAGAGGGGCTTGGAGCCCCTGGCTCGTCGGGCCTCGGACACACTGTCGGCTGAGGTGCGGACCCGGGTGGGGTACGTGCGCCAGGAGCTCAAACCCGAGCGCCTCCAGCCGCGCATCGACCGGCTGCCGGAGATCCCGGGGAGGGTGGAGCCCCCGGCCCCGCCGGCCGCACCAGAGGATGCGGCGGAGATTTCCGGGGCCCTCGCGGCAGCGGAACAAGTCCGGCCGCGGCCGGAGCGCCAGGAGTCAGCTGACCGCACGGAGGAGCTGCCCAGGAGGCGGCGCCCGGAGCGGCAGGAATCGGCCGATCAATCCGAGGAGGCTGCGCGGAGGCGGCGGCCAGAGCGGCAGGAGTCTGCGGAGCACGAGGCGGCACATAGCCTCACCCTGGGCCGCTACGAGCAGATGGAGCGGCGGCGCGAGCGGCGCGAGCGGCGGTTGGAGAGGCAGGAGTCCAGCGAACAGGAGACGCCGACCAGAGGGGAGCTGGCCAAGGGGTGAGGCCCCCGTGTGCCCGGGGAGTGAGGGAAAGGGGACGCAAAGAGTTCCTGGAGCCACGCAGGCCCAGTGGGGAGGGCGTCCAGGGCTCAGAACTGCTTAAGATACTGTCCTGGTATCCGTTTTGCAGAGGGGGTAAGCTGGGGCTGAAAGAAGTTAGGAGAGGTACCTCTTGTCCCACAGCTAGGTGGCCTGGGCAGGAATTTTGTCCCCTCTGCCCCACAGTTTCTCTACTGGGCTAGTGGTGGAACCATCTTCTCCCTGACCAGAGATAAGACCCTTTATCGCAGTGTCAACCTTATAAACAGAAGACTTCTGTCATCTCCATTTTGTGGATGGGGACCCTAAGGCTCAGAAAGGGCAAATCACTCAGTTTGGACGAAGCAGGACTGGAACCCAGACCTTGCAGACCTCAGTGTTAACCAGAGTGTAAGGAGCAGATTGATCCAATCAGCTGCATCCCCAGAAAGAGGCCTTTGTTCAAATAGGTTTGGAGACAATGACTTCTTGACTCCTTTTTAATTTTTGTATATCATGAACAGTTGCTGAGTCCCCATTCAGCGTGTGGTTTGTGCTAGGGACAGCAGTGACCAAACCAGCCTCAGCCCTGCTTTGATGGAGATCACAGTCCAGTGGGGGAAACAGACTTGTCACTGGATAGTGATGACCGAGAATGATCAGGGCCGGGATAGGGCAAGTCCAGGGGGCTTGGGAGCTCAGAGGGTGGGTGGAAAAGGGCAGCATAAGGTTCAAAGGCTTGAAGGCACCAGTCTGCATTTTTCTCCGGTTAAAACTCAAAGGAGAGGTTCTGTCCTCCATTCCCCAGACATGTCCCAAGTACCTGTGGTGTGTAAGGCATGCATCTCAGAAAGGCAACTGCAGAAGTGGACAGGGGCCTGGCATCTCAGGCTAAGAGGTGGAGGCTCCTCCAGCCAACCCGGCTGGTCCCTGGGAGAGGGCACCCCAGTTCCATTGGGTCTTTCGGCCTCCCCCTCCCAGGAAGGCCACCCTGGCTGACATTGTGGAGCAGCTGCAGGAGAAAGAAGCAGGCCCAGGGCTCCCTGTTGGGGTAAGTCGAGCCTCAGAATGGGTGGGGGTATGGGGAACCCTCTCCTCAGAGCAGGAATCAAGACCCAGAAACACCAATGCCTAACCCTGCTTCCCCCGGATCTGAACCCTGTAGAGATTCTCAGGGGATGATGGAGAGGTCCCCCAGATGCCTCTCACAATCTGAAAATTTCTCCTTTAGAAAGATAAGGCCACCAGCCTAAGGAGACTCCTACCCCCTCTACACACAGACTCCCCACTCTTCCCACATCTGTCCTGGGGTCTCAGATATCCTCACAGACAGCCACACACACACACACAGAAGTCCCCGATTCCTCCTACAGACAGCTGGGACACCAACGTGCCTGCACCGCCACCTCCACAGAGCTAGCGCTTTCCTCCCCAAGATCGAGAGCGATTCCAAACCTAGGAATCCTGACAGTCTCACTCCCAACACCGATGGGGCCCCTAAGAGTTAAGCGTCCAGCCCTGAGGTCCTCCCATACTCGCCTCTAAGACAGATGGGCCCCCCAGACCCGTGAGTCCCCCAGACAGATGGCCCCAACAGCCCCCCTATGGACAGCACCCCTCTCCCCCCCTCCCTTCACACAGCCGTCGCTGCCTCAGCCTCGCGAGCTTCCCCCAGGCCGCCTGCCCAACGGGCTTGAGCCGCCCGAGCGGACACCTCGGCCAGACCGGCCGCGGGCGCGGGACCGGCCCAAGCCGCGACGGCGGCCGCGGCCCAGAGAGGGTGGTGAGGGCGGGGGAAGCCGGCGCTCGCGCTCCGCCCCGGCTCAGGGCGGCTCCGCCCCCGCGCCTCCGCCACCGCCCACTCACACAGTGCAGCACGAGGGCTTCCTGCTGCGCAAGCGCGAGCTCGACGCTAACCGCAAGTCGTCCAACCGGTGAGCGTGTGGGCGGGGTTTTGGAAGGCGGGGCCCAAGCTCAGAGTATCCAATAAGTGAATAGATGGGGCCTGAGGAGGGGGGTGGTACTAAACTTCAGGGAAATCCAACGGGTGGTGGGAGCAGGCGGGGCCTGAAGAGGGGCGGGGTTTAACGTCAAAGACTCAAATCTATAAACTGGAGGAGCGGGACCTAAACTTAGTGTGTCCAATGGGCGAGAGGGTGGCGCTTAAAATGGGAGCCGGATCGGAAGAAAATGTTCCGAGTGCAAATAAGTTGCAAATCCAAACTCATAGCAATCAATTCAGGAGTTAACTAGAGCTAAGAGCCAGTCGGATATGGGGTCCGGTCTACAGGGTTCCAGTGGCTTGTGAGGTGCAGCCTGGGGAGGTCATCCAACCAATGAATGGGCTGGGCCCACTCTCCAAGTTTCAAATTGTTGCTGGGGTGGGCGGGAGAGGTCCGAAAAAGGGCAGAGCCTGAGCCCGAGCCTGAGGGCTGAGGTGGGGGGCACATATAGGGGTCCAAAGAGTGATGTGCTTACTCTTGGAGTGTGGCTCATGGTTGTCCAACTGGTCCAGTTGGGAGGCTGAATCTGAGGAGAGGTGGAGCCAGAAGGGGAAGCGTTGGCCAATGAGCAGAGTGACGCCTGGACCCAAGATGTATGTGAAATGGGCAAAACAGGTTGAGATTTTGCCTTGAGGCAGTCTTTCTTCCTTGCGGTGAGGCCAAGGTGGTAATAAAGAGGCACCTAAGGTGTATTTCACTCTTGAGAGACTTCCTCCTCCACTGAGGCTTTGGCTGAATGGGGAGATAGGAAGACACTGGACCAATAGATCTCCTTTCACGGGATTCCATGGTCGGAGGAGGAGGGGCATGGAACATGCCCAAGCAAAGGCTTATGGAGAAGACAGCTTAAGTCTTGCCTTCAGGAGATGCAGCAAGGGGCAGGGGGGATATGGAAGGGCAACCCCAGCGGGCTTGGAACCGAGAGTCTTAGATTCTCCCCTCAGCTCAGGAACAGCCATAAGGAAGAGCACCCCAGCTTTAGGGCCCAACTAGGACAAAGGCCCAGAGGAAGGAAGGGTCAGGCCTTTTCAGCCATGAAGGGTGTTAATGAAGAGTGCTGTGACTCTGCCTTGAGCCCCATATCGTCGCCCCAGGTCGTGGGTGAGCCTGTACTGCGTGCTCAGCAAGGGGGAGCTGGGCTTCTACAAGGACGCCAAGGGCCCGGCGTCTGGGGGCACACACGGCGGGGAGCCACTGCTCAGCTTGCACAAGGCCACCAGCGAGGTGGCTAGTGACTACAAGAAAAAGAAGCACGTCTTCAAGCTCCAGTGAGCCCCCCAATGGGCAAGAGGGAGGGATTCTAGGCCCAACTTCCCCCTCCCAGCAATACCCTGCTCCCCTGGAGGCTCGTTGGTGGACGGGTGGGCCGGGCCCCTGCCCCAGATTCCCCAAGTTCTGTGTCCCCTCCTACAGGACCCAGGATGGCAGCGAGTTTTTGCTCCAGGCTAAAGATGAGGTGAGATCTGGTCCTTTCTCTCCCCTGTCCGGACCTCAAGAATTACCTGGCTAGCTGGTTCCTGGCCCAGAGCGGTGGAGCTGTGAGCCAGAAATACAAGCCAGAGTCACCAGGCTGTGATGGGAAAGCCCACTGGCGTGAGATCACAGAGGAAGTTCCTAACCTATGGGGGGGAGGGGCAGGGATCAGGAGGGCTGCCTGGAGGCCCCAGGACAACGTCCAACCTCCTTGCCTTGGCCTCTGAGATGACACTGGAAAGATAAGAGGTGGGAGTTGGCTAAAAAGGGATGATAGAGGCAGAGAGAACTGCCAAGTGCAGAGAACCAGAGGTGTGGAAACGCAAAATTTAACTGTGCTGGTGGAGGGTTCAAGGAGGAAGGATCCCAGAAAGGTTCCCAGGGGCTGGATCTCAGAGCATTGTGGGCCATTTGGAGGAGGTTGGAGTTTGTCCTAAAGGCACTAGGGAGCCACGGCAGACTTTTGAGCAAGATCGGGGGTGCTGGAGATTACAGCGATGTCTAAGAAAGATCCTTTGGCAACAATGTGCAGGGTAGACTGGGGGGAGGGAGAGGGAGGTATGGAGCCCAGGAGGCAACCAGGACAGGGACCCACGTGGGAAAGCACAAGGCTGGACCCCAGCTGGCCTGTGGGAGGAGAGGAGGTGGCTGAGGGTGAACCTTGGGACTGGGGCTAAGGGGAGGGGTCAGGGGAGGAGAAGCAGGCGCGGTGGTGGTTTAAAGAGATGTTGAAAACAATGCTTGTTATCTCGTTCATCCTTACAAGAGGCTTTGGAGTAGGCCTGTGTTCTCTCTGGGCCTTCTTATTTTTAAAATGGGGATAAAAATAGTTTTCCATTCTAGGGTTCTTGTGAGAAGTAAGTAAGTTGATACATATAGAGCCACCTCCGTGGCCTGGTGAATGTCAGTGCTCTATAAATGTCTGCTGATGTTACTGGTTTTTTGTTGTTGTTTATCTCTATAGCGGGAATTTGATATAATCCTATTGCATAGGATTAAGTGAATTAACCCGAAGAAGCACTTAGAACAGAGCCTGGCACATATTAAGGGCTATGTAACTGTTTGCATTATTATTATTAACCCATTTAAGATTGGGAAGCTGAACTTCAGAGGGCAGTCCAATTGCAGGCTCATCTATTACACAGCCTCTCTTCTTCCAAATCCGGACTCTGTGCCCTGTTTCTCTCTCCAGGAGGAGATGAACGGCTGGCTGGAGGCTGTGGCCGCTTCCGTGGGAGAACACGCGGAGATCGCCCGCTGGGGACAGACACTACCCACCACGTCCTCTACAGACGAGGGCAACCCCAAGCGAGAGGCCGGGGAGCGCAGGGCCAGCGGGCGCCGGAAGTGACTTCCCAGCCCCTGGGCCTCACACACATCCCCGCCCCTTCTTTCCGCACTGTGGGCACAAAGACACTTTTTCTTCCGCAGGGGCGGGAGCCCCTGGTTCCACCGCCACTGCGGACGCGCCAAGATGGGCACTGTAAAGGAGGGGACTTCTGCACTCCAGGAAGTGGTGGGGGGATTGCTGCCCCTATAGCCATATCTCGGCCCCTTCCTGCTCGCCACCCCACCCCAGGTGCTGGGGCTCCATTATTTTTATGCAATAACTGAGTTGGGGGGGGGCGGGTAAAGGGGCCAGCTGAGCCAAGCCCCCTGCCCGGATCTACAGATCTTGCCCCAAGAAGCTGGGGTGGTAAGGGGCGATAATTCCTGCCCCCCCTCTCCGCCCTAGGGATGGGCACGGGGCCGCTGGTGAGGTCCCCTGGGCCATCCAGGGTGCTAGGGGGTGGGGAGGGGACGCCTCCTCCCTGCCTTTACCTCACTTCCAATGCTGCCTTGATCTCTGTCTGGGAAGGTGGACTGAGGGGGCCTTGGCCCCTACACTCCGCCGTCTCAGAGCCATGCGGTTAATTCCTGACTTAGTTTATTTTTGCAAAACGTCGACCTCCTCCTCCCCCGCCCCGCATCCGCGAAGGCTTTCAATGGGAGGGGCGTCAAAGCTCAAAACTGTCTTCCTCTCTCCTCCCCCCTCCAGCTGTAAATGACACTTCGTGAGGGGAGGGGCGAGGGGAAGCCCTCCCCCCCTGCATGCTTCTGGCAGGAGCACCTCCCTAGGGAGTGGGGGAACCGGGTTGTGGGCAGCCCCCATGGCCGCCTGGAGGAACCGCTGGGGCCCAGGGATGTGGGGCGGTGTGGCAGGCGCACACTGTATGTACCTATAATAAATCCTTTGGCTTTGACGGTATATGCCTGTTTGCTCGCGTTTCATGGGCTGCGCCGGGGAGGATGTGTGGGGCGGGGTGGAGGGGGCGGCGCAGGGAAAGACTGTGTCTGCAGAGAACATTTAGATGTCCTCTCGGTGTGTACTAATTTCGGGAACTAAACACATGTCCCCGACGAAACACCTGGATTCTGTTCTTAAAATGGGAACCAGAAGGATAGAGGAATGTTTCGCTAGCCCTTGTATTTGAACTTCCTCAAAGGGCCCTTGCAGTACGCCCCGTCCAGCACAGGAAAGGCTGGTCCCTTTAAGGAGGCGGAGAATTTAACTGCGACGGGTGAGCTCTTTGTCCAATCGCTGGCGGCTCCGGGAGTCTCCAGGCCAATGAGCAGGCGGTGGGGGCGGGGCCCGAGTACAGACCCGGAAGCGGGTGCTGGCCGGCCGGCTCGCCCGGGGACCATGGCAGCCGCGGCTCCTGCTGCCGATGGGGTCCCAGGTCCGGGGCCTCCCGGGGAGGTGATTCATCTGAACGTGGGAGGCAAGAGGTGAGTGTAGGAAATTCCTGAGGCCCCCACCTCGGGGGCGGGGAGCGGAATGGGAGTACCCGCCTCTCCCGGGGGGAATCCTTGTCCATCAAGGATTGCTCCGCCTCCTGTTGAAGGCGCGAGTGCCTGGACTGACGCGGTGGCTAGGGAGCCGCGTTCCTTACCCTTCCTCCAACCCCTCGCGTCTGCTCACTTTCCCCGCTTAGATTCAGTACCTCTCGCCAGACTCTCACCTGGATCCCAGACTCATTCTTCTCCAGGTGATCGGGAGAGCGAGTTTGGGGCGGGCTGTGCGGGGGGGGGAGGTTCGGGAAGAGACTGTATGGGGAGCCCTAATCCCCCCACTCACCCTCCCCACCCCACCGCCCGCACACACACACCCTGGCCCGTGACACCTGCTCTGTGTCCCCTCCCTGCAGTCTTCTGAGCGGACGCATCTCGACACTGAAAGATGAAACCGGAGCCGTGAGTAGGGCATAGAGCTGAAATGGGGCAGCGGGGTAGGAGGAGGGACAGGATACCCACTCAGCCCCGCTCTTTGCCCCATCTGTCCTCTGCCCCCCTTCCGGCAGATCTTCATCGACAGGGACCCCACCGTCTTCGCCCCCATCCTCAACTTCCTGCGCACCAAAGAGTTGGACCCCAGGTTTGCATGGGGATAAGGGGACCCCACCGTCTTCATCTTCTTCCCCTCAGAATGTTCACTTAAGCTCCTCGATCCTATTTAAATCGTGTCCTTAGAGTTTACCCCAAACACACACACACACACACACACACACACACACAAACACACACACACATTTTCGTTGCCCATATATATCATTGCTGTGTAGAATCTTGATCCAGTCAAAAATTGCTGCTGCTTGGGATTCTCTGTGCAGTTTTGAAAATTTCCCCCTCAGAATTCTCCACCCACTCCCACTCCCCAGACTCTGACCCTTAGTCAATTCTGCTACCCAGGGGTGTCCATGGTTCCAGCCTCCTCCACGAAGCCCAGTTCTATGGGCTCACTCCTCTGGGTAAGTGGGGGCCCCATTAGCATCCTCCTTGCATAGAAAACGAGCTCCAGCTCTCCTGATGCTCCCTCTCCCCCTCTCCTGAAAGAAGTTTGGGTTAGAACTGAGAGCACTGGAATTGGTCCTGGGTCTCAGGGGGAGTGGTGGAGAATGAGCTAGGGGAGGGGGATAGGATCTGCCTCAGTACTCTCCCAAGTCCCAGCTTTCGAGTTATTCTGCCTCAGTTCGACGCCTGCAGCTGCGGGAGGAGTTGGACCGATCTTCTTGTGGAAACGTTCTCTTCAACGGTTACCTGCCTCCGCCAGGTGGGCACAACCAAGGGTTGGAGGGGAGGGAGGGGGGACTGAAGACTACATTTCCCATAAGGTCGCAGCTGTGAGCCCTGAGACACTATGGGAGTTGTAGTCCTATATCAGAGGCCGTCCTGATGGAAAGGAAGTGGGAAACAGCGTTTTCAATGAGGCAATGGGCCAGCTAGCCTCACTGAGGCTCAGAAGTATGCCCTAGAGCCTGAAGGGGGTTTCGGTCCAGGTTTGATTTCCCTGTGGGGAAACTTAGGAAGAACCGGGGTCCTTTGCGTGGAGGGAAGAAATAATAAAGGGGAGATAATCTCCATGGGACCTTGGATCAGCCACCCCACTGGCCATGGAAAATATGCCCCAGTGGTTATTGGGGACTGTAGTCCACTAGGCTTTGCTGGTGGGTAGAAGGAATAAAATGGGGAAGTTCAATTTATGACTATTTCCCTAACCTCAGTAGGGAAATAGTCATAAATTTCATGAAGTTTGCCAAATATGAAGATCTCTGCTTTTGTTTTCTTAACTTAGTTTTACTGTGTTGTTTTTAAAAAGTCATTTTTTAAAGTTTATTTATTTATTTATTTAAGTAATCTTTACACCCTCACGGGGCTCAGACTCACAACCCCGAAATCAAGAGTCACACGTTCTTCTGACTGAGCCAACCAGGCGCCCAGTACAAAAGTCATTTTGAATAGAAGCTTTATATCACTACCTTTATACCATAAATAAGTGAATATGAAAATAAAACCCCCCAAATACCAATGTTGTGATGCTTCTGCCTGTCAAGGAGATAGATAGATAGACTTCTGTTTCTTAAAACAGAAGATTAGCAAACACTGAAAAGGTAGCATATGAGGGCAGCACCAAACTGATTCGTCCTTTGTGATGGGCTCAAAGGAACTGAAAAGGGAGTAATTTGCTGTGTGATTGCATGTCATTGAGTGCCGTGTCCCCACACCACCTAAAATCTTTTCCCCAGGAGACTATGCCCCACATGGGGGGAAATCAGTATCTGGCCTATTTAAAGTGCTCGTGACGTGGCAGTTATTACAATTAATTACAATTATTGTTGCTCTGCTCCTTCTCCCTGCCACAGTGTTCCCAGTAAAGCGGCGGAACCGGCACAGCCTAGTGGGACCCCAGCAGTCAGGGGGGCGCCCAACCCCCGTTCGACGCAGCAACACAATGCCCCCCAACCTGGGCAATGCAGGGCTGCTGGGCCGAATGCTGGATGAGAGAGCCCCTCCCTCCCCATCGGGTACGTTTCTGTCCCCTGGGAGGCTGGGGCACCCAGTGGGGTCCCTGTGACCCCGCCGTGATCCCCGTTCTTCCCACCCCCAAGGGCTACCGGAGGAGCCGGGGATGGTGCGCCTAGTGTGTGGACACCACAACTGGATCGCTGTGGCCTACACCCAGTTCCTCGTTTGCTATAGGTGCTCAGGGCGGGTGGTGGCCAGAGGCCCGAGCCCTGTCGATGGGGAGGGCTCACGGTGAGGGTTGACGATATCCCCCCATCCCCCAGGCTCAAGGAAGCCTCTGGCTGGCAGCTGGTGTTCTCCAGCCCACGCCTGGACTGGCCCATTGAGCGACTGGCACTCACAGCTCGGGTGCTTGGTGGGGCTTTGGGTGAGCATGACAAGATGGTGGCAGCGGCCACGGGCAGCGAGATCCTGCTGTGGGCTCTGCAGGCAGAAGGCGGTGGCTCCGAGATAGGTAGGGTACCAGGACTTTTCCAGAACCTTCCGCCCTTTAGAATTATGCTTCAGCCTATGGTCTGTTAGAATTCTCTACCCCACTGGAATCCTGTGGCCTGTTAAAATAACCCACCCGATACAGTTCTCACGCCCATGAAGATTCTTTGCATTATTAAGATGTTCCAACCCTTTAGAATTCCCTATCCTGTTAGAATTCCTTGGCTTGTAGAAAAATCCACCCACATACAATTCTCCCGTCCGTCAGAATTCCCTGCCCTGTTAGATCTCCATGCCAGTAGAACCCCAGAGCCTGTTAGAATCTGCATTCCCATTAGAAATCTCTGTTTGCCTTGTTGAAAATCTCCACCGTGGTAGAATTCCACACCCTGTCAGGAATCTGGCCCATGGAATCCTCTGGCCCTCGGAGTTCTTCCTGCCCCCTCCCTTCTCCCTCATGAAGCAGGGGTCCCGGCTGAGTGCTCGTTGCCCTCCACAGGAGTCTTCCATCTGGGGGTGCCCGTGGAGGCCTTATTCTTCGTTGGGAACCAGCTCATCGCCACAAGCCACACGGGGCGCATCGGGGTGTGGAATGCCGTCACCAAGCACTGGCAGGTCAGGGTGCTGGCCAGCCTGGCTGCCTCCTTCCCTGGTGGGGTGTCCAGACCATACAGACCCGGGGAGGGGTTCCTTTCTGCCCTGCCCCACCTACAGAGCGCCAGAGAACCCAACAGTGGACCAGATCCTGGTGGGGGTGCTGGCGCAATGAAGGCCTAAGGGACGTCAGGTCAGGGAGGCCTCCTGGAAGAGGGGCTGCTGGACGGACAGGAAAGATGGTGGGTTTGCAAAGGAGGAGAGAGGAGTCTCCAGGCACTGAATGGGGGAGTGGGGGGAGTGGAGACACTGTAGGAGGCAGAAACCCAGAGGGAGACGAGCGAATATCTGTCATTCCCTCTGCCCTCCCAAGCCCTGTCCAGAATGCAAGGAAAAAGACACCTGCAGTGTTGCTTTCTCCTGTCCCATGTGTTTGGGAGAGACAGACAGAGACGGAAGGAAACAGACAAATAGAAGTAGAGCAAGTCAGAAAGAGGGGACAGAGCGAGGGAAGGGTGGACAGAGAGAAAGGCAGTGTGGTTACGTGAAGGGATACAGAGAGACAGACAGGACTAGAAAAAGCCAGAAATAGAGTCAAAGAGAGGCCAAGAGACAGAGGCGCTGACTCAGAGATTTCCAGAGATGGGGAGACACAGATGGAGATAGTCCTGGAGCAGGTGAGGCTGGAGAGAAGCGGACCTGGAAACCTAGGGTGGGTTCTGGAGTTGGGGGGGGTGCCCTGAGGGGTGCTGTGGAGGCGGAGGCAGGGACGCCTGCCTGTGCCCCAGCCAGTCCCGCCTGCCCCCAGGTCCAGGAGGTACAGCCCATCACCAGCTATGATGCGGCGGGCTCCTTCCTTCTCCTGGGCTGCAGCAATGGCTCCATCTACTATGTGGGTGAGCAGCGGCCAGCACCCCTCGTGCCCGAGAACCTTCCCGGGGAAGTGGGAGAAGAGGGGAAAGCCTGGGCACCTCGAACAAGCCCGCTCTACCCTCCCTGCCCACCCCAGACGTGCAGAAGTTTCCCCTACGCATGAAGGACAACGACCTCCTCGTCAGCGAACTCTACCGGGACCCAGCAGAGGACGGGGTCACGGCCCTCAGCGTCTACCTCACCCCCAAAACCAGTAAGCTCTGATGGGCTCCCCGCCCTGCCATCAGCCCCGGCCCACAGCTGGCTCCCCACCACTTGTGGAGCGTGACCAGTGAGATTTAGGAGGGGCCGGGAGGGGAGATTGAACTCTTGTTCAGTCATTCAACAAACACTCACCGGGCACCACTTGTGCACAAGCACTGTTCCAGGGGCTGCACTGTGGCGGGGCCCTCCAACCAGGGCAGAGCTGGCCCCTAGTACTTCATCTCTGTGTTTCTTTTCCACCCCTGCATTTAGGGCATGACGCCTGCATGCTCATAAAACAAAGAAGGTGCACGTTTTACAGTCCTCTCACTTGGGACAGTTTTTTTGTTTTGGTTTCTTGACTTCAAATGCAGAGCAATAGGCTCCTTTGTGTTTGTTTTTTATTGAGCTGTGATTCACACAGCAGAGCATTCACCGTTGGAAAGTGTACAATTCAGTGACTTTTAGGAGATTCACAAGGTTGTGCACGCATCACTACTATGGAGTTCCCGAGCAGGATTGTTAGCACCCCAAAAAGGAACCCTGAACTCGTTAGCCATCATACCCTGTTCTCCCTCCTGACAGCCCCTGGAAACCTAATCTACATTCTGCCTCTGTGGATTGGCCGATTCTGGACATTTCATGTAAACAGGACCATAACAATATGCAGCGTTTCGTGTCTGGCTTTCTTCACCTAGCATAATGGCTCTTTTGTAAATTTCTTTTTTCTTTCTTCTTTTTTTTTTCATGGGGAGTGCTTTCTGGATCTTAAGATGACCTTGCCTGCTCCCATGTTGTGAAGGTTTTCCCCTGTCCTTTCTCCTAGAGGCTTTGCAGTTTTAGCTTTTTATATACAGGTCTCTGCTGCTTCTCCCATTACTTTTTATGTATGGCGTGAGGTAAGGCCCGCGGTCCATTTTTTTCCCAGCAGCAGTAAATGAGTAACACACCTAACTTCACACCTGTCATCAGCTTTCCTCCCTGGAAGGCCCCTTGCTGATTTCATGTATTTATTCCTTTCTTCCCCACCCCTCTGCCCACCACATGCCTCCACACTGTTATCTCTTCATTTGTTTGTGTCCTTACAAAATGGGTGTTGTCAGCAGGCTTTGGATTCGCAGAAATGCTCCTGGGTGTATATGTCAATTTTCCCCTTAGTTTTGCCCACCCTGCCCTAGGTTTAATGGCTGTCCAGGTGGCTGTGCACAACCCTAATCCATGGCTTTGAGCCTCTGCACAAAATACGAAAACCACGTTTTACCTACCCTCATTCCTTAAGATGGTCCATTAAGTCTCTGACCACTGCAAAATTATCGTGCCCGTCTGGAAAGTTGGCGAGGGCGGGCCGTCCCTGAGATACTGGGTTGCGTTTTCTTGTCTTGCCGTCTGTTTATATGTCTGTTTTTCAGTCTTTTGCTCTGTAACCCCATCTCCTTCTGTGTCTGTCTGTCACTGTATCCCTCTCCGGAGATCCAGTTTCTTGGTACCCTTTGCCTCCCTGTTTCTCTATTTTTCTATCTCTGTCCCCTGTCTTATGAGCTCTGTCTGTCTCTGTCTCTCTTGTTTTCTGTCTCTGCTTCTCGCTCTCTCTGTCTCTGATCTGTCCCTCTCTTCATCCTCGGCCCCTCCCCAGGTGACAGTGGGAACTGGATTGAGATTGCGTATGGCACCAGCTCCGGGGGCGTGCGGGTCATCGTCCAGCACCCTGAGACCGTGGGCTCAGGGCCCCAGCTTTTCCAGACCTTCACCGTGCACCGCAGCCCCGTCACCAAGATCATGCTCTCGGAGAAACACCTCATCTCAGGTGGGCCTCGCCGGGCTGCCCCTGCTGCGCGTCTCTCTGCAGGACACTGGCCCAGGTCGGAGTGTGAAACCGGGGGGTGGGGGAGGGAATTTTAACCTGGGACAATAATTGCAGAAGTGTGAGATGGGTCCTGTAAGGGGACCCATCCAGGTGAGAGTGAGTAATTCATCAGTTCCCCAAACATGGCTTGAGCACCTGCTGTGTGCCAGGCACAGGGGATAGAGTGACGGACAAGACAGGCCAAGTCCCTACCCCTGCGGAGCTGATGTTCTGCTGGGGATGGCAGATGATAAATAAATACGTCAGAGTAGAAATCACCAACAGGCAATGATGAAGACCAGGAATGAAAGCAGAGCTGTGTGAGTGGCTAGAGCTCGGTGGGGTCACTGGGGAAGGATCTTTGAGCAGAAACAAAGGAATGCCCCCCGCCATGGGGACAGGCATTCCAGCAGAGGGAACAGGCATTGCAAAGGCTCTGAGCTGGGAGGATGAGGGATGGATCTGAGGAGGAGCAGGGAGCCCCTGTGCCTGGAGTGGTGTGGGCGAGGGAGAGGGTGGGGCTTTGTGAGCCATGCAGAAGACCCTGTCCTTGACCTGGCACAGGTGTTCACAGGGTCCCCCTGGCTGTGTGTGGGGCCAGGCTCTGGGGGCAGGACAGGAGCAGGGAGTCCAGGGAGGAGGTGATGGTGGACAGGACCAGGGTGGGGACAGTGGCAGGGTTAGGTGAGGTCAGGCTCTGGAACGATTTTGGAGGCAGGACCAAGAGGATTTTTAACCATTTGGAGTTCTGGGGCAGAGCGAATTCTCTGAAAGGGAAGAATTCAAAGGGGCCCGAATCCTGACACCTTTGCGGGGGTCATCGTGGGGCTCGGGAGGGTGGGGCAGTGGGGATGCAGGCCTGACCTGCTGCCCGCCCCCCCTTGCTCCTCAGTCTGTGCCGACAGCAACCACGTGCGCACGTGGTCCGTGACTCGCTTCCGGGGCATGATTTCCACCCAGCCTGGCTCCACTCCGCTCGCTTCCTTCAAGATCCTGGCACTGGAGTCGGCCGACGGGCATGGTGGCTGCAGCGCCGGCAATGACATTGGTGCCTACTAGCCCCTGGCACCCCCCCCCCGCCCCATGCGCCCTGCCTGACTCCCACTGGCCTCCATTGGCCCCTTACCTGACCTGCCCAGCGGGCCTGGTTGACCTCCATTCACTCCTCGCCACCCCGCATTGAATTCTGTTACCCCATCGAGTCCTCTGCCTGCCACCTGACCCAGGATCCCCACCCTGCATCCGTGAACTCCACTGACTGTTGCTGACCCCCAGCCCTTTCTGAGCTCACCCAATTCCAGAAACCTGGGAATGCAGACCTGGGGTCCTGGGAGGGATTCATCGGTGGGGAAGGAGGCAGAGCCCTGACTCCCCCCTCCCCCGTCCCGGCCCAGGCCCCTACGGCGAGCGGGATGACCAGCAAGTGTTCATTCAGAAGGTGGTGCCCAGCGCCAGTCAGCTCTTTGTGCGCCTTTCATCTACTGGCCAGCGGTGAGGACCGTCCCGTCAGATGGGGTTGGGGGGTGGTCGGAGGAGAAGGCAAGATCCCAGCTGGGTCGTGGAGGCCAAAAGGGGGGGACACTTGAAGGAACAAAGGCTAAAAGGGAGCACAGGGCTGGGTCCTAGGTTTGGGGGCTGGAGGAATCAAAGGTGTGACACATGGTTGGCGGTGAAGCTGGAGAAACCCCAGGCACCCCTGCTGGACCTCAGGCAGGTGGCCCAGGGTGGTCAGGGCCCGGGGTGGGGGCAGGAGGCGTGGGCGCAGGTGTCCGGGCCAGGGGGTGGGGTGCGGGCCGCGGGGGAGGTGCTCGCCCCAGCCTGGGAAGGGGGCCTGTGACGGTTTTCTTGAGGAGGGAGCCCTGGGGTTCCCAAGGCTGGAAGTGACCAAATAGGACATCCAATGGGGTGCACATGGTCCGGGAGCTGGAGCAGTGACCAGGCTGCAGGGGGCCTGTCAATCACGCGTAAGAGCCGAGATTGCCCTGAGTGGGCTGGGGAGCCATGGGGCAGCACAGTGGGGAGCACTGTGGGGGCTGGACTGGAGGTTGGATAGGAGCCCCAGAGCCCAGGGAGGAGGCTGGGACAGGTGCCTGACGGGAGCAGGCAGCACTTGACCAGGGCCAGACAGGAGGGGAGGAGGGGACCCTGGAGGCCGAGGGAACTGGCCTTGGGGAACCATAGGAGGTGAGGGAGGTGCCCAGGATGACTCAGGCCTTCCTTGTGACGGGACCAGGGGAGAGCTTCAGATCTGGGGGAGAATCCCAACATCCCGGGACATGTTGGGGCTGCCGGGCGGGAGCCATCCAGGAGGCAGCTGCACCCAGAGAGAGTGCACTGCGGAAGGATAAGGGGGCTTGGGGTGGTGGTTGCAGAGGCAGGAACGGAAGCCATAACGGTGGGGTCTGAGGCCCGGTGAGAAGACGCGCTAGGGCCAGGGTGACCCCCTCCCCTTCTGTCTTAGGGTGTGCTCCGTGCGCTCGGTGGACGGCTCCCCCACCACTGCCTTCACGGTGCTCGAGTGTGAGGGCTCCCGGCGGCTTGGCTCTCGGCCCCGGCGGTACCTGCTCACCGGCCAGGCCAACGGCAGCCTGGCCATGTGGGACCTGACCACCGCCATGGACGGCCTCGGCCAGGCCCCTGGTACTCCCTGCCCCGCCCCCAGGCCCCTCTCCTCAGCCCCCTTCCCCAGTCTCCCTCCCCAAGCCCTTGGCCTCTGACCCCTTTCCTCTGCCTTTGAACCCTACCTTGCCCCTGCTTGTCCACCCCTCTCTCTTAGCATCTGACCCCTGTCCCTGGACCTCTGCATTTTTCCTCCTATCCTGACCTCAGTCCTTGCACACAACACGTGTCCCTTGCCCAGTGATCCTTGTCTTGCCCCCCGACCTGTTTCCTTGCCCCCCCCAGCCGGTGGCCTGACAGAGGAAGAGCTGATGGAGCAGCTGGAGCAGTGTGAGCCGACGCCGCTGTCTTCCTCCAGGAGCTCCCTCCCCAGCCCCTCCCCCCGCACCTCTCTCACCAGGTAGGCCTGACCCCACTTCCCCTTTGTGCAGTGGGGGCGGGGGGGGGGGTTGCTGCTCACCTGCCTCGGATGACCCAGATGACCCGCACTGACCCTCATCACCCCCCCACCGCAGTCTTCACTTAGCCTCCAGCAACACCTCCCTGTCTGGCTGGCGCGGGAGCCCAAGCCCCCCACAGGCTGAGGCCCGGCGTCGTGGGGGAGGCAGCTTCGTGGAACGCTGCCAAGAACTGGTCCGGGGTGGGCCAGAGCCCCGACGGCCACCGACACCAGCCCCTCGGCCCCCCGTGGGTCTGGGAGCTCCCCTTGCGCCCCCCAAGGTGAAGCTCAATGAAACTTCCTTCTGAACACAGCTGCCATGGTGCCTTTGGATACCCAGGTCCCCGGGGGGAGGGTCGGGGGGGGGGTTTCTGGTGCCTCCCTGCTTCCTGTCAGAGCCCTGGGTTCAGGGCCAGGGCCTCCTTGGAGTGGTCACTGTTACTAGGCCCCCACTGTACCCCCTTTTCTGGAGCCAAAGTCACCCTCCCCTAATAAAGTTCTCACTGCCAACACCTTGCTGACATTCCTAGAGGGTTTGGGGACCCCCAGGGAAAGGGTCGGAGAGATGTGGGGACTGGCCAGATGTCTGGCTATAGATTCAGGAACATCTGGCTCTCTCTCACTTTAAGCGAAGAAAGAGAACGTAATGGTTTACCCCTGGCTTCAGGCATAGCTGGATCCAGGGATTCAAAAACTCATCCAGAATGTCTTTCCACCTTTTGGCTTTGCTTGCCTCTGGGATGCATCATTCTCAGTCAGGTTTTCCCCTCTGGATGCCAAGATGACTCCAGGTACCTCCTTAGCAACTTTTTTTTCTCTCTAGCAGCAGCGGCAAAAAACAAAAGAAAAAAAAATCACACGACTGATTCTTACTGGCTCGAATGTAGTCAGATGGCCACCCCTGAACCAATCACTATGGTGGCCCGTGTGATGGAGGCCTTCCATTGTTCCAAGGGTCCTGTGCCCTCACAAGCCAGGAGGTGAGATCAGCCCAGGCCTCCCCTCCGACCAGAGGAGGAGTCCCTGAAAGGTGAATCAGGGTACTGTTCCCACAAACAGGGATGAATGGCTGCAGGTCAACAGAAACACAGATGTTGGCTATACGATTGCGACATCCTTAGTGTTTGTACCCTAAACCTCGCCACGGCCAACACCTTGCCCACATCCCTGGCTGCCCAGTCTCATCCCTTTCCTGCCCCTACCAGAGAGGTTATGTGGGACAGGTTCTGCTCACTCCAGCTTAATATCCTTGAGGTTTTCCCCCAAATAATACCTATTCCTATGGCAACTTCTGAGGAAAGTTTTCTGCCTCTTTTCCTTGGACTGATGAAGAGGAGAGGGGGCCAGACTCGGGAGGAGGGATTTTAGAATATGCCAATTTGAGAATTCCGAGTTTCTGGAATGCCACAGTTTCTGTAACATAGTGGAGAAGGGTCCAAAATGTAAGGGAATCTAGAATGCAGGAATATTCTAGAATGCTAGTGGATAAACAGTATTAGGGTTCTCCCCTGCATTTCAGAGAATGCAGACTAGAGGTTTTGTGACAAAAGGACCTGGAAGTCAATGATTCTAGAACAGGGGAGTGTTCTAGAATACATATGAATCTACAGTCGTAGGAATATTTTGTATGCCAGAGTTTCTGGAATGCTAATTATAGGACACAGAAAGCACATCTGGAGTACTAGAAAATCTAGAGCATAGGGGCATTCCAGAATGTCAGCTCTTCTAGATCACTAGAGGGTTTGTTTGCATTCCAAGAAATCCATAATGGCAGGGGGTTCTGGATTGTCAGAGAATTTAGAATATGATTGGGAGATGAGTGATTCTAAAACGTGAGTGTTCTGGAATACCTGTGAATCTCAAACTCTGGAAATGTTTTTACATGCTGGGACATTCAGAACCCTGGGGGGTGTTTGAATGTTAGGAAGTCTAGAACATAGGAGGGGGTTGGGATGCCCGGGAATCTAGAATGTGGGATGTTTTATAATGCTCCCAGATCTAGAATATTGAGATAGTTTTTCCTTGCCAGGGAATCCAGAACACTCGTGTTTCTGGAATGCTGGTGACTCTAGAACTGAGAGAGAGAATCAGAAAATCTGAAATACTAAAGAGATTTGCCTGTCTGTTAATACCAGGGATAATACCCTGCATGTGAGCACATGATGGGAGGAAGCTTCCAGAATGCCACGGCTCTAGCACTCTGAGGGATTCTGAAGGGTTGAGAGCAGATCAGGGTCCAAGGGATGACATAGAAACGACCCTGGGAGATCTGGCACTGACGGGGAGGGATTGGGAGCGGGGGACTCCAAAGTCAGTGGGGATGGGAAGCCAACACCATCCCCGGAAGTTGTAGTGGTGAGCCACAGGCTGTTGCCTAGCAACGAGCATTGAAGATGCCCCGGATCCCAGGCAGAAGGGAGAAATTTCGGCAGCGCCCCCAGCAAATGCTCCAGCCACAGGGTAGGAGGTGAGGAGGAGGGCAACGGGGGTGGGGGTGGGGGTTGTCAGGACACGCCATCCTGCGGGGCCATCTTAACCAGATTGCGGGGGCTTCACAAAAACAGGGACACAGAGCACATTCAGTGGGCAGTCAGGGACTCCATCATCATGCTAGGACTGCCCACGAATGCCCACGAGTTGGGCCTGAGTGTCATCGTTACTGCTCTAAGGGGCTGCGTGTCCCTGGATGGCGGGTGGGCCCAAATTCTTGGTGTCAGTGTGGGATGGAGGCATGGATTGCTGTAGGTGGCAGTAACAGTGTGCGTGTGTCTGCGTGGGTTACCAGGGTGCCTCGCTGTAACGGCGGGGAGGGTGACGGGGTCGCCCGTCCATCCTCCACACTCTCCACTGGAAGAAGGAGCAGGAGTGGGGGGGGTGAGGACTAGTCAGCTGGATCGGTTGACATTCTTAGCATAGGGTGGGCCCTATATGGTCAGGGCCCGTGGCCTGGTATCCTGTGGGGTTGGAGCCTGTGATGCACTGGGGGCGGAGCTAAGGATCCAGAACCGGAAATCTTAAGACTCAAACTGCGTGGAGGGATGGGGCCTAGAACCCGGGGGGCGGGGCAAACATGAAAGGGGTGGGGCTTGGGATGCTAAGTATGGGGCTGCGCCCGAATTCACTGTGGGAAGGGCAGTGACCTGAAACTCAGAGGAGAAGGGGCCAAGTGGGGAGCCAGATCTGAAGCTCAGGGGGCGGTGACCTTAGAAGAAGAGAAGTGGGATGTGTAATTGCGAGGAAAAGGGTGGGGCCTTGAATTTATAATGAAGGGCAGGAGCTGAGCTTGAGACCTACTGCTTTGGGAGGCTGTAAGCAAGGCTTGGAGCCTGGAACTCCCTAAAGAGAGTGCAGGTGGGGCCTAAGGCCCCCTGAGGCTTGGGGCTCCTGGACAGACGGTAAAGGACCCTAGGAAGGGAGGGGACTGGAATTCTCTAAAGAGAGAGTCCGCAACTCTCACTTGGGAGGGGTGCTGTTGGGAATCTTTAAAGATTCAGGTTAGGGAAGGGGCGTCTGGTAACCTCTAGGGGCAGCGGTGGAGAGTGGTGTAAGGAGAACAGCTCTCTCGGAGCAAAGTCTGTGGGTCAGGGGCCGAGCCTGGGTCCTCTGAGGGACAGAGGCTACAGCCTTCTGAGGAACAAGCTTTTGCTTGTTGGACCTGGAACCCGTGACGCACAGGGCCTTGAGAAGAGGAAATCCTTTGGGAAGGTACAGAGTGGGCCTGGGACCTCAGGGGGGCCAAACCTGGGGCCTACTGTAGGATTAGCACTCCCCCCCACACCCGAATCCTGAGCCTCTCGCATGGGAAGTGGACAATTCTGGGGGCTTCCAGCATTTACGCCAGTCAGGGAGCAAATTCTGATCAAATTTCTCCCACAACTGTGAACGAGGGATGAGGCCTGTGCGTGAGAGTCTAGTTTAAGGGACCCTGCCCACTGCCTACGCATCCCTCCCAGCTGTGGGAGGGGTCCCAGCGTCTCCACTCTTCAGCTTCTCCTTTCCGAGTCGGTACCGGACTCCCGATTTCCCCTCCAGCCCTGGGAACCCCAGGCCCCAGCGCCCCCCGCCCGGCACCTGTCCCTCTAGCCCCTCCCCTGCCGCCTTCCGATTGGCCAAGAGGGCAGCGCCCCCTGGCGGCATCGGGCTCTGATTGGCGGGAAGTTCGCAGCCGCGGCTAGGACTGTGGAGAAAATGAGTTGGCCTCGGGCGGGGGCGGGGGGCGGGGCCGCGCCGAGCCGGACCCGCTGGACAGACGGCCCGCCTGGAGCGGGACTCCACGCCGGACACGATGCGGCGGCCTGGCCCCAGCAGCCGCCGCCCCCTTTTGCTGGTGCTGCTGCTGCCGCTCTTCGCAGCCGCCGCCTCCGCCGCCAGCCCCAGCCTCAGCCCCAGCGAGGCCGTCGAGGTTGCGGGGACCCCGGGCCGCCCGGCTGGGTAAGCCCCGCTGCGACCCTTTCTTCCTTGTGCCCCCTCCGCCCAATAAGTCTGGTGGTCCGGAAGCACCAGAACTTGCGGATTTAGGGGACTAACGAACCCAGTGCTTCGGGGTAGGGATGAAAGAGCCAGAGCCCTTGTATTTATTGGGACCCTCTATTTTGCAGGGCTTAGAAGCGGGGAGTACTGAAATTTGGAGGCGAGGGATTCGCCGCTGGTGTGGTAGATGGACAGTATGGCCCCAGGGAATTCTAGGGCTTTTTTCGGAGAAGGGTCCCAGCTTATATGGGGATGGGGCTTTGAGTCTTCCTACGATGATAGATGGGTGGGGCGCTCCAGCTGGGATGAGGTTCCCCAAGCTTCTTGGGTGCTTAAGGAAGAGGAGTGTCGGAGGTTATGAAGGAATTCTATGGCGGGGTTGAGATGTCCTGGTTTTCTCGGGTTTGGGAACGCCTGGATGAATTAAAAGGGACGCTTGGATTTTCTTAACGACTTAGGAAGACGTGGACTTCGGGCTTGATGGCGGAGGGGCTTGCGGGGGGTTTGTGCGGAGGGGGTTCCTCAGATTTCATGACGGTTGGGGATGC
Source organism: Callorhinus ursinus (assembly GCF_003265705.2). Lineage (NCBI taxonomy): Eukaryota > Metazoa > Chordata > Mammalia > Carnivora > Otariidae > Callorhinus > Callorhinus ursinus. The sequence continues at coordinate 181,901 of NW_027397123.1, read as the reverse complement.
TCCAGTTTCCTAGAATTAGAGGATCCCAGGCTTGAATGAGGGACCAGTGATTTCGCGGCAAGAGATCCAAAATTTCCTGTAGATTTGGGGGTTATAGCCACCCTTCCTGTCTACGGGTGACGAGATCGAAGAAAGCAGTCTGCCCAGCACCCCCACCCCCCGCCCTGCGGCCCAGCGCTCCGTTACAAAGGCCCCGGGCTCCGCTCCCGCCTCGGTCTCTGCGAATGCGTTTAGTAACCCGAGCCGCGCCGGGGGCGGGGCCGGGAAGGGGTTAACCCGGAGAAAAGGCGGGAGGGCTAACGGCAAGATCGGGGGTCCCGGAGGCTCCCATCCGGGCGCTCTCCTCCCTCACTGGGCCCCACCCGTCTGGAAAGAGTCCATACACCCGACGTCCCCTTCACAGCATCTCCCCACGGTCCTTCTCTCGGGGCCTGCGCGCGCGCCCTCGTCCCTCGTCCCCCTTAGCCCGGGGCTAATGGATTTGTCTGGGGGGCCCCCTGGTTGCGACGCACTTGCGCTGGAGCTGAGGACTCCGCTATCCAGAATCTGAGACCCTCTGGGCGCAGAGATTTCTCGAAGAACGACTCCTTCCTCCTGGTCAGGCGGGAAACTGAGGCCCAAAGACCAGGAGATGCTGGCTCCAGGACACAGTGCGTGGAAGGGCAGGAACGGGCTAGAACTCAGGCCTTGGGATTCCCAGTTCTGGGCTGTGGCTCCTTCGGTATCCTCCACCACCTCAGCACCCTGCTGGACCCACAGTCGAAGGAGGACCTCCTTCCCCAGCCGCTGAGGCCTGTGGACGTGGCGCCACCTGCCGGCCATGCTCGGGATGACGACTGGGTCAAGGACAGATTTGTGCGGGGAGGGCGGGGTTCTAGATTCCCAGACAGTCGGGGGGAGGTGGGTTTGGAAATGCGCTTAGAAATCCTCTTTGCGTCTTTTTATTTTTATTTTTATTTTTTTTAAAGATTTTATTTATTTATTCATGAAAGACAGAGAGAGAGAGAGAGAGAGAGAGGGGCAGGCAGAGGGAGAAGCAGGCTCCCAAGGAGCAGGGAGCCCGACGCGGGACTCGATCCCAGGACCCCGGGATCATGACCTGAGCCGAAGGCAGATGCTTAACCATCTGAGCCACCCAGGCGCCCCTCTTTGCGTCTTTTTAAAGGACCATTTTAAAAAAGACTATAAAATGTCCTTACCAGTAAGACTTTACCACTAAACACTTCAGAAAATAAATAAAAGTAGGGTTGCTGTGACCTTCATCCAGGGAGAGTCTATGCCAATTTGCCTCCCACAGTTCAGATGGGGAAACTGAGGCATCCAGCATAGTGCCTCAGATTGACCAAACATCTATTTCGAGTGCTCTCAAGCCTTCTCTTGGCTTTCCCTCCCCTATCCCCCACTGCCCTCCTTTGGGAGTTTTAGAGGACTAGGGGCCTGAGTGACTTCCACCCCTGTTTATAGTCTTGCTGCTTGTCGGTGCTGCCCAGGCCGATCGCCCAGGAGAAGTCGCTGCCTCAGAGGTGGGTTCTTCTAGGTGGGGTATGGGTAGGAAGTGAAAGGGGGTAAGAGCAGAGGGGTCGGGGCTCCCTTCCCCGCCCTCATCCCAGCTGGAATGCCGGATGCACTTGGTGGAAAGAAAGACTTGGTCCCTTCCTTCTCCATTTAGTCCCTGGCTGTCTCCAAAGCCTCCTGCAGGGTCCAGAGCTGCCCGCCGGAGAAGTGCGCAGGCCCTCAGCGGTGCCTGACCCCAGTGCCCCGGGTGTTGCTGAGCCCCAGTCCCAGCGTGAGGAAGAGACAGGTGTCCCTCAACTGGCAGCCACTGACGTGAGTGTGCGGATCCCTCCCCTACCAGAGGCTCAGGAGCTCCCGGCTCTGCCACCATTCCCCGCACACCTTTCTCTCTGCTCCCTGCGTCTCCTCTCCCTTCTTCTCTCTCTCTCTCTCAACTTGTATCACTGTTTCTATTTCTCCTTTTCGTGCCTGCCCCATTCTCTGCATCTTTCAGTCTCCATTTCTCTGGCCCTGTCTCCATGCCCTCTGTCTGTATGTGTTCTTTTCCATTTCTGTCTCTTTCTGTTTCTCCCATCATTGCCTGTCTCTTGTTCTCGGTGTCTCTCTGACTCTCTCTGTCTCTCTCTTTCTTCCTCTGTCTTCTCTCCTCTCTTTCTCTCCCTTCCTCATCTCTGTTTCTCCCCAAGCCTGTGAAGAACGCTCACGGTCTGGTCCCCGGAAAGGGATTGGAGGTGCGGGGGGCGGTTGGGGAGAGCTGCTACTGGGAGATCTCCCGGCACGGAAGGCCCCTTCCAGCTGCGGGGGAGGGGGTGTGGGGGAGGAGGGGGTGTCCGTCTAACCTCGTTGGTCTCCTCTGCCCTCTCCTACCCAGGCTGCAGGAGGCCCGAGCTCTGCTGAGACGAAGGCGGCCCCGCGGGCCGGGGGGCCGGGCACTGCTGAGAAGAAGGCCCCCACAGCGCGCCCCTGCCGGCCAGACCCGGGGTAAGAACATCCGCCCTTCCTCTGCCGGGGGGCAGGGGGGTGGGTTCCGGGCCAGATAAAGCCGTCTGGTTCCCACGGTCCAGCAGCCGCCTAGCTGCCCCCCATTGTAGCTCAGCCCCCCAGCCCCCCAGGATACGGACCCTCTAGGGACCCTGGCGTCCGGCCGCGCGAGGTGAGCCCGGGACAGGACCAGACGCTGGCCAAAGGCGCTGACCCGCGGGGGTGGGGCCGGGAAGCCAGGCGTCCGGGCTCCCTGCGGCCGAAGAGGGGGGCGCTGTCCCGGCAGAGAGCGCAGCCGAACTAGCCCAGACAACAAAAGCGATTGTGCGGGTTGGCGCCTGCCCGGTCACCGAATGCCCAAAATTGAGGGGCGGCTGGGAGCCAAAGGCCTCCCCCTGCTTCCCCGACCCTCCCCCTGCCCTCCTCCCACTCCAGCTCTCTGCCCCTGGGCTAGCACACCCCCTAGTCTCAACCACCCTCTAAAGTCCCCCTCCTGCTGTGGCCTTCAGCCCAGATGTGTCCCCTTCTCCCTAAAGTCTTCCAGATGTGGGCGTCCGGCCAGATGTGAGGACCCCCGCCCACAGCCTCAATCCACCGTACGCTCTTATCCATTCTGACTTCTCCTACCAGGTGTGGGGAGTCCTGGCCAGATGTGACCGCATCCTCAAATGTGCCCCCCCACCGTCCTGCCCACAATCCAGACCCCAAATTCCTTCATGTGCCCAGGTGCACCGACCCTTCTTCTCTCCCCCAGATGTGCCACCTGGCTGCCCAGATGTGCCACGACAGCCACACATCCCGATGAAGCCTCTTTCTCTGTGTCTAGGGCGGAGAATCGGCCTTTACCGGCCTCCCCAAATGTGGCCCCCACTGCTCTTTCCTCTTTATGGATTCAGCCCTGTCTGGGGGGAAACCGACCCGCCCCCACCTGTTCCCTTCCCCGCCGCTCCCCTGCGGGCCCCATTCACTTGTTGGTGCGAGGCGGGGGCAGACGGGGCGCCCCCCTCCCCCCTGCGAGTCTAGCGCCCAGCCTGCGCGCCTCTGGCTGCGCGCCCAGCCCCACGCGCCCCCGCGCGGCCGCCGGGGAGGGAGTGGTGGGGAGGGGGGGCCTGAGCGGGGGCGCGGCCGCCCTCCCCCGCAGGCGGGCGGGCGCGGCCGGGCCCCTCGGGCGGGCTGGGGCGGCGGCGCGGCGGAGCGCGGCGCTGCAGCCATGGCGGGCGGCGCGCGGGTGTCGCTATTGGTGCTGCTGGCGCTGCTCGGGCCGCAGCCCGTGCTGGGCCGGCCCCGAGAGCGCCTCCGCGTGCGCTTCACCCCGGCCGTGTGCGGCCTGCGCTGCGTCCATGGGCCCACCGGCTCCCGCTGTACCCCGACCTGCGCGCCCCGCAACGCCACCAGCGTGGACAGCGGCGCGCCCGGCGGGGCGGCCCCGGGGGGACCCGGCTTCCGCGCCTGTGAGTGCGGGGTGGTGGTCCCGAGGGAGGGGCTCCCAGGGGGAGGAGGGTCCCCGGGGATGGGAGAGACAGTCCCCCAGGGAGAGGGAGCCCCGATTCGGTGTGCACGAGTGCTGGGGAATCCCTGGGGTATTTAAGGAAGGGGGACTTAAATTCCTGGCGTTTGGGGTTGAGTCCTGAGGGTCCCGATTTTGCAAGCAATGAGGGTTCTCAGGGACCTGTGGCGTCCCACGTGAGGGGATTGGGGCCGGCTTTCATGCCTCTGAGTCAAAGTGGGAGATACCAGAACTGAGGGGCCTGGAGCTTGGGGGAAGGGGAGCCCAATTCTGAGACTGTAAGGAGTCCCTGGAGACCAAGCGAGAGTTTCGGGGCCCCGAGGGGTGTCCCAGTTTCTGTGTCTTGGGTGGGAGGGATTAGGAAAGTCCGGGATGGGAGTGCCTGGGAAGAGGGGGATTGGGGTGAGGAAAGTTGATCCCAAGGGTTGAGAGGGAAAGGGTCCCTAGAAGGAAGGTCTCTGCAGGGCCCCTGAGTTGCAAAGGTCGCACGTGGGAGAGAAATCCAGATAGGAGGCCTAGGGGAAGGGGCGCCCCCTGGGGGGCAGAGGGGACAGGAGGGTGTGCACCAGGCACCCCTACAGTAGGGAGCCCCCCCCCCCCCGCGGGCTCAGGTGAGGTGGGGAGGGCGGGCCACCTGTTGGCCCCAGGGCGCAGGGATGGGCGGGCTCTCGGGGTCGGGGCCTACCTGCCCCCAACCCCAGAGGCCCTCTGGAGTGGGGAGTGGGGGCCCCTGGCTCTGAGAACTCGCCCAGCCTGGCCCCCAGCCAATCCAGCCCTGGCCGGCGTGAGCTCATCTCCCGCCTGAGCCCCCGCCCGCTGCCACTCCCTCCCTCCTCCCCTCCCTCCCTCCCTCCTTCCTACACTCCCTCCCGGCCCAGCCCCAACGCGCCCGTGCCAGGCGCCGTGCCCAGGCGGGTGCCAAGCCCCTGGAGGCACAGGAGGGGCATGTGAAGGGGGGCTGACCCCGGCAGGACCCCGATGTCCTCAGCTCCTTATTCCTTCAGAGGCGTGGGACATGAAGTTGGCCGTGCCCATGTATCGACCCGTCCAGGGTGTGGGAGCCCCAAGGGAGCTGGGTGGGGGGCCGGCATTCAGACTGAAAAAAGGCGGAGGAATGCCCAAGGAGGCTGGGAAATGCCCTGAGACCTAGCTGGATTACCGTGACCGCCAGAGAGACCCTTCCTATTTTGGAATCGTGATTCCTAGTTAAGCCTCTCCTGCTACTCAATTAAGGACCCTTATTAGGGCACTCTGGAGTCCTGGACTGACTCCCTTAAGTAGGGGAGCCCAGAATCTCAGCCTTCAGACCCTAAGCCTCTTCCCCACCCCTATCAACAGACTCCAGAGACCAGCCCCTCCAGTAAAGTTCCCTCCCATTCTTCTGATGTAATCCCCCCAAACTGTGCCCCTCACCAGAGAACTCTGTAGTATTGTCCCTCAGCTACTCCTCCCTACTTCCCGGAGAAACCCCAGATTACAAACCCTATACAGTGATAACTCCACTCCCTAGCTGAATTCTCTTTCCACAAAAGACTACCATTCTCTTGTACTTCCAATTGAGTGCCATCAGATTCCTGATTCCTATCTTTCCAAGCCCTGCTTTTCCCGCTGACCCCCTCCCCAGGAACTTCTGTTCTATCTATCTATCTTCAGAGAACCCCAGAGCTGGTCTTGATCAGCTGATTCTCACAAGAAGACTCTCCAGACACTGTGCTCCCCCTACGCAGCCATTAATCCAAAGACTTGGGCACCTACTCCAATAGCTGGGAGGGGATGGAGGATCCACAGTATCTTAGAATCTTCCCAGACAGTTGAGGCTCTGGTGTGCTGGGGACTCCCAGGGAATCCCATTTCTCCACATAAACCCTATTCTCAGCACCCTCAACTTAGCTGTCCCCTAGAAGGCACTAGAGTCCTGTTTTCTAGGTAACTCTCCCCAAAAGAATTTAACAGATTTCTAATGGAAGGGAGCTTTGGTTTCCTCTGAGCTAGGCTCTTTCCATTCTAGAAACCTTGAGCCATCTTTGAATCCCAGAGTACTGCACTCTATCTGATCTCTTTCCAGGAGTCCAGTCTCTTTACCCTTCTCAATAGAAGGGGCTCCCTCTATGTTTTCCCTCTCTCCAGTGTGTGGCTCAGAATCCCACACACGCCTTCCTGGACGGCCCCAGCCCCAGCCGCCTGCCCCCTTCCTCCCTCCGCACAGCTGTCTCCAGCTGTTCTCTGCAGCCCCGGGGGAGAAAGGGAGGGGGTGCCCTCGCAGGATACGTCCGGCCTTCTTTGGCTCAGAGGGCTCGGGGCTCCCCAAGGATCCGGAATGCGGAGCCGCCGCCCTACCCCCGCCGCACCCCTCTCTTTGTTTACCCCGCCGCACAGCTGGCAGTGCCCCGCCCAGAGGTGGCCAGGGGCCCAGCGAGGGCGCGCAGAGGGGAGAGGAGGCGCGTCCCCGTCGCGGCCCCGCCCCGGGGCTACAGGAGGCGGGAAGGCAGAGCTAGAACTCTGCTGCCGGGGCCGGAGGGGACGTGGGCGGAGACAAAGCGCTGTGGGTGGGGCTAGGACGCCCAGATAGCCAAGGAGGTGGGGCGGGAGGAGCGTGAGCCAGAGAGCCGGGGGAAATCGGCGGGAGGGAAGGAAGGTGGGCGGGGCTAAAGGCAGCCGGTTAAACACCTTGACAGGCGAGGTTTAGAATCCGGCGGATAACAGTTCATGTGGGCGAGTAGCTTAGCAGGGCACGCACAACCAGTGGACGGAGCTTGAGTGTCGTGGACCCGGCCAGACGGGATGTGCGTGTGCCTAAAATGGTAGAGAGACAGAGTTGAGAGAGCGGAGTGGTGCCAGGCGGGGTGGCCAAAACGTCGATTTAGTCAATGGAAGAGACCAGCGCCGGGTCTGCGTGGCTAAAGACCCAGCCGGATGATCAGATGGGCGGGGCTAACTGCTAAGGAAAGAGCGAGAGTGGTCGGGGCCGAGCCAATGGGCGGGGACAGCGCTGTCTGGGTGGGGCTGGAACGCCTGGACTCGGCCTCTAAAAGTGGGACTGGAGAGGAAGGGCGGAGTGACCTGAGAGTGAATGAAGAGCCGGAGGCGTAGTGAGCTGACCCAGTGGGCGGAGCTATAGCAGAGGGCTGTACTACTGGACCCAGCTGGTGCAGGTGGCCAGGGTTGGTGGGGGGTGACACAAGACAGATCAAGGCTGAGCGACTTACAACGAGGTGATACTTTGAGTATCACATTAGGGTCTGACCTAGCCTCTCTCTCCCCCCAGTCCTGTGTCCCTTGATCTGTCACAACGGCGGTGTGTGCGTGAAGCCTGACCGCTGCCTCTGTCCCCCGGACTTCGCTGGCAAGTTCTGCCAGCTGCATTCCTCGGGCGCCCGGCCACCGGCCCCGGCCATGCCGGGCCTCACCCGCTCGGTGTACACCATGCCACTGGCCAACCACCGCGACGATGAGCATGGTGAGGAGAGTGAGGCCAGGGACCCCTCTGACCCATCTGTCCAGTCTCGCCGCTTCTCTGACCCTCATCTTTCCTGCCTTGTCCTGAGTACCTTTCTCCAGCGCGCCCTTCCCCCCATTCCTAGTCCCAGTCCGTAAGAACCCGGGGAGACACCCCTTTGCCCCGCTGTGCCTCCCTCCAGGCGTGGCGTCCATGGTGAGCGTGCACGTGGAGCACCCGCAGGAGGCGTCCGTGGTGGTGCACCAGGTGGAGCGTGTGTCCGGCTCTTGGGAAGAGGCGGACGCCGAGGCAGTGGCGCGGGCAGAGGCGGCGGCGCGGGCGGAGGCGGCGGCTCCCTACACCGTGCTGGCACAGAGTGCGCCGCGCGAGGACAGCTATTCCGATGCCTCCGGCTTCGGTTACTGCTTTCGGGAGCTCCGCGGAGGCGAAGTGAGACGAGGCGGGTCGGGAGGGGCCCGGAGCGTGACACCACGCGGGGGCGCGCTCACCCGACACTTTTCCGCAGTGTGCGTCCCCGCTGCCCGGGCTCCGGACTCAAGAGGTGTGCTGCAGAGGGGCAGGCTTGGCCTGGGGCGTTCACGACTGTCAGTCATGCTCGGAGCACCTGGGTAAGCCCCAGGACGTCCCTGAGGTGCTCGGAGCTGGGGAGAGGTGATAACCCCGTGGCTCCTGGTACCCTGCCCATAGACAAATCGTGTTCACAAAATCTAGCCACACACCTACCCGGTTGTGGGGATCATTTCCAGTCTAGATCTATCCAAACCGCTCTGAGACCATCCACTCCACTTTCTGACTTTGGCTACTCTGTTCTCACCCCACCTTTATGCCACGGCCCCATTCATGCATTTCTGTAACCTCCCACGTTGCCTCCCGTCCCACCGCCTACCTAAGGCTCACCCTGCACTCAAGCCACACCCAACATCTTTTAATCCCGCCCATCCCTCTTTTGTCCCCGCCCACCTATTTTCGCTCCGCCCGCCCCTGGCGCACCCCTCTCTTCTCTCCACAGGGATTTCCGACCGAGTAGGCACCCCAGATGGACCGTGTCCAACCGGCTTTGAAAGGGTTAATGGGTCCTGCCAAGGTGAGCGGGGGAGGGGTGGGGGGCAGGAGTGGGAAGGGCTTGGCACTATGCGCTCGGTTGGCAGGGAGCTCATCCCTGACGCCCCTGAGACGACTGCATTCCTCGCAGATGTGGATGAGTGCGCGACCGGTGGGCGCTGCCAGCACGGGGAGTGTGCGAACACGCACGGCGGGTACACGTGCGTGTGCCCCGACGGCTTCCTGCACGACTCATCCCGCAGCAGCTGCATCTGTAAGCCACCCAGAGGGGGCTGAGGCTGGATCCCACGTCTGTCCTCCCAGCCATCTGTCCTCCCAGCCATCTGTCCTCCCAGCCCTCAGACCCTTTCCAGAGCATCCCTCGGCCTTAATTCCTTTAGACTCCCCCAGATCCTCCCAGACTCCCCCCGGTCACTCTTATTAGACTCCCCTAAGAACGTCTCAGACTCTTACACATCCTCAGACTCCCTAGACCTTCAGCACCTCTAAGAACCCTTCAAACCTTTAGGTCTATATACTTTCAGATCTTCAGACTTTCTTCAGCTCTTCTCAGGCCCCGAATCCCTTCATCTCTCTCTACCACCAGACCTTCTGCAGACCCCGATGTCCTTCTCAGATTCCCTCATTCCCTCCTCCGGCCCCAAACCTTTCTCAGACCTCCAGACCCCTCACCTCTCCTTCAGACCCTCTCAGACCTCTTCTGAATGGCCTTTACACCCACCAGAGCCTCCCGGGGACCATTCTCCTGTCTCCCAGATGCCCTACTTCCTGTACACTCCCAAGCCCGCCCTGAATAATTTTCTCCCCAACACCCAGCCCAGCACGTGATCTCAGAGGCCAAAGGGCCCTGCTTCCGCGTGCTCCGCGACGGTGGCTGCTCGCTGCCCATTCTGCGCAACATCACCAAGCAGATCTGCTGCTGTAGCCGCGTGGGCAAAGCCTGGGGTCGAGGCTGCCAGCTCTGCCCACCCTTCGGCTCAGGTGAGCGCCTCCCGCCTGGCCTATCTCTAGGCTTGACTCACAGGGTGCCCACTCTAGGCCCCGCCCCCGGGCCCTGAGACTCAAAGCCCTCCATCCGGATTGGGCCCTAGCCTTGGCCACGCCCCCCAGTCCCCGAGATCCTCAGACTGGACTCCGGCCGGGCCCCACCCCACCTTTGGCCACACCCATCCCTGAGACTCTTCCCCTGAGTCACGACCCGCCTTGACTACTCCTAGCCCTTTAGATATGCTGCTTGTCCAACCTTGTCCCCAAGCTTTGACCAAGTCCGGAGTTCCTGAGACCCTGCCCTCAGCCTAGGCTCCTTCTTGGGCCCCATCCCAGACACCCCCTTTCCTGAGACACTTCCCCGGCAGTCTAGCTTCTGCCTAAAACCAGACCCTTCAACAGACTAAACCAGATCCCATCCTCAACCCTTGTCCCTGTCCCTATCCCAAGTAAGGAAAAACACTCTTGGTCCCACCTTTAGCCTCTGAGATGTCGCATTCTTTGGCCAGGGTACTACCCGAAACCAGCATCCAACCCAAACCCCTGACCCACACCCAAAGCCAAGCCCTGCCCCCAGTCAAGGCCAGATTCTAGACTCCTCTTGTCTCGTTTCCTCCTGCTTTCACGTTCTCTCTGCCTCTCTCCCTCCCTTTCTTGTTCCCAGAGGGTTTTCGGGAGATCTGCCCTGCTGGCCCTGGCTACCACTACTCGGCCTCTGACCTCCGCTACAACACCAGACCCTTGGGCCAGGAGCCACCCCGAGTGTCCCTGAGCCACCGGGCTCCACCCTCCACTCCTAGGCCACCCACAGGTGAGCTGGCTTCTGGAGGAGGAGATGCCATCTCCAAGGGGCTGCCCCAGCCTCATAAGGAAAAGAGGAGAGAGAGGAGGGGGGACACCCAAATCCAGGTCTCCATTCACTGATACCCCTTCTTTGTCAGGCTTTCTGCCCACCCACCGTCCAGAACCCCCACCTGAGCCCAGGCTGGGCCCTGAGCTTCCCCTGCCCAGCATCCCTGCCTGGTCTGGTCCTGAGATCCCTGAATCAGGTACAGCAGAGGGAATCGAGGACACTGATGGGGGTATTACAGGTGGGGATTCTAGGGGGGAGCTCCAAGGTGAAGATCTCTAGGGATGTTACAGCCAGGGGAGTTCAGGAATGGGTGGGAAGAGAGAAAGGTTTGGAGAGTCAAGTACTGGGTAACATTAGGAGCTCGTGTTGGACAGACCTAGGTTCAAGTTCTCTGTCAATTGGGCAAGTCACTTAACATCTCTGAGCCTCGGTTTCCTCATCTGTAAAGTGAGGATCATTGTGAGGATTCATTGAACTGTCTCTGAAGAGTCTGCCACATAGTAAGTGCTCAGTTAACGTTAGGCAATTACTTTTCACGCAGAGGGCACTAAGAACCTATCTCGGGCAGAGGATTGGAAAGCAAAATATTCAGAAGTGGAGACTTGGGGTGGCAATAAAGAGAATTCAAGCAGAGGATCTGATGAGAACGTCCCATAATAAAGGAGAGGAGGATCAGAAGCGGAAGACTGGGCTTGGGGAGGGACATCCATGAGGGTGTCTTAGGCAGAGGATCTGAGGGGATTGTACTGGGATGAAGGGGACTCAGAGATGGGGGAACCCTGGCTGTCTGGACCCCGCAGGTCCCTCTGCGGGCGTGTGTCAGCGCAATCCCCAGGTCTGCGGCCCGGGACGGTGCATCCCGCGGCCCAGTGGCTACACCTGCGCCTGCGACTCCGGTTTCCGGCTCAGCCCGCAGGGCACACACTGCATCGGTGAGCCTGGCAGTGGGTATGGACGGAGATGGGGCGGGGCTCTGCCAGTCGCCTCCTGACCGGCCCCCTCCGTGCCCTCAGATGTGGACGAGTGTCGCCGCATGCCCCCGCCCTGTGCCCCCGGGCGCTGTGAAAACACGCCAGGCAGCTTCCATTGCGTGTGCGGCCAGGGCTACCGAGCGGGCCCGCGGGCGGCGGAGTGCCTGGGTGAGAAATCCGCCCCGCCCAGCTCCAGGCCCCACCTCTGGCCCGGTCGCCCTCCAGCAGTTCCCGCCCTCCCGCGCTTCCCCACACCCCTGCTCCCGCCCCCTGATGCTCCCGCTCTCCCTTCGTCCCCACCACTGCCCCTTCGGCGCCCAGCGGGCTCTGCCCGTCTGGGCCGGTCCCTGCTGTACGACTGCCCGGCTTCTCTCCGGGACCAGGTCCGGCTCCGCTCCTCCCCTGGCCCCGCCCCCTCCATATTCCGGACCAGCTCCCGCCCTCCCCCAGGCCCCGCCCCAGTCCTACCTCGGCCTCAACCTCTCACCTGACCACGACCCCCGATTCCCACCCTGCCGCACCCGTGCCCCGTCCTCACCCCGCACCGCCCCTTCCCTCTCTCCTGCCTCCCCTTTGTTCGGTCCCCATAGCTGCCCTTCCCGCCCTGGTCCTGCCCTCCCCACATTGCCCCCCTCGCGGTTCTTCTCTCCGTCTCTGCCCTGGCCGGGTCCCCAGTCGTCGTCTGGTCCTCCCCTCTCACCTGCCCTCCTCCCTCCCTCCCCGCCTACGCCTTAAACCTACCCACTCCGGGCTCTCTTACTGCCCCTGGCTCCCGCCCCAGTGTGGCCCCGGCCCAAGTTTGGCTCCGCCCCTGCCCTCCCCACCTCCCATCCTCCCTGAGCCGTCTGAGGGCGGGCGTGGGGGCGAGTGAGGGGGAGTGTCTGCCTCAGTCCCAACCTCCGGGTTGGTGCCTGCAGACGTGGACGAGTGCCACCGCGTGCCGCCGCCGTGTGACCGCGGGCGCTGCGAGAACACACCAGGCAGCTTCCTGTGCGTGTGCCCCGCTGGGTACCAGGCTGCTCCCCACGGAGCCAGCTGCCAGGGTGAGGAAATGGGAGGGACAGAGGGGAAGGGGGTGTGGGGGGAACGGTAGAGCGGCAGTGTCATGAGGGATGGAGAAACTGAGCAATGAGGCAGGGGGAGGCTGATTGCTGGGAGCGGGGGGAGGGGCGCAGGTTCTAAGAGCCAGGCAGACAGCCTGATGGCTGTAGAGACAGAGGGACATGGGAATGGAGAGGCCAAGTGATCGGAAACAGAAAAGCTGAGTCATGGATAATGTCTCCATTAGGGGGATGGAGGATGGAGATGTCAGTTATGGGGGAAGCGGGTAGAGTTACGGAGAACAGTGCAGAAAGAGAGCAATTGATGGGGACTAGAGTTCTAGGAGGCCAACTGGAAGCTTAGGGATTGAGAAGGTAGAGGGATGGAGGATGGAGAATTTGAATAATGGGGAAGAGGACCGTAGAATGAGACAGACAAGGAAGCCGAGTGATGGGGACCGGGAAGCAGAATGTTGGAGAGGGGAAAGGGAAAGTGATGGAGGTCAGGGAGGCAGAGCGGAGCGTAGGGGCGTTGGGGGGGCATAAAGGTGTGACTCTGGGCCCCTTGCCCCGGGCAGATGTGGACGAGTGCACGCAGAGCCCGGGCCTTTGTGGCAGAGGGGTCTGTGAGAACCTGCCCGGCTCTTTCCGCTGTGTTTGCCCGGCTGGCTTCCGGGGCTCAGCGTGTGAAGAAGATGTGGACGAGTGTGCCCAAGAGCCACCGCCCTGCGGGCCAGGCCGCTGTGACAACACGGCGGGCTCTTTCCACTGTGCCTGCCCTGCTGGCTTCCGCTCCCGAGGGCCAGGGGCCCCGTGCCAAGGTGAGGGGGCTGAGTCCAATCCATTCCACCCGCATTGGCTGTGGGGACTGGAGAGAGACATGGTTGGGGGGCAGAGAAACAGGGTGATGGGGCTTGGTGAGGGAGACATGGTTGGGGGGCAGAGAAACAGGGTGAGGGGCCTTGGTGAGGCAGAGAGGAGTGGAGGTACTGAGAGGGTGGGGAGGTTTTGACTCCAGAGTCTTCTCCCTTTTCTCCAAATATGAGGGTGCTCTCCATTCCTCCTCCCTTTTGGAATGATACTCTTGTGCTTGTGGAAACCCTGGGGAGGAGACCACCCTGAGGTGGGGAGGGCAACACGCGGGAAGTGGTGCCCTAGCTTCACCGTGGCAGCTGGAGAGACCGTTAATGGGCACCAGGGAAGGAGTCTGTCCTCCTGGGAGGTGGGATGAGCCTAGGCAAAGCCCAGGAGACTGCCTCCAGACTGGAATCTTGGGGTAGACGGTGATAGCAATGGGGATGATTGGGTCCAGGCCCCTTTCTCAGTCCCACTGGTCCCCTCTGCCCCAGATGTGGATGAGTGTGCCCGTAGCCCTCCGCCCTGCGCCTATGGCCGGTGTGAGAACACAGAAGGTGGCTTCCAGTGCGTCTGTCCCACGGGCTTCCAACCTAACACGGCCGGCTCCGAGTGCGAGGGTGAGGCCGGGGAGGGAGGGAGGAGTGTGGATGGGTGAGGGGGGCTCTGGGCTGCTCCTTCAAGGCCACCTTCTCCCCTGTCCCCCAGATGTGGATGAGTGTGAGAATCACCTGGCCTGTCCTGGGCAGGAGTGTGTGAACTCACCCGGCTCCTTCCAGTGCAGGGCCTGTCCTCCTGGCCACCACCTGCACCATGGCCGATGCACTGGTGAGACCAAGCCCCGGCTATGACCTTAGACCTGCATCATGACCCCTGACGTGGCCCATAACCTCCTGACCTGGACCTTAGTCCCCTGGACCATGAACCCCAGAGTCTGACTGTGACTCTTGACCTAGATTATGGGCCCCTGACCCATATTGCAGTTCCTGATCTGGACCATGAACCTTGAACCTGAATGTGACTTCTGGTTCTGTGATCCATGAACCCTCAACTAGACTCTGACATTTGACCCTAACCATTACCCCCGCTGATAAACCCTCACTATAACCCTGTTAGCAGTTGTAACGTTTTGATCCTGACTGTCCCTTGACCCTGAATGTGACCTGTGACCCCTGAACCTGACTGTGACATTTGACCTAGCCATAACTCCTGCCATAACTGCTGACTCTCTGTGGCCTTTGATCCTGTCTCTCGCTGCCCCTGCCCATTCTCAGAATACCTTCCCTGGGGCCTCACTGGGTGCATGATCCCTCACCTGACCCCTGACTAGGAGCCGAATTCTGGACCCTGACTCCTACCCCTGATCCGAATTGGTCTCGGATGACAATCACTGACTCTGACCCCTGCTTTGGCAGAATGCCATCCAGTGATCCTGGCTTATAATACCTGGCCTCTTACCCTAATTAATTTCTGACTCCAGTTCTAGTCCAGAGTCCCTCACTGACTCCAGGATCCTAGCACAGGGAGTTCCCAGAAATCCAGATCCACAGGACACCCAGTTATGGTCCCTAGATTCAGGGAATCCTGGTCTCCCCCACCCATTTCTGCCACGGAGCCTTCACTTCATATCCAACCCGAGACACTACCCACCAACTTCTCCAGACCCCTCGGCCCCAAGGGGATCCTTCCAGAGTCCCTAGACCAGACCCCTTCTGAAAGCCGCGTCCCCACAGATGTGGACGAGTGCAGTTCGGGTGCTTCTTGCGGCCCCCACGGCCACTGCACCAACACCAACGGCTCCTTCCGCTGCAGCTGCGAGCCGGGCTACCGTGCTCCCTCGGGTCGGCCTGGGCCCTGCGCAGGTGGGCAGAGGGGAGAGAGGGAGGGGAGAGAGAGACGGGAGAGCCTGGGAGTAGGGTCTGGGTTCCTGGGCAAAGCCTGTTGGGGGGGTGGAAGCTGGACTAACAGGCTGAGGGTGGGGCTTGCGGGCGGAGTTGCTCCTCCCTAAGCCCCATCTCTCCCGTATGCTAGACGTGAACGAGTGCCTAGAGGGCGACTTCTGTTTCCCCCACGGCGAGTGCCTCAACACCGACGGCTCCTTTGCCTGCACTTGCGCCCCCGGCTACCGGCCCGGACCCCGCGGAGCCTCTTGCCTTGGTCCGTACCCAGGCTGGGCCTGGACCGGGAAAGGGTGGGCTTACACCAAGAAAATCAGGGCTAGGAGAGGGCGGAAGGCGGAGTCTGAATTTTTGGACTGAGTTCTCAAAGCGTCAAAGCCAAAGTCGGGATTGTGGAGCCTCCTGGCGGCGGCCAGAGAGGGGCGGGGTTTGGAGGGGAAAGGGCGGAGTCGGGGTAAGTTGCGCCGTGACTGGACAGGGCGGGGCCTGAACCCGTCGGAGGGGTGTGGCTTGCAGGGGAAGGAGGAGCCTAAGAAGGGCGGGGAAAAGAGTGGGAGGTGCCAGCTAGAGGGGCGGGGCAAGGGCGGCGGAGGGGCTTGGCCTGCGATGCTAAGCCGCGGAGGTGGGCCGCGGTTTCGGACACCGTCCCGCAGACGTGGACGAGTGCAGCGAGGAGGACCTCTGCCAGAGCGGCATCTGTACCAACACCGACGGCTCCTTCGAGTGCGTCTGTCCTCCCGGACATCGCGCCGGCCCAGACCTCGCCTCCTGCCTCGGTGAGAGGCGCCTCCCCCGCCGATCTCTGCCCTTCTGCCTCCCCTTCTCTCCCATTCGTCCCTCCGCCGCTGCTTCCTCCCTTCCCCCGTTCTGACTCTCCACTCCCTTCCTTAACTCCCTCACCTGTTCTCCTTTGCTTTCCACCCTCCCCTGCTTCCCCCATTTGACTGCTCTGCCTCTTTCCTCAGATGTGGACGAATGTCGTGAGCGGGGCCCGGCCCTGTGCGGGTCCCAGCGTTGTGAGAATTCTCCGGGCTCCTACCGCTGTGTCCGAGACTGCGACCCTGGCTACCACGCGGGCCCTGAGGGCACCTGTGACGGTGAGACTACTCTCCTCCCCCACCCCTGCCCCTAGGACAAGTTGCTGGAGTCCGCTCCCTTGGGGACTGAGGAGGAGCACCCTGCCTTCTGGACTTGAGGGGAGGGAAGGAGCCCCCAACCAATGCACTTAACTGTGTCCCTATCTCTGTGGTCGAAATAAGCCACCAGTGTGCCCTTGCATTTTCTCGTGGAGGTGAGGTGGGAGGATTTGGGGAGCAAATGAAATGACTGTGGGCTGGCTATCTTGGGCTCTCTGGCTGCCAGACCTGTGATCCATGGAAGCCTAGTTTCAGGGGACCTCATTCATTAATTATGCAAGAACTCAATAAGCACTTACTGTGGGTCGGACACTGGGGGTGCAACAGGCAATGAGTCAAACAAAGTCCCTGCCCTCATGGTGCTGGTGATGGGATAGAGAGGGGGTGGGGAGAGATAGACAGTAAATATGCAAATAGATTCAAGGTTCATTCAGCAAACAGTTTGGGGACACCTACTGTGTATCAGGCACAGTTCTACACCCTGGGGCTACAGGGGGGAATAAGACAGACACAAGTCCCTGCATTGTGGAGTTTGTAGTCTAGGGAGGTGACAGTTGGCATGCTAACAGATGCATGGATAATATAATATTAGGTTTAAGAAGGAAAATAAAGCAGGATAAATGGGCAGAGATGACAGGGCGGTGGGGGAAGGGGCGCTAGGAGGGCTTGATCTCACTTGAGTGAAGTGAGAGAGGGAACCGTGCAGATAGCCAGGGGAAAAGTGTTCCTGACAGAGGGAAGAGCAAGTGCAAAGGCCCTGAGGTGGGGCCATATTTGGACTATGTGAGAAATGGCAGTGAGACCTTAAGAGTCTCAACACTTTAGAAACTCAGACTCCTAGAATACCAGATTTATAGAGCCTTCTCAGTCATGGGAACTGGGAGCAGCATCAGGAACTTGTGAATCCAGTCCTGTGACTCTCCCCCCCCCACCGCACTCTTTTTTGCAGATGTGGATGAGTGCCAAGAATATGGCTCAGCGATCTGTGGAGCCCAGCGCTGTGAGAACACCCCTGGCTCCTACCGCTGCACACCAGCCTGTGACCCTGGCTATCAGCCCACGCCAGGGGGCGGATGCCAGGGTAGGTGCCCGTCCGGCTTTGGGTGAGATGTGGAGGGGGGGGAAGGTCCAGCAAGGGCCTGACTGTCTGGTGGTTGCAGATATGGACGAATGCCGGAATCGGTCCTTCTGCGGGGCCCACGCCGTGTGCCAGAACCTGCCCGGCTCCTTCCAGTGCCTCTGTGACCAGGGATACGAGGGGGCCAGGGACGGGCGTCACTGCGTGGGTACGGGGCTCCAGGGGGTGGGTGGGTCGGGGTGGAGTGGGGAAGAGGTTGGTCAGGCCCTGCTCCTCTCCACGGACATGAACAGATGTGAGTTCACGTGTGCTGTGAACAAATACGAACATACACATTGGGCCTGTGGACCTTAGACCTTGGACTATACATCATGTCCATATCAGTCAGGACCCCTTTGGTTGCAAGCAACAGAAACCCTATCCATTCAGATCTTGTTTTGGGAAGGCTTAAAAAAAAAAATACATGCATAAAGTATGTGAAATGCACACTAATCTTTTTTTTAATGCACACTAATCTTAAGTGCATATAAACATTTTCTTTTTTCCCAACGTTTTGTGAGGAAAATATCTAAAGGTACAGAAAATTGAAAGACCTATAGAATGAACGTCCACACGCCCATGATCTATATTCCATTATCATTCTTTTATTATACTTCTTGTTTCACCTATCTGTCTGTAATCCACCTTATCTCTGGGTTTAAAATTAAATCACAGGCATCAGTGCTTTTCTCCCTAAATTCTTCAGTATGCATAGCATTAGCCAGAGTCTAGTAGATGTTTCCAGATATTTTCATTTGAGGTTCAATTTACATACAGTGAACTGCATGAATCTTAGTTATATCTTGTTTTTTTTTTTTTTAAGTAGGCTCCATGCCCAGCGTGGAGCCCAACATGGGGCCTGAACTCATGACCCTGAGATCAAGACCTGAGCTGAGATCAAGAGTCAGACGCTTAACCAGCTGAGCCACCCAGGAGCCCCAGTTATATAATCTTTAAATTTTGACAAATGCAAACACAACAGGCTTTATCTCTTTGAAAAGAATTAAAATAGTGGGGGTGCCTGGGTGGCTCAGTCATTGAGTGTCTGCCTTCGGCTCAGGTATTGGTCCCAGGGTCCTGGGATCGAGCCCCACATCGGGCTCCCTGCTCAGCGGGAAGCCTGCTTCTCCCTCTCCCACTCCCCCTGCTTGTGTTCCCTCTCTCGCTGTCTCTCTCTGTCAAATAAAAAAATCTTTTTTAAAAAAATTAAAATGGTGGAGTCCTAGAAAATGTTTGAACTTGAGGCACACTTGGATTCAGGGATTCTAACAAGGCTAGCTGTCTCCCCCTCTCAGCTCTGCTTTCCTCTGTTGTATTTATTTTCAGGCAGACTCTTCACAATCACAAAGAAGGCCCTAGCACTTCCAGGCTAACATCCTCAGCTTGGCAACCCTAGAACTAAAGAGGGGGTCTCTTTCTTGATATTTCTAGCAAAAGTCCCAGAACTGGCATTGACTGGCCCAGCTTGGTCACCACCCATTTCTCTGAACCAGAGAAATGCAGTAATCTGGTTGGCCATGCCTGGAACTTGTGTCTACTTGGAGTAGATTTAACCCTACTCAAAAATACATGAGTTGAAAATGGAGGAACAGAGGGCTCCCAAGGGAAATTCAGGGTTTGTCTCCAAAAGATAAGTGAATGATGGGGTCTGGGTGATTAAAAATACCCATTATGTTTGGGTATTTCAGACTTTTAGAGCTTTGGAATCACGGACATTTACAACCATTGACTCTCCCTCCCCTTTGTCTCTTGCTCACAGATGTGAATGAGTGTGAAACGCTACAGGGTGTGTGTGGAGCTGCCCTATGTGAGAATGTTGAAGGCTCCTTCCTCTGTGTCTGTCCCACCAGCCCTGAGGAGTTTGACCCCATGACTGGACGTTGTGTTCCCCCACGAACTTCTGCTGGTAAGACTGATGTGTCTATTTAACTGATGGCTGCAGGGCTCACAGAAAAACGATGTGATCTAACCATTCCAGGCATGGACAGCTGCCATCAGTTAAATGTTGTTTTAAATAACAATAAAAAATTCAGAACACATGGGTTAACATGGGTGGTGGGACTCGGTGTCAGCCCTGTCCCTGACTCTACCAGATTCCTTCATTCAACAAATGTTCACAGGGCATCCACTGTGTTTAGGCCTTATCCTAGGTCCCGGGGACACACTAGTGACCAGGAGAGACCACTCTGTCTTTAAGGGGCTCACAGTCCAGAGGGGGCAGGCAGAGATATCAGCAGATAGTGACAACCAGAGAAATCAGGGCTGGAAGGAGGAAGCCCAGGTCAGAGGGAACAAGGCTGTGATGGGGCAAGGCTAGCGAATTGTGGGAATCCAGAGGAGGTGCCTACTCCAGCCTGAGAAAGTTAGAGAGAGCTTCCTACAGGGAGGGAGGTCTGAACTGAGAGCAGTAGGATGAGTAGAAATTCGCCAGGTGAGGTGGGTGAGGGAGGGCATCCTGGACAGAGGATACAGCAAAAGCAAAGGCCTGGCAAGGCAAGAGAGGACCTGACATGTTTGAGGAACAAAAGTAAGTTCAGGGTGGCAAGCTGTACAAAGCAAGGGAAGGGGTGGGGAGAAACGAGGCCACAGAAGGATGCAGTGCCAGATGGCACTGATTTATCATCTTCAGGAGGTCTCCCTTTCCTGAGGGCACTGTGGCACCATGGAAGGGTTTTGAGTGGGAGAGAGGTATAATCCGATTTAAAAACCTCCCTCCAGCTGCCCTGTGAAGGTGGACTGGAGTGGGTGACACTCCCAGGGACATTCCCCAGGCACATTCCCGGGCTCACAGCCCCAGGCCACCAGGGACTGGGAGCCTAGGGAGGAAGCTGGGGCAGGGACCCGGGCAGGAGAGGACAAGGCTGGACCAAGGCAGCAGTCATGGGAAAGGAGGGGAGGGTGAATGGCAGAAGGCAAGAGGCCAGTGGTCAGGCTGCGGGCTGCCTGGTGGAGGGGGGAGAAGTGTCCAGGCCCAAGACTAGGTTTGGGAAGACTCTGAGGCCAGTTTAGGATGCCCTGGATGTGAGGTTCCAGGAAGTATCCAGGAAGCCAGAGAACACTCCCCCCGCACCCCCCCCCCGCATCCCAAACTGCAGCTGGGACGATGGGCCAGACACCTGGGAGGGTATGAATTGGGGAGGCAAGAGATGGAGAGACGACAGCAGGTGAGAATGGGGGAGATGAGGACAGATGGGGAGAGGTGTGGAGTCTGGTTCTGCCTCAGTTTCCTCATCTATAACACAGGGGTGGGAGGCTCAGCCCACACTGGGCTAAATTAGCCCCTTGCTTCCCCAGGCACATTCCCGGGCTCACAGCCCCAGGCACCTGCCAGCCCAGGTCTGCCGGCCCGGCCACCTCCACCATCCCCACCCCGCCGGCCCAGCCCGCCCAGGCAGGGCCCTGCGGGCAGCGGGCGCCGGGAGTGCTACTTTGACACGGCGGCTCCGGATGCCTGTGACAACATCCTGGCGCGGAATGTGACGTGGCAAGAGTGCTGCTGTACCGTGGGTGAGGGCTGGGGCAGTGGCTGCCGCATCCAGCAGTGCCCCAGCACCGAGACAGGTGGGAAGGGGTTACGGGGTGGTTGGAGGGCTGAGGGTTTGGGCAGAAAGAGGGGGGCATGGGACTGGGACAGCAGACACATCTGGACATGGGCTGGGGTACTGGGAACTGCAAAGGCAAGGGTGAGCTGCCAGCCAGGTGGGCATGAGGCTGAGAGGTGAGCACAAAGGCAGGGGGCCTGAAAACTTGGGTGATGAAGGGTGGTGGTGAGGGGAGCAAGAGTTAAGCCCAGGGCCCAGGGCAGGCACTGGGTTGAGGGTGTCTGGGCTTAGCCTTGTGTCTGTGTGTGCAGCTGAGTACCAGTCACTGTGCCCCCATGGCCGGGGCTACCTGGCACCGAGCGGAGACCTGAGCCTCCGGAGGGGTAAGGCTAGACTTCAAGCCCCACTCCCCCTCAGCCCCCAGGCCCAGCTCCGTCTCACCCTCTGGGTCTGTTTACCTCTATCTCTCCCTGTTTCTCTGTCTCCCCCACCCCGCTCTCTCTACCTCCACCTTTCCCTATCTCGCTACCTCTGGGTCTCTGTCGCCACCTTTCTGTCCCTCTCTTCCCTGGTCAAGCCTCGGAGCCACACATTTACCCCCCCCCATCCAGCCGCGCCACACCCTGGCCCGCCCCCCTCTCGCTTGGTGTGGGGCGCGCCTCTGACCATCCTTTCCGCAGACGTGGATGAGTGCCAGCTCTTCCGAGACCAGGTGTGCAAGAGCGGCGTGTGCGTGAACACGGCCCCAGGCTACTCATGTTACTGCAGCAACGGCTACTACTACCATGCCCAGCGACTGGAGTGCATCGGTACGCCCCGCCCCCCCAACCCTCTACCCCACCAGCCTCTCTCTGGAATGTGGCCACCGCCAGCAGGAAGTCCTTCCTGGAGTCTAGACTCCATCTATCACTGTCAACGCCCGGGGGAAGTGGGTAAGGATAGAGGGCTGCTTCCTAACCACCTCCTCCACGCCTCCCTAGATAATGACGAGTGCGCGGACGAGGAGCCGGCGTGTGAGGGCGGCAGCTGCGTCAACACCGTGGGTTCTTACCACTGCACGTGCGAGCCCCCGCTGGTGCTGGACGGCTCCCGGCGCCGCTGCGTCTCCAACGAGAGCCAGAGCCTCGGTAGCCCCGCCCCCGGATCCGCCCGCCCCGCCCTTCGTCCCCGCCCCGGGCCCCGCCCCCGCGCTCGACCACGCCCCCTCTCGCCCCATTTCGTCGCGGTGTCTGACGCTCCCATGGGCCGCCTGGTGTCCGAGGTTCTCCCGAAAGCAAAGGTTCCAGAGGAGCCTGCCGCTTGCTGGCCGCGTGTACCTGCACGTTGCTCAAAGCCTCGGGGCCCGGGCTTCTTTTGTGCACACTGAGTGCGCTGGCGATTGCCTCTACCTTAGCGGGTGGCTGTAGGGAAGTTTATTTCAGGACCGTTACGCGACCTGGTCTTTCTAAGTGCTGAAGCCGCACTTCCTGTTATGATTTCCCTGTGTGTCTCTGTCTCTTTCCACCTCTCTGGGCTTTCTGGAATTTCTGCCACTCTCTGGGTCTCTCTAGGTCTGTTTTTTTTTTTTTTTCGTCTCTCTCTCTCTGCATCTTTGCTTTCCTGTTTTTCCTGGGGTCTCTGACCCTTGGGATGTGTTTGTCTCTATCTCTTTGGGTCCTTTCTTTTTGCCCACTGACCTAAACTCTATTCTCCTTCCACTTCCTGTTCTTACACCCCCCCCCCAAACACGCACACCCTGAGACTTCATTCAGACAATGCTCAGAGATGAAAAGGAACTGCCCTTCAGAGGCTGGTCTTGGAGAGAACCCTCTCAGACCCTATCTCTCAGCCATTGGATGCCCTTCTGCTTTCTCCTATATGACTGCCTCATTTCAGACCAAGCCCACACTCGCCTGGAGCTACCTCAGAGGGCCTCTGGGAGGCAGATCACAGCTGAGAAGTATCTGGTGTTAGGCGCCGGGTGGCTGGGCTGCTGCAAGCATTTGGGAGGACACGACCCCACCTGTCCCACCCTGATGCATGCTGTCTCGGCCCTCAGATGACAACCTGGGAGTGTGCTGGCAGGAAGTGGGAGCTGACCTCGTGTGTAGTCGCCCTCGGCTGGACCGCCAGGCCACCTACACAGAGTGCTGCTGCCTCTATGGCGAAGCCTGGGGCATGGACTGTGCCCTCTGCCCCGCCCAGGACTCAGGTACTGCCACCTGCCTGGGCCACACTCAGAGGCCGAGACAGCCTATGAGACCCCCTCCTCCCAAATCCTGTACCCTTAGACCTCAAATACCAGTTGCTCAGACCCCACCAGCCTGGCCCATAGACCTCCAAGTCCCAGTGTATTGGACACTCACTTCCAGGTACCTAAGACCCCAGCACACAACCCCAGAGATCCCCAAAGCTTGGCTCTTAGAACCCCCGAGACTCCTGATCTTTAGCCCTTGGAAACTCAACCCCAGGTCCCAAACCCTGGTCCTTGGTCCTCAGACCTCCAGGTCCCCTGGCTCAGATCCCCTCCAAAGCATCCTGGGCCCTTAGGCCCCCAGTAGCACCTGGGACTCCCCAGCTCTGGTCCCTAAAACACCCCCCATCTTATTTCTCTAGGCCCCTAGTCCAAGAGCCCCTGGACCACTAGGCCCCCAGTCCAAGATCCCATTCCAGCACTTGGACCCTGATTCCTAGCAGCGGTACTTAGTACTCTTGACCCCAGCACCTTGGAATCCCAGTCTCAGCCCTCAGCCCAGCAATCCTGGCTCCAGAACCCCTGATCCTGACCCTGCCACCGCAGCCCCCCTCCTTGGGAGCCCGTCCCATGCCTCAGCCCAAGGCCCTCCTCACTCCTCCTCCTCCTCCCGGGGGACATGAATGGTGGGTGCTGAGGCAAGCAAGGACTAACCGTGAGGCTTGGCTCCTGTTCACAGATGACTTTGAGGCCCTGTGCAATGTGCTGCGCCCCCCTGCATACGGTCCCCCGCGGCCAGGTGGCTTTGGACTCCCTTACGAATATGGCCCTGACCTAGGGCCACCCTACCAGGGCCTTCCCTATGGGCCCGAATTGTACCCGCCCCCCGTGCTACCCTACGACCCCTACCCACCACCCCCTGGGCCCTTCGCCCGCCGGGAGGCCCCATACGGAGCGCCACCCTTCGACATGCCCGACTTTGAGGACGACGGCGGCCCCTACAGTGAATCTGAGGCTGCGGCGCCACCTGGCCCAGGCAGCCGCTGGCGCTATCGGTCCCGCGACACCCGTGGCTCCTTCCCAGAGCCTGAGGAGTCCCCTGAAGGTGGAGGCCATCCTGGTGAGCACTGCAGGGCAAGGGATGGAGACTGAGAGTTGGGGTGCAGAGAGATGGAGCCAGGGAAGGGGGAGAGAAAGAGGCAGATCGCAGCTGAGGAGAAGCATCTGGTGTTAGGCGCCGGGTGGCTGGGCTGCTGCAAGCATTTGGGAGAACACGACCCCACCTGTCCCACTCTGTCCCACCCTGTCCCACCCTGATGCATGCTGTCTCTGCCCTCAGATGACAACCTGGGAGTGTGCTGGCAGGAAGGGAGAGCTGACCTCGTGTGTAGTCTAGATCTAGAAACAAAGAGAGGCCGGGGGGGGGGGGGGGGGGGGATTGGCTCAGAGAGATGGGAAAACACAGTTACAGTGGGAGAGGGCGACGGAGAGCAGTGATGAAGAGGGACCGAAACACACTTGCAGACCAAGAGATGAGGACAGACAGACAGCAGAGCGAGGGACACCGGGCCCCACAGTGCCCCCCACAGCCCCGGAGCTGGACGCACAGTTTAGAAGAGGATACCCGGCCAGGGGTGCGGCCCCAGGTCGGGGTTCAAGGGATGGAAGGCAGAGACCCCGAACCACAATCACCGAGTCCCCGCCTTCTCCGCAGGGGCCCTGTCCGGGCCCTACGAGGGACTGGAGGCGGAGGAGTGCGGGATCCTGGACGGCTGCGCCCACGGCCGCTGTGTGCGCGTCCCCGAGGGCTTCACCTGCGACTGCTTCAGTGGCTACCGCTTGGACATGACCCGCATGGCCTGCGTCGGTGAGGGGCGGCCAGGGCCAGCCCGCACCGGGAGAGGGTGGACCCCTGACTGGAGTCGGGGGGTGGAAGGTGGGGGTGGGGGGAGTCAGGGACGTCAAGGGGTCGGGCCAGACCAGAGGGAGCAGGAAGGAACTCCTGCACAGGGATGGGGCTTGCTAGCAGGTGAGGTCAGGCTGCGAGGACCTCGGGGACCCCAGCTGGGCTTGAAGCAGGATCGAGGAACCCTGTAGAATCCTGCAGGTGTGATGTCTAAGGACTCCCAGTGCTAGCTGGGGCAATTTGCTTGACCCTTTTGGAGAGCTTCCGTCTTCTCGTCTGTAGAATGGGAATATGAATCACAGCTGCCTAGTTTAGACAGCAGTAAAGCAAAGTGGTTACAGTCAAGGACGCCGGGGGAGTCGGACACACCTCAGGCTCGGTCTGGCAACTTGCTATGCGACCCTGGGCAGGTCAATGGCCCTTTAGTTTTTCTCATCCGAAAAAGGAGCATAGTGGTAGAACCCATTTCATAGAGTTGTGACCGTCATCAATACTGATTTACAATGACACTGGGGCCTATGTGTAAACCAAGGCTCAGAAAAGAGGACTGAGTTTCCCAAGGACTCACAGCCAAGAAATAGCAGGGGCCTGGGCACTCAGAGACTCTTGAAAGCTGGTCTGAGAGCTCGCTGGGCTGAATGGGGGCTTGTGTGATATTGCGCAGGGAGCTTCCCCAGGCTGGGCCTCAGTTTGCCCGTATGTAAACCTGATCATGATACCTACCTCATAGGGTTATTAGGAGGATAAATACACATAATGTGCTTTATACCATGTCTGGTATAGAGTAAGCATTGGTTGTTGTGATATCATTATCAGTATTATTTTCCTAACAAAAACCTAGTGAGCCATCTCACAGAACGGAAAGCTGAGGAGGCACAGAGAGGTTAAGCCACCTGCCCAGGCTCACACAGCCAGCAGGTGGTAGTGGCTGGATTCGACTCCAAGCAGGAGGCTCAGCATTCGCAACCCTTTGCCCCAGGAGCCCCAGGGGCCAGGCAAGCGGGCTCCGGGGTCGCCAGGCCTGAGCAGCGCTCCCTGTGCCCCCTTCTGCAGACATCAACGAGTGTGACGAGGCCGAGGCGGCCTCCCCGCTCTGCGTCAACGCACGCTGCATCAACACCGATGGCTCCTTCCGCTGTGTCTGCCGCCCAGGATTCGCACCCTCGCACCAGCCGCACCACTGCACGCCCGCCAGGCCGCGGGCCTGAGCCTCCGCGGCCCAGGCCCTTTGCTCCGCGCCTGCGCACGCGGGGCCCTGCCGCGCACCCTCCCGCCCGCTTGCGCGCATGAGCAGGAGGTGCCTGACGGGCGGCGGCCGGAGGGGCGGGGATGCACGAAGCGCTAACCGATGGACGGAGGGATGCCCTTCCCTGCTCTGGCCACCCTCAGCCCCTCCTACCGACGCTGCGGGACCCCGGGACTAGCCCACGGGCCCCTTCACGTTCCCTCGCCTTTTTATAAAAATTTTCGATTAAAAAACACCTATTTTGTACCTTCTGCCTCTGTCTGCCTGTGTATCTCAAAGTCCGGCTCCAGAGTTTATTCTTTGAGCCACTGAATTACATCCTCTCCCCGTCCTGGACTCCATGTCTTCCTCTTCCTTTCCGTTGCCTCTGGCGCTTAGTCTGTTTCTTGGGTTTCTGCCTTTCTCCTCCTATGTCTGTTTCTCTGTCTGTTTTCTCCGTCTCTTGTCTTTCTGCTTCGTCTTCTCTGCCCCCACAGGGACATAGTCTCTGTGTCTATGTCTTTATTTTTTTTTTCCTCTCTAATCTCGGGAGAGATCCCCTCCCACCCCGGGTGGGGCCGTGCTCAGGGTGCTCCCTTTTAGCTAGAGGGGACCCTAGATTTCCCTACTCCCCAAAGTCAAAAGCTATTCTGGGACAAGTGGGACTTGGGGAGGTGGTGGAGGCAGGAGTCCCTGGAGCGATGAACGGAAACCTGGGCCTCCAGCTAGGAGCTGGCTGTGGCTGAGCTGGGAGTGGCAGTCCTGGTGGGTGGCCTGTGCAGGGACGTGCGGAAGCGACCATGAGCTGTGTGTGCGATGCTGAAGTGTCGAGCACAGACCTTCCTACCCCAGTGACCCCTGCCTACTTCCTGGCCGTGGTGATGGTGGTGGTAGTGGTGGTCGGGGGAATCCAAAATTCTCCTCCCCACAAAAAGAGCAAAAAACAGCCTGGGAAAGCATAAGCTTAGGGTACAGGGAATGGTTGGGAGTGGAAGGGCTCATTGGCACCGAAACAAAACAGAACAAACGTCTCTCTGCTTGTTATTTGTCACCCACCTACTAGTGTCAGCGGCTTATTTATTTATTATTTATTTATTTATTTTTAAGATTTTACTTATTTGGGGCAGAGAGAGAGAGGTGGGGAGGGGGCAGAAGGAGAAGCAGACTCTGCACTGAGCACAGAGCCCGATGCGGGGCTCAATCCCAGAACCCCGGGATCATGACCCAAGTCGAAGGCAGCTGCTTAACCGACTGAGCCACGCGGGCGCCCCGACAATCCATTCTGGAATAGTGGGAGCACCAGTAGAGGGGTTAGGACCCAGATGGGGAAGATCAGAGGCTGTGGATGTCCAGAGAAGGCACCTGACCCAGTCTGAGAGAACATCGGGGAAGGGTTCCTGGAGGAAGAGATAGGGTTCCAAACAGTCTGTGTTTGGGGTTGTAGGTCCCTTTGAGAATCTGTTGAAACTCTGGACATTCACAGAAGAAAAACACACAAACAACCGTAGGCAATTCCCATATTCTCATTCCCTCAAGCACCTCCGCCTGGAAGCCCATGCTCATCCCATTTCCTCCCATGACCACCTTGCGGTATAAATGTCCCAGGAATGGGGATAGGGGTTGCCAACAATGCTGGAAAACTTTGAGGTCGAATTCCAGCTTCCTTCTCATCCTACCCCCTGGGGCCTGGAAGGTGTACCTTATCCTGCCTACATCCCCCCACTAATCCTCAGCCCCGGCGCTATGAGGTCCTCGGCACAAATCGGGAACCAACGCATTCTCGTCTGGAATGTCCAGAGGGAAACAGTCCAGGTGGTCGCCGCGCTCACGGGACGAGCGCCACCGAGCCTCCTGACGGTCACTGCGCGCCGGCTCATCCCAAGCCGCTCGTGCCCCCTGGTGGCCGGTGCTCACACGGTCATCAGTGAACGCTCACCGTCAGTTCCAGCCTTTGGTCTGCAAGGATTACTACTAAAAAAATACAAAAGATGCATAAATTGCAAACTAGTGGAGGGAAGAGAAAGAGTAAAAAAATGTAAGACAAAACCAAGCCAAATATGCAGCTAGCCACTTCAAAGAAGCCTACATGAGAGGGGATGGAATGCATAGCAAAAATGGGGACAACGGAATCACAAAAAAAGATGGTAGAAGTCAATAAAATATATCCCTAATCACATACACAAAAGTGTATTCTGAGTATAAACACTTCTGGCTGCCTCCACTGCTTCTACCCACTCATCCCCCCACCACCACCTCCTCCACCCCCCACTCCCAACCCCACCCTGGGCTTCCCCCTCCTGCCCCCGCCCCTGGGCTCTCTTCCCTCACACAGTTAATGGAACTCTGAATACCCAAGTCAGATCAGGTCCCTCCCCTGCTCAGAAACTTCTCTTGGCTCCATTTCACTCAGAGTAAAAGCTACACTCACCACTGTGGCCCCTAAGACTCTGCATCATCTGCTTCTTTCTCCCTGTCTGACCTCATTTCCCCCCCAACCCCCACCCCCACCCCCACCCCACCCCCGCTTGCTTCTCTCTAGCCACATGGATCTCCTTGTTGTTCCTCTAAAATACCAGACATGTTCTCACCTCAGGACCTTTGCACTGACTGTTCCGTCTGCCTGGAGGACTCTTTCCATTTGGCTCCCTCCCTCATTACCAACGGAGAGCGGATAAATAAACTGGGTACAGTCACACAAGGGAATCCGCAGTGAGAATGACCTATAACTACCCGTGACCCCTAACTACCCACACTAATGAGACTGAATTTCACAGTGTGTTGAGTGGAAAAAGCCAGACACTAAAGAGAATGTATTTTCTGATTCCATTTACATAAAACGCAAGGCAGGAAAAACCCATCTATGCAGTCAGATGTCAGAATGATGGTGACCTTGAGGGGAGGGGGCATGGACTGAAAAGAGCCACGAGGGTACTTCTGGGGGACTGGAAATGTTTTTTGGTCTGGGAGCTTGGTGGCACGGGTGTGCTCAGTTGGTGAAAATTCACTCCGCTGTACACTTAAGGTTTGTACTGTTTTGCACTACTTCAATAGACAGTTAAAAAAAAAATGAAATGAACCTCTGCCTTCCCACCGCTCAGGGTAGGAAGCAGGCCATTTCCAGCTCTCAGGCCCTTCTCTCCCACTACAGGTGCTTTTATATCCACATACCTGCTGCCGCCTCAGTTCCCCTCCAACTTTGCTAAGCCCATCTCCCCGCACTTTCCAGGCAGGCTCCCCCCCTCAGAACTCAGGCGGCAGGTGGGGGCGGGGCCCAACTCTCGGCACTGGGGGTGCGAAATGGAGGGATGGAGGAAGCCAGGGCCCGGGAGGTAATGCCCTTGTCCTAAGTCCTGGGGTGGGGGGGCCTTAAAGGGCACCCCCCCAAGTGCTTAGAGCCCAGTGTCTGGAAGATAAGACTCAGCTCTGAACCTTTCCTATAAAGTAGCCATTGGAAATGCAACCTGCTTCTTTGCATGCATTCTCTCTCTCTCTCTCTCTCACTCTCGTCTCTGTCTGTGTTTCTGTCTCCCTCCCAATCTTGCTCTCCTCAAGAAGAAAAAAAAACTCACAATTATTTACATAAAGCTTTATTACACCAGACTGTAACCAAAGGACCCAAGTTCAAACTTTGACTCTTGCCATAAACTTTGAATAAATAAGTGTTTTTTTTTTCTTTTTTGTACTGTAATGTTTATTTTTAAATTCTTTTTTACTGGCATGATTTTATATATATGGGGTTCAAGAAAAGAAAATGTTCACTCTGCATTTTTTGTGTGGCCATTAATATTGTTCATTTTGTGATTATTACTGGAAATAATTTTGTCATATAAGGCATGAGGGCACTTGGCAGGCCTCTGTGATATCCTGTTGGATCCGGAAGGGTGTGGTGTGATTTAGGAATGGGGGAAAGGGGGAGTGGGTTCCAGGAGAAACAAGGGGAGGCTAGAGGCCAGGCAGGGACCCAGGTGGGACCGGCCCTGGGGTTACCGCCACTGAGAGTCTCATTAACAGTGGAAACTACAGAACACAGTGTCTGGTTGGCTTGGGGAGAGAGAAGGGAAAGGCCAAGGAGTGCTGGCTGCACTGGGCAGGCCTTGTGTCTGGACCAGATGACTCAGTCTAGGGGGTTGTGAATAAAGAAGTAAAGGCAGGTCAGACCGACCCCCTGCTGTTACGGAGAGCTTCCTGAGCACCTTCCTAACTCACTTGGTCCTCAGAGCACCCACCTTATTGATGGGAAACTGAGGCCCAGAGAGAGGAGGCCCCAAGCTGGAGAGAGTGGGACTGGAGCTCAGGTCTCCTGCCTAACCCCCTGCTTGGAAATCTTATTAAGTTCAGGGCTTAAATCACCTTTGATTATCGCTTTCTCTTCCATTAGGAAAAAAAAAGAACAGAAACATAAGAACCAAACACACATGACTACAAAGCCCAGTGGCATTTTTGGAGTGTGGTAGAAGTCTCATGAATCCTGCTTCTGATGGTCATTAACATGACTGCTTCTGTCCAAACTCAAAGAACTGTACACACACACACATACACACACACTCAACTTTTCACTGTTTGTAAATAAGAATATTAAAAACCAAGAACAGGGCGCCTGGGTGGCTCAGTTGGTTAAGCGACTGCCTTCGGCTCAGGTCATGATCCCGGAGTCCCGGGATCGAGTCCCACATCGGGCTCCCTGCTCAGCAGGGAGTCTGCTTCTCCCTCTGACCCTCCCCCTCTCGTGCTCTCTCTCTCTCATTCTCTCTCTCAAATAAATAAATAAAATATTAAAAACAAAAACAAGAACAGAGGTGTGACTCTTGATCTTGGGGTCCTGAGTTCAGGCCCCACCTTGGGAGGGGCCTTGGCGGGCCGAGGTCACATGATCCTGCCAGATCTAGTCACATGCCCATCTCACAATCAAGAACAAATACAATGAATGTAGCCAGAATCAGGACTGGCTATAAGAAATATATTGGGAAAGTTGGAAGAGCAAGCTACTTCTTGATCATGGGGTCCTGTGTTTGAGCCCCACTTTAGGGGTAGAGATTACTAAAAAAAAATAAATAAACTTAAAAAAAGAAAATATGTTAATTTTATTAGGTGTGATTAGGCATTGTAATTATGTAAGGAAATATACCCCCCCTTTCTGATGCTTATTCTATCATTTAAATGAATGTGATGTCTGTCTCTTGTTATTTTTTCTTTTTAATATTGGAAACAATGGGGAGGGGAAAGAGGATGAAATGTCAGAATGTTGATGGTTCTTGAAGCTGGGGGATGGGCCCATGTGGGTTTACTGTCCCTCTGTTTTTTTTTTTTTTTGTATCTGGAAATGTTCATGATCTCAGTTACAATTTTTGAAAATAAAAAAGAGTTTTGGGGCACCTGGCTGGCTCAGTCGGTGGAGAGGATCTTGGGGTTGTGAGTTAGAGCCCCATGTTGAGTGTAGAGATTACTTAAAAATAAAATCTTTGGGGTGCCTGGGTGGCTCAGTTGGTTAAGTGACTGCCTTCGGCTCAGGTTATGATCCCAGGGTCCTGAGATCAAGCCCCACATTGGGCTCCCTGTTTAGTGGGGAGTCTACCTCTCCTCTCCCACTCCCCTGCTTGTGCATGCACTCTCCCTCTCTGTGTCAAATAAATAAATAAAATCTTTAAAAAATAAGAAATAAATAAAATCTTAAAAAATAATAATAGTTAACATTTCTTTAAAAGGTTTGCTGTCCATTAAGCATAGTTTGGAAAATATAGAAAACTAGAAGGACAAAGATACTTTGCTTGCAAATCCCACATCACTACTGTAGTTAACATTTTGATGTATTTCCATTGAGTCCTTTCTATTTTATTCAGGCTTTAAGAAAATGTGTGTGTGTATCTGTGTTTTACATAACTATGTGAGCGAATTGTTTATACAGCCCTACTTTTTCCCTTCTCAAAACGTAAGCTGTTCCCGTTAAAACATCTTTGTGTAAACAGAATTTCTAATGTTTGCACGCTGTTTACTCAACGAGGCAGCGTTGCCAGACATTGAAGCTGTTTCCAATTTCCTCCCATTATAAATAATGCTGCGATCCACATCCTTGTACATCCCAGAAGCGGGATTCCTGGGCCAAAGGGTGCGGACTCTGGCAGCTCAGTCAAAATCTCCGCAGAGTTTCTGCCTGACCCGAAGCTGAAATGACCTCATTCGGTTAAAGTGAGATCTCACTGCTATTTGTTATTTCCTAAAGGTTTGATTCATGACTCAGGTTCATGAAAGGATGTCTTTTTTTCCACTTGCAGGAAACAGAAATCCATTCACACTAGCTTATGTCAAAAGGGGGTTGCATCAGTCAGCAAGTAAAGCGAACATTCAGCCTGGACTATCTCGATAGGTCGATTGCTGAGATACAAAATATTTCTGTTTTGGTTGGTAAATCATGCTGCCTTGAGGCTCGCAAATGTCCCTCACCATGACCCACTCCAACTGCCCTGGTCCGTCCCCCAGAGCTTCCCAGACCGCCCCACAATGCAGCAAGAAAAGTGTCACTGTCTTGCACAGCAGTGAACCATACTAACTACTCAGTGCCCAAAGTACTGGTTGTTAAATATTTTGATTAGTCTCATGCAAGTAACAGGAAAGCTGACTCAAATGGCTTACGCTATAAAGGGAATTTGTAACTGGAAAATCCACCCCTTGGGCTGGCTACAGCTAAAGTTGAGACAAGAGTTCAGCAATGTCACCAAAGACCCTATTTCTTTTCATCCCTCTGCCCCCATCTTTTCCTGCGACAGCTCCCAAGATGGCTGCCAGCAGCCTTCCAGCCACTGGGAACCTCGTTCCTATTCCGAAGGTAAAGGGAACACCTCTGGCTCAGATTGCCCTGCCCAAGTAATAAGGCTGACTCTGACTGGCTGGCCGAGGTCACATGACCCTGCCAAATCTGGTCACATGCCCATCTCACAGCCAATCGCTGTGGCCTGGGAGAGGCGGGGAGCGGAACGCCCAGACTGGCTGAGCCAAGTCACATGTTCCTCACTGGCAAGGTGAGTGGTTAACCCCAGCTGCTGAAGCTACCGCCGGGTTTCAAATTCCCTTTTTTAGCCAATTCCCGCTGTTTTCTGTGCCCTGTTTCCCATCTGTGAAACGGAGATAATAATGAGGTTCTCCTCCTAGGGTTGTTGTGCAGATTAAATTAGTTGGTTAATGCCAAGCACTTAAAATGGTGCTCAGACACAGAAAGCCCTTAAATGTTATCTGCTGTTGCTGTCATTATATGATCATTTTCTGCTCTGGAGGCTGCAATTCTCTGCAAGCTACTTATTTTCTGCACTCCACCCTCTTTCTAGTTACTATTGCTGGGTAACAAATCACTCCAAAAACATAATGGCTTAAAACAATAGCCTATTATCTCTCACCATGTCTGTGGTCAGATTTGGGGGAAGGATCCAGCTGGGCAGTTCTGGCTTGGGATCTCATATGGTTGTAATCAGTTGGTGGCTGAAGCTGGGACAGAGAAGCAGCTGGGGGCCAGGTGGGCGACTCTCTCTCCCCAAGTTGTTTCAGGACTTCTCCACGTGGTCTCTCCGCAGGGATGGGTTTGGGCTTCCTCACAAGGTAGTGGCCCCAGGGCATTTGGAATTCTGACTCAGCATCTCAGGCCCCGAGGGTGAGTGTTTCACAAAAGAGTCAGAAGAGAGGGCATACAAACCTCACTTCTCAATGAGAGGGGTGTCGGGGTTCTAGGGAAATATGCCCAATGGGAAACCTCGTTTCAGCCATCTTTGGAAATTACAATTTGGCTCATCTTGGTGCTAACTTAAAACCCACCTCTGTCCCAGCAGTGCTCAGTACCGTCCACTGGGGTCATGGCCTCCTCGTCCCAATTCTACATGGAAATAGTTTATTGAGAAATCTCAGTGCCTGGGGATCAAAACATGACAGTTTCCTTTTGTTTTGTTTTGTTTTAAGATTTTGTTTGTTTATTTGACAGAGACACAGCGAGAGAGGGAACACAAGCAGGGGGAGTGGGAGAGGGAGAAGCGGGCTTCCTGCGGAGCAGGGAGCCCCATGCGAGGCTCGATGGGATCATGACCTGAGCCGAAGGCAGACGCTTAACAACTGAGCCACCCAGGTGCCACCTCCTTTTGTTTTTAGTTACTGCCCCCACCTACTCTCCATGTTAATTTCTTTTTTTTCTGCCGGATAAAGGCTGTAGGAAACCTTAATGACAATTTCACCAGAGTACTGTTTCTTTCATTTTCGTTCATTTCTTATTTATAAAGTTTTTCTTGAGTATGGTTGACACACAATGTTCCATTAGCCTCAGGTGTACAACCTAGTGATTCAGCTCTATAGGTTACACTGTGCTCACAAGCTTAGCTGCCTTCTGTCACCCCGCAACGTTATTACAGTATCATTGACTACATTCCCTATGTTGTATCTTTTATCCCCATGACTTATTCATTCCCTAACTGGAAGTCTGTACTTCCCACTCCCCTTCACCCATTTGCCCATCCCTCCACCCCCCCTCCCCCTGGCAACCATCAGTTTGTTCTTTGTATTTATAGGTATGAGTCTGCTTTTTGTTTCTTTGTTCATTTGTTTTTTAGATTTCACGAATGAGTGAAATCATATGGTATTTGTCTTTATCAGTCTGATTTATTTCATTTTCATTCATTTTGAAACAGAGCCTTGGATACTACATCTTTGTATGGAATGATCGCTCAGGGTTTTGGGTTTGAAAATGGTATTGTCATTCTGGGAGGGAATATGCTTGTTCTTAGAGAATACATAAAGTCTTTAGGAGCCGACTCAGGATGGTTCAGCAAAGATCATGTGTTTGTGAGCATGTGTGGGTATTGAGAGGGAGAGAGAGGAAACAAATAGTGTGGAATGTTAGCAACTGCTGATTCTAGGTGGAGGATATGTGGGAGTTTGTGTACTGTTTTCTCAACTTTTCCATAGATTTAAAATTTTTTTTAAAGATTTATTTATTTATTTTAGAGAGAGAGGAGAGAGGAGGGTCAGAGGGAGAGAGAGAGAGAGAATCTTCAGCAGACTCCCCACCAAGCATGGAGCCTGAAGCGGGGCTCGATCCCATGACCCTGAGATCATGACCTGAGCCAAAACCAAGAGTCAGCCACTTAACTGACTGAGCCACTAAATTTTTTCATAACAAATATTTGAGTGAAAAAAAAAAAAAACTGCTGAAACCTGATTCAGAGTTCATGAGGGGAGAGAAAGGTCTTGTTACTCTAGGGAAATCGGCCTTTTCCTTTTCCTCCAAACAGGCTGGCACTTCCTTACTCTGCTCCATCTTTTTTGTGGGGGGAGGGGGTTTTGCTGGAAGTTGGGCCAGTCTTGTGTCCACTCAGTGAATTCTTTGGGTAGGTGGCGGGTTCCAATTGTGGAAACCTTGAACTTAAGCTAATGGGGTAGTTGGCCACTTTGGGACTTAGTAGCAATTCTGGTGGTCCTGGAAAGATCCAGTTTAACAACCTCTTACTTCTGTAAGAGGAAGAAGGACAGAGACTCCAGTTGATTCTCTGTAGCCAACGGCTGTGATTCTTACCCAAGGGCAGTGGCTGGGCAACATTTGGAAATTTGTGGAATCATTTTGTGACTGTCACAGTGACTTGGGAAAGATTTGCTGTGGGCAGCTGTTCTGGAACTTTCTCATCTCAGGATCCTTTTCTTACAGGTATTGAGGATGCCAAAGAGCTTTTATTTACATAGGCTACAACTACCAATAGTTACTGTATTAGAACTTAAAACAGAGAATTTTTTTAAAGATTTTTATTTATTTACTTGAGAGAGCAGGAGTGAGCACAAGTAGGGAGAGCGGCAGAGAGGGAGAAGCAGGCTCCTGCCTGAGCAGGGAGCCCGATGATGCCGATGCAGGGCTCGATCCCAGGACCCTGGCATTATGACCTGAGCCGAAGGCAGATGCTTAACCGACTGAGCCACCCAGGCGACCCCAAACAGAGAATTTTAAATATAAGAACCTGGGGCGCCCGGCTGGCTCAGTCGGTAGAGCATGCAACTCTTGATCTCAGGCTCATGAGTTAAGCCCCATACTCCACATAGAGATTGCTTTAAAAAAAATAGATAAATAAAAATAAAATGAGGGCGCCTGGGTGGCTCAGTTGCTTAGGCGACTGCCTTCGGCTCAGGTCATGATCCTGGAGTCCTGGGATCGAGTCCCACATGGGGCTCCCTGCTCAGCAGGGAGTCTGCTTCTCCCTCTGACCGTCTTCCCTCTCGTGCTCTCTATCTCTCATTCTCTCTCAAATAAAAAAAAAAAAAAAAGAAATCCTACTTCTAAATAAATAAATAAATAAATAAATAAAATACAAGAAACCACAAGTACACATTCCATGAGTGAAATAAGCTAAAAAACATATTGATATTTTTATGGAAATAGTTTGAACTTTGTGAATATAGTGTCTCGGACCTCCCCAGGGGACCCTGAACCAAACTCTGAGACCTGCTCTAAAGGTCTTTAGATACCTGGGATGGCTAGGAATGCTGAATGGGCTGCAGTGTGTGGGACAGTGCTGTCCCAAGGTCAAAGGTGCTCCTTTGGATGGTGTCCCTTTGGTCCAGTTACCTGTGGCCTTGGTCCCTTATGTACAAACAGAACTGGGGAGGGGGCTCCCTGAACACCCTGTCTAGAATCACACCCCATAGGGCGCCTGGGTGGCTCAGTTGGTTGGGCGACTGCCTTCGGCTCAGGTCATGGTCCCGGAGTCCCGGAATCGAGTCCCACATGGGGCTCCCTGCTGGGTGGGGAGTCTGCTTCTCCCTCTGACCCTCCCCCCTCTCATGCTCTCTCTCTCTCTCAAATAAATAAAAATCTTTAAAAAAATCACACCCCATCACTTTTTTAAAAAAGATTTATTTATTTTAGAGAGAAAGAATGCAAGAGCAAGGGGGGTAGGTAAGGTCAGAGGGGGAGGGAGAGATTTTTTTTTTCTTTTAAGATTTTATTTATTGGGGCGCCTGGGTGGCTCAGTCGTTAAGTGTCTGCCTTCAGCGGGTCATGATCCCAGGGTCCTGGGATGGAGCCCAGCATTGGGCTCCCTGCTCGGCGGGAAGCCTGCTTCTCCCTCTCCCACTCCCCCTGCTTGTGTTCCCTCTCTCGCTGTCTCGCTCTGTCAAATAAGTAAAAATCTAAAAAAAAAAAAAAGATTTTATTCATTTGAGAGTGAACGAGAGAGTGCGCGCACGTGCGCGCGCGCACACACACACACACACACACACGCATGAGCCCAGGGGGGAGGGGCAGAGGGAGAGGGAGAAGCAGACTTCTGCTGAGCAGGGAGCCCTGGTGCCAAAGCTCAGATGTGGGGCTCACTCCCAGGACCCTGAGATCACAACCTGAGCTGCAACCAAGAGTCCGATGCTTAACTGATTGAGCCCCCCAGGCGCCCCTCACCCCATCACTTTCTATCCCTTCCACCGGTTTACTTCTTTTCATAACACTTCAGAACGTTCAACCAGCCATTGTATCACACATCTACTTGTTTATTTCTTTATTTTTTATCCTCTCATTAAAATATCAACTCCAGCAGAGCAGGATTTTTGTTCTCCCCCCGCCCCCCACTGCTCTATCCCTAGGTCCTAGGGTAGTACCTGGCACTTGGAAGGCACTCAATAAACATTAAATAGTTTTGAATGAATGAATGAGCACATGGACATATTTTCCCATTAGCCATTGCCCCAGCCAGACTTTAGCTCCCCTGAGGGCAGAGCCTGTGTGTGTCATTGTGTATTCTCAGCACCTAATATCTGATGGAAGCAATTATTCAGCAAATGCATGTAAAATGAAGAAAAAGATACATACGTCAGGGAAAGGAGATCAATGGCTGCCTGGGGCTGGGTGTGGGAATGGGGAGTGACTGCAGATGGGCCCAAGAATCTTTTTAGGATGATGGAAATGTTCTAAAATTGGAGTGTGGTGATGGCTGTACAACTCTGTAAAGTCAACCCCAAATCATGAAAGCACTTAAAACGGGTGAAATTTTTGATATGTAGATTATTCTTCAATAGAACTATTTTTAAGTATTTTATTTAATTAAAAAAAATTTTTTTTTAATTTGAGAGAGAGAGTAAGAGAGCATGAGCAGTGGGGAGAGTCAGGAGGAGAGGGAGAAGCAGACCCCCTTCTCCCCTCCCCCCTGAGCAGGAAGCTGGATGTGGGGCTCCATCCCAGGACCCCAGGATCATGACCTGAGCCGAAGGCAGACTGAGCCACCCAGGCGCCCCTCAATAAAGCTATTAAATCAAAACAAAGCAAAATGTGTGTTGAGGGAGTAAGTGAATGCTCCCTAGGAGGTGCCTTGCTGGTCATCTGAGGCTTACTCTGTGCCCTGATTGTGGAGGCCCGGTGGTGACCCAGACAGCCCTGTCCTTGCCTTCACAGGCAGACAGTGACAGCCCCCCCGGGGGGGGGGGGCTGTAGAGAGCAAAATGGAGTCTCTCATGTCAAGCAGCGGCCTGTGTCAAGCCATGACACAAGCAGTTAAGGTGCCGCAGCTAGGAGATATCGCGGGGACCAACATCAGCTGGCACCCCAGAACCGATAAGAAGCAGAACCAGAGCAGGTCTGCAGAGACCCAAAACCGATTAAATCCCTTTTGGCAGCAAACTGTCAGACTCTTCAGACCTGACCCCTCTATGTTTGACCACTTAAAAGAGGCATCTGATTGATCTCCGGACAGAACCGAGACCCTTCATGGCTTGAACATCTGAAGCAGTAAGTGCCAAGAGCTGACCTGGGCCAGACAGAGGCCTTATCTCAGCTGCGCGCCCACAGACTGACTTTGCCTTTGGTTCGTTCACTTCCTGCACCCCTCTGTGATCTTATTTGTTGTGCGGGCTTGTCTTCTGTCCTGCTCTGTGTGCTGTGTCAGAAGCCAAATTTAATCACATGGTGAATTGTCATTGAGTTTGGAATCCTGAACCTGCTCCATAATTGTGATTTTACTTTGCTTTATGATTGAATAGAGCTGACACTGTGGAAAGGCACACCTCGTGTGTGCGCCTTCATAGGTGCTCATGGTAGGGGGCCAGGCCAGGGAGGCACCGGCAGGGTGGTCAAGGAGGAGCTGGAGGAATGGATGATGGGGGAGGAGTCAGGGAGCACTTCCTAAAGGAGCAAACGGCTGATCCAGAGCCTGCAGAATGTTGTTCATGACTGCGACGCCAATTTTTTTTATGCATGCATGCATGCATGCATGCCTGCATGTCTGTATGCATTTTAACACCTTTTCTGCCTTAGCATCGGTCCTGCGTGTCTCTCCTTCCGAGCCCGGGATCGGGCTTGCCGCGAGTTCCCGAGGACAGGGCCACAAGGGGGAGCTGCTCTCCCGCGCTCGCGCTGATCCCCGCGGCCTTGCGGGAGCCGGAGATCTGGCGGGGGCTCTGGAGGGCGGGGGTTGCTTGTGTGCGCGGGGCGGGGGGGGGCTTTCCGCCCCAAGAGGCGCGGAGGGGAGCCGCAGGGCGCCGGCGCGGTGGGGTCTGTTCCCCCGGCTCGGGGGCGGGGCGCCCCTCGGCAGCGGCGCAGGGCGGAGCCTTCCAAAGAGTCCCGGGGAAAGGGGCGGGGCGCTAGGCACTAGCGCGCGTGGAACGTTCCAAAAGAGCCCTCGCTACCCCCCTGGTGCCTGAAGAGAAGGCATCGCGAGGGGAGGAACCCAACAGAAAGCACGGGGAGGGGCACACATACATGGCCTATTCCCCGAGGGGCGCGCGGCGGGGCGCGGGGAGCCGCTGTGAGGGTGGGCCGGCCTTTCCAGACAGAACTGGAAAGGGGGCGCTGAACCAGCCTGGGCCGGATGATCTCCGCAAAGTGACCTTGGTGGCAGTGGGGTGGGGATGCCGCACGTGGCCTTAGGTGGGAGGAGGTTCCCAGATAGGGCGGGGGCGTTAACTCTGCATCTCTAGATCTATTCTGAGAGAGCCCAAGCTTGGGGGAAGTGAAGAGTGGGAGGTTAACCCCAGATCTATGGTCTCTGTGGAGAGAGAAGCACCATGAAGAGCCAGTCTCCATCGGGTGTGGGAAGATGGGGAAATGGGCTGAGAGGAGCCTGTGCAAGGTGCTCGGGAGATAACGGGCCCGTGGAGCCCGGGGGACCAGAACATCTGCATCTCCGGGGAATGTTGGGGCGGGGGCAGCTGAGAAAGACTGCTCTGGGCACAGGAAAGCACGGTTTTGGGTAAAGATCAGCCTGTGACAGGGAAGACAGTTTTGACTCTGTCCCTGATTTTCTGTGTGCTGCGTGGCCTCAGTTTCCCCATCAGTCCAAACGCTCTAATTATCTCTGTCCGAGTCCTAGGCCCTTCCTGCCCCTCTCTCTAGTCAGCAGATTGCAGAGTTGAGTTGCTGAGATTGCCCCTTCTGGGCCCGGCCCTGTGCTGTAGCATTGAAGTGACTGAGAGAGACCCACACTCACAGCCCAGTGGGGGCCCAGATAGCGACAGCCCAGAATGGGGCAGGGCTAGGACTGAATTAGCTCCAGGAAGGGGGAGCAGGGGGCCCAAGTGGGGAAGGGTGCTCCTGACTCAGCCTGAAGGGGCAAACTTTGAAAGGATTTGTCTAAACTTTACAAGGACTGGAGGGGGGGAGCAATGGAAGAGGCTTCCTTTCTAAGAAGAGGTGATATTTGAACGGAGGCCTAAACAATGAGTAGTAGCACTCTCTAGGCAAAGGTGCTGTCAGGAAAGGTGTTGTAGGCAGAGGGACTGGCATCTGCAAAGCTCGGAGATGAGAAAGCATGGGTCATTTCCAGCAGAGTCCTTTGCTCCCTCCTGGGGACCCCTGGGTGCCCTGGCAGAACCATCTAGCATAGGTCTCAGAGTCCAGGGTCCACACCTGCTTGATGGGCTGGAAACTCTTAAGGGCGGACCTTAAGCTTATTCCCTTGCAGCCTGGTGGTTTAATGATTGGCCTTGAGGTTGGCCAGGAGCTGGGTTCATCACAGCTTCCCCCGCGGACCAGGTGTGTGGCCTTGGGCAAGTGACTGAACTTCCCAGTCCATCAGCTGGGGATATAATACTGGGTTTCACAAAATCAAACACCTCATTTTCAAGAGCTATAAGGAATTAAACATAAATTTGTATGTTACCTATTTTAAAATATATAACTTGTAGATGATATCAAGGGACCCAAGGAACAAGAGACTTAAAAAGCAACATGCTGCCATGTCAGATGACACTTTGGCCTAAATTACAGAAAATGCACTTGACCAAACAAGAATTTTCCAGCTCAGTCAAAGATCTATTCCAAACCTGGTTATTGAAAATTTCCATACTGAACTAAAAAAAAAAAAAAAAAACCATTTCAATACTGAACTGATTAGAAGCAGGTTATATTTTTTTGAATTCCTTGGTTCAAAATCTGTAAGAATTAGAAATTGGGGTGATTAATTTTGGGTCCCCTTTAATACCCATCTCTCAAATGCTGGGTCAGCATTCCCTGCTACCATGTTATGACTCAGAGGTTATGGTGCAGGGAGACCCTTTTTACTGCCTCTTGTTTTAGGAGATGGCTCAGGAGATAAGGCTCTGCCACCACACCATTCCCCCCCAACCCCGACACACACCCCGCTGTCCCGAGGGGCATCATTATATTCTTCCTTTATTGGCTGTCCTTGTATAATACAAATCTGTAAGTTTAGATACAAAAAAATCTGGAAATAAAAGATAGAAAAGTACCCGCCAGGCACCCCCCGATTCGTCCCGGACCCCTCCCCAGCGGGCACTGACGTGAGGTAACTGAGCATCTCCTTCCCCTTCCTCCTACCCCGCCTCCTGGGCCCCCAACTTGGCCCCCGCCCTCATGAGACCTTGGCCAAGGAAGATGTGGGCCCCCCCAGTGGGGGAGAGGGGTGATAGGGGTGAGCACAGCATTGGCAGTGAATGCAGCAGGTGGGCAGAGGGAAGCCCTTTGCTTGTGCTGTGTATGGGAGGGGATGACCAGACTTGGGGTGGGCCCTCGTGTGGGGCCCAGAAGAGCCCCAAAGTGGGCATCCCTTTTCCATCCCACCCAACACTGGAAGGTGGAAGGTCAAGAGAAACTGGGACATGTCACTTGAACTGAGGGCACTCAGTGGGACTGTGGCCATCCCATTGTGTCTGGGGTGGGAGTGGAGGGGTGGGGGAAGGGCATTGCCAGCTTAAGTCTGGCAGTGAAATGGGTCCCTTAGCCAGGCCGGGTCCATCCCTGAATTCCATCCTGTCGCAATCTGGGCGTACAATGTCGGTTCTGTAGTGGTTGTGGGGGGTGATCAAGAGAAGGGGCTAGAGGGGGTGTTGGGGGGGGCGCAGCCCCAGGGAGCGGGACTAGGGAGAGGTTGGGCCTCCACGCCCAGGTGTGGGGCACCCGGAGATGCTGGGGCGGGCAGGGTGGCATGGGCTACAGTTCAATCTCGAAGGTCTTCTGCAGGTCGCCCGAGAAGGGGTTGG
This sequence comes from Callorhinus ursinus, assembly GCF_003265705.2. Taxonomy (NCBI): domain Eukaryota; kingdom Metazoa; phylum Chordata; class Mammalia; order Carnivora; family Otariidae; genus Callorhinus; species Callorhinus ursinus. Next base: position 139,242 of record NW_027397123.1, on the reverse strand, counting down.
AAGGCTTCTCTACAGCCGGTTTGCCTTCTAATGCTGCCCACTGGGCCTCAAAGGGGTCCAACTCAGGGGCCGGGGCAGGGGCCGGCTCCGGGGGCCAGGGTGCCCCATTGGGGCGTGGGCGGGCCTGGCCCCCAGGGGCAGTGGGCATGGCTGGGGGCGGGAAGGCTCCAGCTTTCCCGAGCAGGGTGGCAGGCTGGGGCTGGAGCTGGGCGGCTGAGCAGAAGGCGTTGGCCACCATCTGTGAAGGTGTGATGCCCACCACGGGCACCCGGGGCATGGGCGGGTAGCCCAAGCCCGGGTAAGCGGGCACAAAAGGGGGCTGCATGTGTGGGGGCGGCAGGAACACGGCCACCTGGGTGGGTGCGCCATCGAAGGGCCCCATGGGGGCAGGGAAGGGCTGCAGGGCAGGGGCCACGGGGGGCACGGAGGCCGCTTGCTGCTGCTGTGCCTTGGCCACCTGGGACACCTCCTCTAGCCACCTCTCGGCCTCCGAAGGGGTCCGCTTGTGCCCGGGCTGGAAGGCCGCTGCAGGGGGCACGGAGGACTCACCCCAGGCGGAAGTTCCTAGAGAGAGGAGAGGGGACAGTTGAGAGAACCCTAGGCTGGGGGTTGGATCCTGCAGCTGTGTGCCTTGCATCCAGCTCCGCTCCTCACTAGCTGTGTCGACTTCAGGGCAAACGGCTTAACCACCCTGCACCGTGGAATGATTCCGAAGTGCTCAGAAAATACGGTTCTGGGATTCTCAGGTCCTAAGATGGAAGAGTACCTGCGAGACTGACAATCACCAGCCCAGCTTCCCTTCTGATTGGTCAGTGCCAAACTTGTTACTAAATATTTTTACTAGCACCCTTAGTTCTGATTATTTTGACAATGTATCGTTTTGGGAGGCTAGGATTCTAAGATTGCATGGGTCTTTCTCAGAGTATACTCTACTGTTCCAACATAGTGAGCGAGGTTCGGGGGTTTTAAGGTTGTGCTTTTGAAGATTCTAGAGTTCTCAATTTATACTGCAGTTCCAAGTGCTTCCGTGGTTCTAGGATAAGCTCATGGTTCTAGGGTGATTCCAAGGTTTCATGGTTCCCAATCTGGAGGTTCTAACATCCTGTGATTCTAAAGCTGTAGGTTTCTAAATTTTATGGTTCTGAGACAGGAAGGTTTAAAATTGATCCCGTGGTTCTAAGCTGACCCCGTGATTCTCATGTTACCTCATGGTTCTAGGATGAACCCATGGCTCTGAGACCCTGGGATTCTAAGATGATCCAAGGCTCAAAACGGACTCCATGGTGCTAGGATGGGCCCATAGCCCTTAGATGATCCATGGTTCTAAGCTCGTGGGATTCCCAGGTTCCCGGCGTCTGGGAGGTAGCCCTGAATGGGGCTGCAGGTGGGCCACTGTGGGGTGGCTGCTGCAGGAGATGGGCTCGCTTACCTGCTGAGGCCGGTGGTGGCCCGGGTGCTGGGGCTCCGGTGCTGGCGAAGGACGAGCTGATCTGTGTGCACAGAGCATTGATGCTGTCACTGTCACTGGCACCGGGAGGCTCCATCTCGGGCACTGGGAAGTCAGGGAAGGGTGGAGGTCAGCGAAGAGGCCCAGGCCCTGCCCTCAACCCTGTGCGCTCAGGTGGCCCCCTCTGACGACCTGGGATCGTGGGGTGTGTGGGTCATGGGTCCACTCTGCAGGAACCAAACGGCTGTGATCATAAATAGGCTAACTCTGTGCAGATGTTATATCTGAGTGACACAACAGCCAAGTGGTATGGGACATGTGCTGGCTAAGAGTCACAGGGACCCCACAAACCAAGGAGGACCTTGAGATCTGGGTATAGCTACAAACCAGAAGAAATATTTTAAATGTTTACCAATATATATTAATTAAAAATATGTCCAACCACATAGATGGCAAGAGGACTGACTTGTCAGGATGGATGTTGGCCACACTGTTGTGCACTGGCTGGGGATCATTTGTCCGACTTTGGGTGGAGAAGCAGGGCCCTGTCCACCACACCTGGCCTGGCCAAGAGCATTCATCATGAGGGCAGAGATGCACCTGTTCCAGCCAGCCAGGAAAACCTGAGCGGGTATGGTGGCCTCACAAGGGCTTGGGATGAACAAAGGTGTCATCCGGATAAACAACAGAGGGGCGCCTGGGTGGCTCAGTCGGTTAATAAGGTCTGCCTTCGGCTCAGGTCATGATCCCACGGTCCTGGGATCGAGCCCCGCATCAGGCTCCCTGCTCAGTGGGGAGTCTGCCTCTCCCTCTCCCTCTGCTTCTCCCCCCACTTGTGCTCTCTCTCTCTCTCAAATAAATAAAATCTTCAAAAAATAAAATAAACAGTGTCATAAATGCAGAATATTAAAAAAAAAAAAAAACAAACACACCAAACAAACAACGGAGAAATGCCAGTGTGGTGTGATACCTCAGCAAGTGGTTGTCTCCAAGGGAACCTGTATGATGCTCCGATGAGCATCAGAAAGAAATCGGCTGTAGGGCTCCGAGGTGTGACGTGGGGGTGCCCAGGTGGGAAGGGCAGCGGTTTCCAGGTCAATTCTAGGACGACCAGTTTAGTCCAAATAGGTGTGCAGCTTTTTGAGGGTGTGACATCTCAGTGTGACCAAAACCCAGGCATGTGGCATCTTGCTTGTGCTTCCCAAGCGTGAGCCAATCCAGCCACCCCCGTGTGACACACGAATGTTTTTGCAATCGTGCGTGAATCTGAGATGTGACTTTCGAGTTTGCGTGAATCCAGGTGTGTGGTTTGTGAGTGTGTGTACATCCTCGTGGGCTATCTGGATACGTGCCCAAGTGTGTGTTTAATGGAAACATCGGCTTCTGTGACTTCCGAGGGTGTGTGACTTCTGAGTCACAATGAGTGTGTGACTTCTGTGTGTGGCACCCGTGACTCCTATGGATCTGAAAGTTCTGGGGGGCAGGTCACACCAAGCAAGTGTGCCACTGGTTCCAGGCGCATGAAGCTTCCATATCAGGGGGAGCCAGGGAGTGTGCTCGCGTCAGGCTGTATTAGGACAGCAAGTGCGAGGGTGTGTGACTGCCGAGGGACACAGCAGGACAGGGAACGCTTGTGCGTCACTCTCGACCGGCATTGGCATCTGCTCAGCAGTCACCTTTGGGGGCAGCCCAGCCTTCCGGACACAGATCAACACCTCCCACGCCAGTCCCCGAGGCCATAAGAGGTGGGCGTCTCCGATCTGGCATACGGAAGCAGGAGAGCGGCCCAGACCCTGTGACTTCACGGACAGCTGGGAGGAAAGGCAGCCCTCTTGTCTGTCTCCCTCGGGCAGAACACGGCACTGGGCCACCTCTCTTCCCCCTTTCCCACGCAGACGTGGCTTTTAGATCATGACCTATGCCACCTCTCTCTCCTTTTTCTAGCCTGTGGCAGACATGAGTAATCGAACACGATGCTTTTTCCCCACTGAACTCTGCTCGCCTTCCCCCTCACCTGGCCAGACCTCATGGCTAAGAGAGAGCGCTGGTCCTTGCAATTCCATCTCCCCTCTAAGAAAAACGGAACAGCTCCATTGCCTCTCCTAGCAGCACCCAGGGCAGACATGGCTAATCGATGATGATGTGTCACCTCTTTCTTCAGCACTGTCCCTGGAAGACATGGCTGGTCAACGATGATGGGTGCTGCCTCTGCCTGATCCTCTGCCTGCCAGTGACATTGCAAACCCGTCACTATGCTCCTTGACCCCTGACCCCCATGCTCATGTGTGCTCTTCACCTCCTGTCTCCACTGGCCAAATTCTGGGAGCCCCTCCTTGAGCTAACATAACTTCTGCTGCTCTCTCTTCTCCCTTATCCATGGCAACCTTCACTAATTAATCATATGGTGTGCCACCTCGCTCCTTTTTCTTGCTCATGGCAGACCCTGTCAGGAGATCGTACCATATGCTGTCATTCTGTTCTCCCTGCCCCAGGCAGACATTGTTAACCCATCACAATCCTCCCTTCGTCTGAGCCTGTATCCTTCATCTAGCTAGATCTTATGGCTCCAATGGCCAAATGCTTGGAGTCTCAGCCTCCTCCTGAGCAAACAATGGCATCTAGGCAGCTTCTCCCCTCTCCCGAGCCCTGGCAGACTCTGCTAATCAATTGTTGTGAAAGCCACCTCTCTCATGTCCCTAACCACAACAGACATTACGAATCGATCGAGGCTTGTGCCATCCTTCTGCGGTTCCTTGCCAATGGCAGACATTGCTAATCGATCATGATTTATACTCCCGCTCTCTCCCTTGCTGGCGGCAGATGGGGCTAATCGCCAATCGACCACGATGTGTTCCACCTCTCTTTCCTTTCCCCTGGCGGACAGTGCTAATCGATCAAGGTGTATACCACCTCTTCCCTCTCTGGTGCTTACTGCGGACGGCGGTATGGTATCGATCCTGATGTTCCTTCCCGCCGAGCCCCCGGGCTCACCTGTGCCCTTCACCTGGAAGTCAGTGCGGCGCTGCAGTGTGGATGGCAGCTCATTCAGCCGTAGGCTCAGCTGCCGTTTGAAAGGTGAGTTCTTCTGGCTGAGTGCCGGGAACCCACGGAAGGAGCCCTGGCGAACCAGCTGTTCCAGGGGGGCGTGGCGTCGGGGGATGGCGGCCGCACTGGTGCCTGCAGCCACTGGGGTGCCCGCCTCACCCTTCTCACCGGGGGATGTGGTGGCCGGGGTCGGGGACACGTGCCCAGGCTGGGCAGGGCCGGGCGCCGCAGTTGGGGCAGCTGCTGCCTCTGCTGGAGACATGGGGGAGACAGGTGGTTAGATACCCCACCTAGGTATTTGCTCCTCTCCCACCAAGTCCCCTTGGATCGTCTTCCAGTGCTGCCTTCCTCACCCACTATGTCCTGCCTGTCCTCACGACAGGCTGGTCAGAGCCCTGAAATGTTTCTCATCCCCACCACGCCAGTACCGCCTGCCCCAGGAGGCCCTCGGGGATTCCTCCTCCAACCTGACCTTCTGGGTCTCTCTCGCTTTCTGTCCCCAGTCTGGCTTTCTTTGCTGCTTCCGCTGTTTTCCCTTCTGAGACCTTCTGTCTCCCTTTCTGATTAATTTAACGAACACGTATTTGGTGCACGATGCATGTCTCAGGCATTGTTCCAAGTGCCCTGCAAGTATGGAGTCATTCGGTTCTCGCAACTACCCAGTGAGGCTGATATGAGCATTATCCCCATTTTACAGATGCGGACACCGAGGCCCAGCAATGGTAAGTGACTGCTGAAGCCACGATGCTAGGAAGGGACAGGCTGACTCCAGTCTGTGTCCTAAACGAATACCCTAATCCTGCCTCTCCCTCTGGCCTACTCTCTCCACATCATGCTATGTTCCTGTCATTCTGTCTTCAGTTCTCTCTTTCTCTCCACTTCCCACCATTCTTCCCATCTCAGGTACTCTGCCCCTTCCTCCAGTTGCTACTTAGCATTCTAGACCCAGCTTGGCACACTTCTTCCTCTGGGGAATTTTCCAGATTATTGCAGCCCCTCCCTATTTCGTGGAAAGCGCACTGCTCCATCACTCCTAAACTGGAAGGAGCTCCTTGTCGAAGGGCAAGCACGGTGCCTCGAGGCTGTAAATCAGCGCATCTACAGTGAAATGCTGGGTGGTATGTTCAGCAAATCACACCACACTCCGTAAACTCGCACTTTGCTGTGTAAGCTGTGAAGTGCCTTCTACATTGCAAAGTACCTAGAAATGATCACATCCTTTGGAAACAGCAAAACCCTTTGCAAACTCTAAAGCGAATGCACGTTCTTTGTAAATGCCAACAGCCTCTATAAACAGTAAAGAAATATCTGTCAACGCTGTGAAGAACCGTGTCATAAACACTAAAACATCATATACTCGATCAGGCCCTCTGTTAACTTCATTTTGTCATCTGCTTGGCAGATGGTAAAATACTTTACAAATTCAAATAGATGATGTAAACAGTAAAATACTTTGTAACCTGTGAAGAACTTGTAAATTTGTCAAGAGGTATGTAAATGGTCATGTAATTATACAAAGAAATATACTCTGGATGCTCTAATATTCTAGTGATAAAAACTTCTGTTTTCCTAACTTTTTAGTTAGAAATATTTTATTTTTATTTTTTTATTTGCATTTTTATTTTATTTTTATTTTTTTAAAGTTTTTATTTATTTATTTGACAGAGAGACATAGCGAGAGAGGGAACACAGGCAGGGGGAGTGGGAGAGGGAGAAGCAGGCTCCCGCCTGAGCAGGGAGCCTGATGTGGGGCTCGATCCCAGGACCCTGGGATCATGACCCGAGCCGAAGGCAGACGCTTAACGACTGAGCCACCCAGGCGCCCCATTTTATTTTTATTTTTTACTTTGTTTTGTTAGAAATATTTTAAACTTACAAACAAAATGTAATCATGGACTACTGAGCCCACATGTTCTCCTAACCTATGCTCCCCACAGTTAACTCATTTGATCTCTCTTCCCTTCTACAATTTTTTTTCTGTACCGTTTAAGTGCAAATTGTAGGCAACGTCCTTCACTCTAAAACCTCCAGCATATACCTCCTAAGAACAAAGACGGCCTCCTCCAGAACCACAGTACAATTAAGTCTAACGTGGGTACAAGACGATGAGCTAATCTGTGGTCCGTGTTCCAATGTCCCCAACTGCCCCGATCATGTCCCTTAGAGATGTTCTTTACAGATGGAGATCATCTAAGATCCAATTCAGGATCACACCCTGCATTTATTACTACTTGTCAAATCTCTTTAGCCTCCTTTAATCTGGGTCAGTTCCCCACTGTAAGTTCTTTGTAAATTTTAAAGCAGTGTTTTCCAAAAATTTATAAACTAGAATCCACAGTAAAAAAAAAAAAATACTGTGACTCAGAACACAGTATACTTATATTTTAAAAAACACACTGTTTTAGGGGTGCCTGAGTGGTTAGTTGGTTAAGTGACTGACTCGATTTTGGCTCAGGTCATGATCTCAGGGTTGTGAGACTGAGCCCAGTGGAGCCTGCTTGGGGTTCTTTTTTTCTTTTCCTTCCTAAGATTTTGAGAGAGGGGCACCTGGGTGGCTCAGTTGGTTAAGCGTCTGCCTTCAGCTCAGGTCTGATCCCAGGGTCCGGAGATCAAGTCCCGAATCGGGCTCCCTGCTCAGCAGGGTGTCTGCTTCTCCCTCTCCCTGTGCTTCTCCCCTCCCCCGCAGCTTGTGCTTTCTCTCTATCAAATAAATAAATAAAATCTTAAAAAAAAAAAAGATCTTTTATGAAGCACCTAGAATTTTTCAATTAAAAGAATATATTCTCTGGGTTCTGCTATGGCCCAGACAGTGTTAAAAAAATTTTTTTTTATTTGAAAGAGCACAAGCAAGAATGAGTGGGGGGAGGGGCAGAGGGAGAGGGAGAAGCAGACTTCCCGCTGAGCAGGGAGCTTGATGCGGGGCTCGATCCCAGGACCCTGGGATCATGACCTGAGCCGAAGGCAGACACTTAACCAACTGAGCTACCCAGGCACTCCCTGCTTGGGATTCTGTCTCCTTCTCTGTCTACCCCTGCTCACACTCTCTCTTCCAAGAAAATAATAAAAACCACACTGTTTTAGAATTTACAGAATATTTGCCACTTGCCTAGAATGTTAGAGATTACCAGATATTTTTCTTGATGGCAACCCAGAATAAGAAAAACCTTTCACACAGTAACCTGTCTCACACACAGACACACACAAAGACATACACTGAAATATGTGTATGTCTACAAATATGTGTATGTCTACAAAATAAAAGTATCATCGAACTACACTTACCTTAATACATTCAGCTAATCTGATATTTTCTATTCTTTTCTATTTCAGTTTTTTTCAGTGCCAGCCAGCCACAATCCACCGAGCTGACTTCACAAGCCATTAACTGGCCTTGATACACAATTTGAAATGCCTCTGAGCCTCCCTGACTTAGCAGATAATGGAGCGCTGGTGAGTTTTGCCGGGATCTGTGGCCTGCACAATATTGCCCAAATAAGTAAGCTCTATAAACTGTAACCAAACCCTGTGGTTGGTGCTGTGCTTTGTAAAGGGCAGACTCCCTGTGCTTCTGCCGCTCTGCCCCCAAACTGGATCCCCTCTGGGCAGCACCCACCTTTCTTTTTCTCGGGGGCTTCTCGCTCATTGGGCCGCCCGCCGCCTGAGAGGCGGAAGGAGCCCTCGCGGGCAAAGCTGGTGCGGCTGGCGTCGAAGGCGGCCGTGACCCCGCATTCCTTCTCCCGCCGCTGCTTCCGCTCTAGGCAGGCTGCAAAGGCACAGCCCACGGCGTGGCTCAGCCTCTCGCCCTGTGGGAAGACAGGTCAGGCCGGGTGTGGAGGCGGTGTTGTGCAGGCTGGATGCCAAAGCCCTGGGTGCCACCCGCTCGGCGTGTCGGGTGATCCTGGACAAGTCCCCCGCCCCCACCTCGGGCCTCAGTGTGCATCTGCACCAGGAGGGACACAGATGACAGCTCCCGGTGAAAACAGCCAGAAACAAGAGTGCAGTGCTGTATGGCTCCCTTTATATGAAGTTCTAGAACCAGCAAAACTAATCTTGGTGAAAAAAGTCCGAAGCGTGGCTATTCCTTAGGGGGTAGGGGTCGGGGTGGGAACTCACTGGGAAGGGGCAGGAGGCGTTGGCTGGAGTGGAGGAATGTTCTAGGTCTTGATGGGGGCTTGGGTTGCACAAGTATATGTAGTCGTTAACATACTTGGGTCTGTGCACAGCATGTATTTGACTTTAAAAGAAAATGAGCAGGAAATGAATGAATTCTACTTCATGGTATGCATGCTGGAAATGTGTGTGGGGGGAAGTATTCTGATGTCTGCAACTTTGAAATGCATCAGAAATGGGATGGACAGATGAGTGATAGAGTAAGCACAGACAGACCTAATGGCAGGATCTGGGTGGTGGGTGTACAGGGGACTGGTTACAAGTCTTTCGGCTTCCCTGCGTGCTTGAAAACATTTTGTCATAAAACCTTGGGGGTGAAAACAACAGCCCCTGTTGAGTGCCTACTTGAGAGGCTCCAAGGCCGCAATGATGCTGGCTTCCTGCTTTCCAGCTGTGTGTTCTCAAGAGATCCACGTCACCTCTTGGTGCCCAAGCCTCCTTGTTAGGGCCCTAATGGCACTCACTTAACAGGGTTGTTGCAAGATTTATCTATGAACTAATATATGCAAGGCACACAGCACAGGGAGCCAGCCCAAGAGCCAGGCACAGGGAAACACCACATAGGTGTCCCAGTAAATCTGTCCATCCTTTGTCGGAATCCTCACAATCTGCCAGGAGGTGGATATGCTTATGAACCCATTTTATAGACAAAGAAACTGAACCTTAGTCAACACACCCATTACACTAAGTGAGTGGCAGAATTAGGATGAGAATGAAATTGATCTGACTTCTGTTTCCTAACCAAGATGCTCAGCCACCTTTTAAAGATAAACTTGGGGACAAAAATCCTCAACAAAATACTAGCAAGCTGAACTCACCAGCACAGGAAAAGGGTTATGCACCATGATCAAATGAGATTTATCCCAGAAATGCAAGGTTGGTTCAACATATGAAGATCAATCAGTGTAATACACCACATTAACAGAAAGACGGAAAAAAGCCACACAATCATCTCCATGAATGCCGAGAAAGTATTTGACAAAATCCAGCCCCTTTTCATGATAAAAAAAAAAGCTGAAATAATTTGGAATAGAAGGGAACTTCGTCAACCTGATAAAAAGTCACAGCTAACATCATACTCGATGGTGAAAGAGTGAAAGCTTTTCCCTAAGAACAGGAACAAGACAAGGATACCCATTTTCTTTTTTTTTTTTCCCCCAAAGATTTATCTATTTGAGAGAGTGAGAATGAGAAAGAGAGAGAGCACATGAGAGGGAGGAGGGTCAGAGGGAGAAGCAGGCTCCTTTGCTGAGCAGGGAGCCTGATGTGGGACTCGATCCCGGGACTCCAGGATCATGACCTGAGCCGAAGGCAGTCACCCAACCAACTGAGCCACCCAGGCGCCCAAGGATGCCCATTTTCATCACTTCTATTCAACACTGTACCAGAAGTTCTAGCTAGAGTAATTAGACAAGAAAAAGAAATAAAGGCATCCAAATTGGAAAGGGAGAAATAACATTAGCTCTATTTACAAATGACAATCTTATATATAGAAAATCGTAGAGAATCCACAAAGGAACTATTAGTGGTAATAAATGAATTTGGCAAAGCTGCAGGAAACAAGATCAACACACAAAAATCAGTTATACGTATCTACACTAACAGCGAACAATCCAAAAATGAAGTTACAACAATCCCGCTTACAACAGCATCTAAAATAATAAAATGGGGGCGCCTGTGTGGCTCAGTTGGTTAAGCATCCCACTCTTGATTTCGGCTCAGATCATGATCTCAGGGTCGTGAGATGGAGCCCTGTGTCAGGCTCTGTGCTGGGTGTGGAGCCTGCTTAAGATTTTTTCTCTCTCTCTCTCCCTCTGCCCCTCCCCCCCATGTGCATGCTCTCTCTCTCTCGAAAAATAAAATAAAATAAAATAAAATAAAATAATGGTTAGGAATAAATTTAACCAAAGAAGTCAAAGACATGTATGCTGAAAACAAACACTGCTGAAAGAAATTAAAGAAGACCTAAATAAATGGAAATACATCCCATGCTCATGGATTGGGAGATTTAATATTGTTAACAATAGCAGTATTTCCAAAGTAGTCTATAGATTCAATGCAATCCCCACTGAAATCCCAATAGATTCTTGTAGAAATAGAAAAGCTGACCCTAAAATTCACATGGAATTGCAAAGGACCCAGAACAGCCAAAGTAATTTTGAAAAAGAACAAAATAAAAGAACTCACACTCCCTGATTTAAATAGCACTCCAAAGCTACTGTAATCAAAATAATGTGATACTGCCATAAGGATAACATATAGATCAATGAAATAGAATTGAGAGCCAGATAATTGACCTACACATCTATGGTCAATTGATTTTCAGTAAGGGTACCAAAACTTCAATGGAGAAAGAACAGTCTTATTAACAAATGGTGCTAGGACAACTGGATATCCATATGGAAAAAATAAAGTTGGACCCCTACTTCACACCATTTACAAAAATTAACTCAAAATGGACCAAAGGCCTAAATGTAAGAGCTAAAACTATAAAGCTTTTAGAATAAAACATGGAGTAAATCTTCATGACCTTAGATTTGGCAATGGATTCTCAGATATGACACCAAATACACAAATGACAAAAGAAAAAAAGATAAATTGAACTTCATCAAAATTAAAAACATTTGTACATCAAAGGACACTATCAAGAAAGTGAAAAGAAACCACAGAATGGGGGGAAATTTTTGCAAATCATATAACTGATAAGTATCTAGTATCCAGAATATATAAAAAGTTCTTACAACTCAACAATAAAAAGACAAACAACCCAATTTTAAAAATATAGGTAAAGGATTTGAATAGACATTTCTCCGAAGATATACAAATGGTGAATAAACACATAAAAAGAGTCTCAACATCATTAGTCAGTTGAGAAATGCAAATCAAAACCACAGTGAGATACCACTTCACACCTACTAGGGTGGCTATAATTTTTTTTGTGTGTGTGTATTTATTTGACAGAGAAAGTACAAGCAGGGGGAGCGGCAGGCAGAGGGAGAGGGAGAGGGAGAAGCAGGCTCCTGGCTGAGCAGGGATCCCAATGCAGAGCTCGATCCCAGGACCCTGGGAGCCGAAGGCAGAGCCTTAACCAACTGACCCACACAGGTGCCCCTAGGGTGGCTATAATTAAAAAAAAAAAAAAAAAAAGGAAAGTATTAAGTGCTGGCCAGGGAGTGGAAAAATTGGAACCCTTGTACTTTGCTAGTGGGAATGTAAAACTGTGTAGCCTCTGTGGAAAACAGTTTGGCAATTCCTCAAAAATTTAAACATAGATCTAGCATATGATCTAGCAATCCAGCTTCTAGATATAGACCCCAAAAGTATTAAAAACAGGTATTCAAACAAATACTTGTGTACCAATGTCCATAGCAGCACTATTCACAATATCCAAAACGTAGAAACCACCCGAATGTCCATCAATGGATGAAAAGATAAACAACATGTAATATATCCACACAATGGAATATTACTCAGCCATAAAAAAGTACTGACATGCTACAATGAGGATGAACTTCAAAAACATGATGCTAAGAGAAAGAAGCCAGTCGCGAAAGACCACATACCATATGACTCAGTTTGTATGAACTATCTAGAAGAGGTAACTCCACAGAGACAGAAAGACTAGCCGTTGCCAGGCTTGGGGAGGAGGGTGTGGGGCAAAGGGAGCAATGGCTCAATGGGTCTGAGGTGACTTTTAGGAGCGATGAGAATATTGGCAACTAGAGAGAGGTGATGAACGAACAAAGTTGAGAGCGTACTAAATGCCACTGAAGTGTATGTTTCAATCTGATCAATTTCATGTGAATTGCACCTCAAAAAATAAAGTTACACTTGGGGAATCCTGGGAGTTCTGCTGCTTAAGGCTTCAAACCCAAGGCTCAGAAGTGGAAGGGAATGCAGAGAAGGTCACGTTCTTTACCCAGAGGAGATGGTCTTGCTCTTTTCTTGCTTTGATTCTTTCCCCCAAGTACTTTTCAAGATTTTATTTTATTTGAGACAGAGTGAGAGAGAGAGACAAAGAACACAAGGAGGGGGATGGGCAAAAGGAGAGGGAGAAGCAGACTCCCCACTGAGCAAGAAGCCGGATGCGGGACTCGATCCCAGGACTCTGAGATCATGACCTGAGCTGAAGGCAGATGCTTAACTGACTGAACTACCCGGGCGCCCCCCATCCCAAGTACTTTTCAAATGACAGCAACTATTCCTAGTGACTGAACACGTGTTATGGGACTCTGAGTAGAACTTTCTGGGTGTGATCCTAACGAATGCTTCCCCAACACACCTGTGAGCAGCCACTGCTAACACCCCCATTTCACGGAGGAAGAGACTGAGTCCCTGAGAGGAAAGTCACTCGGGCTTCATGTCCCACAGCTAGGTGGTATGACACTGAATCCACACTAATCATGTGGCCACGTGTTTTCCAAAAATAGCCACAGCAAAATTCTGGCAACTTCCAGAATTTTGTCACTCCCCTATCAGAGGTGGAGTCTGTGTTCTCCCCGCTTAGCCTGGGAAGACCTCTGCGAACGTCTGGACAAACAGAATCCCACAGAAGCAAGGCTGTGTGGTTTCCAAGACCAAGACCAAGACCAAGCAGGTGCAAGCTCTCTCATTCTCTCTACTCACTTTGGAGCCCTGTGCCACCATGTAAGAAGTCCAGCTCTCCTGACCCCCCCTGCCAGAGAGTCCTTGTGGAGAAGTCCTGAGATATGTGAAGAGTAGGGATATCCAGCTGGACTCCTGGGGTTACAGCTCCAAACACCATCAGATTGTAGCAGCAATAAGAGACCCTGCACCCAGCCCCACCCAGCTGAGCCTCGTCCAAATCCCTGACCTACAAAACCCCTGAGAGATAATAAATGACTGTCACTTTAAGCCACTAAACGTTGGAGCAATTTGTTACGCAGCAACAGATAGCCAATACAGCTTAGCCTGCTATGCTCAGGAAATATGCAGTTGCTCGAGGCTCTGGTTTCTGAGATCTCCATGCTAGCCCCTGGCAGGCACTCACCAGTACTGACTAATCCATCCCGACACTCTCACGTTGGTTTTCCACATCCGGTTTGAGGTCTGAGAGTGTGTGTATGAGTGAGGAAGTTGGGGGTACTGACCAGTTTTGGGAGTTCGGAGCTCTTGGGGTGGGGATTTCTGAAATACGAAGGAATCCCGTGAAAATCTGAGAGGGGTACGTGTTGTTTTACTTGCCCAGTATCCATTCCCCTTGCTTTTGATAACAGCACCCCAAACTCCCTTTGGGGAGCTCCTCCTCCATGTTGGATAAGTCAGTCTGTGTGCTCCACGCTCCCTGGACCAAGGGGAGGCCTGACCCAAGCCAGGCCAATCCCATACCTTCTTGTCAGAATTTTAACCTGGGACACTGGGAAGCTGGATTTATCTCTGCAGCAGTGCAGTGGAAGGAACCTCCCTCCTTTATGTAGCTGGAATGAAGATGCAAAGGCTGGAGCATGTGCACCCATTTTGGATCATGGAGTGGAGGCCACACTCCGGTGCCACAACAAGATAAAGGAGCTGTAGCCCTTGATGGGCAGAGAGGAGCCACACCAATCGTGCACTGCCTGCCTCTGGATGTCTTTCACATGAACCAGGGACAAACTTCTATCTCACTGAAATGACTGGCAGCTGGGGGTTTTCTGTCACAGCCTCAGAAACCTAACTAAGAGAATGTTTCTGAGAAGACAGTCCATTTGTGGCTCCCATCAGATTCTCGGCGGGGACCTTGACGCAGACACAGTGAATCGAGGCTAAAAGAAGAGTGGGTACCCTGGGGGTATCATTGAGAAGGGCCCGAGGGACCAGCTGGGGGCAGGAAACTCTCTAAAACTTGGCCTGGCTGGGGTTTTTATGTAAGCACAAGTTTATGGAGCCCTGCCCAGACCACCTGTGCACGTTACTATATGCATACGACCCTCATAAAAATCAAAAATAAGAGAAACATGCAGAACTATGGATAATGAGAAAGATGATAATGTTTTCCTGGGCGCTTCTGATGTGCCAACCGTCATTCCAAATACTTTGTATTAACCCCCTCCAGCCTCCCCATACTCCTCAAAGTTAGGAGCTGTGAGGACACAGGGCAGAGAGAGGAGGGGTGAGTGGCTGGCCCGACGCCACAGGAGAGGAGTCAGCCAGCTTCCTCCCGGTTTTGGTGATACTCACAGAGTCCTTGAGCGCCAGGAAACAGTGGCAGATCCAGCGGCGGGTGGTCCCATCCCGGCAGATGTAGGAGAAAGCCTTGTCCAGGTTGCGGTCAGGGGCACAAAAGGAGACCTTTTCAATGGTCTGGTCTACCAGCAGGTCCTGGATGGTGGCCGGGGAAACCAGGAGAGGAACTTGAACTATCTTTCATGTATTCATTCAGCACTCCCTTAGTGTCTGCTCTTTGTCCTGTCCTGAACGGGGTGGGGGACGCCACACTCATTGAAACAGAGGTGGGCCCTGCTTGAATGGGGCTCCCCCGTTAGTGTGGGACTCAGGCCCATCACCAGAGAGAGACACAGGCGAGGCGTCAGGGCCGGGATGGGGGCCGCGAGGAGGGACTGGTGGGAGCCACGAGGAGGTGCCCAACTCAGCTTGCTAAGGAGATGGGCCGAGCTTCCTGGAAGAGGTATTAACTAGGCAAAAAGGCAGGGAACGGTCTTTCTGCACTCAGGAACCGCCTGTGCAAAGCCATCAATCCTGTTTAGTTGTTAACCTAACTCTTGTCATGTGCTGCTGCCTCCTTGGGCAGTCTCTGGGCCGAGAAATCAACAGTGAGCAAACATACTCAGATCCTGGCCGCATGCACTGACAATAAACCCAGAACAGCTGACATCCACTGATCTGAGCACAAATACTGCACCAGGCACCGTTTTACGCTGCGTGCACCTACCTTCTCATTTAGGGCAGGCTCCATGTTTATCCTCATTTCACAGATGAGGCAACTGAGGCCCGGAGGGGTTAAATCTCATACTCTGGGTCACCCAGCAGATACGTGGGTGAGCTGGGATCCGAGCTAAGACGGCTGTTCCCTATCTGTGCCAGCTTATAATAACTGCAGGACTCAGTCCTGAATTACGACTACGAGGTGTGCCAAGATGTTGCGGGAGCACATGGTCTAGAAGGCCCCGGAGGGAGGGACCATCCTGGAGGTGGGTGGGAAGGCGTCCTAAGCCCCGATTCAAGCCGGGGGGAGGCGAGGGGCCCACCGGTGCCCCCTACCACCCCCACAAGCCTCCTACCTTGGTCTTGTCGTCCACCACTCGGAGCCCGTCGGCTGACACCCAAAGGACAGACTTCACGGACTTCCGGCCCATCTGGGGCGGGGGAGGAGGATAAAGGGCCTGGTCAGGGCTGCCTCCTGGGGTCTGAGCTGGCCCCCTCCCAGCTCCACCCCTCACTTACCGCCTTCAGCTTCTTCACGGCATCTTCACACACATGCATCCCCCGGGACTCTTCCACCTCCACATGGCCCAGGTACTTGGCAGGGAGGAGATGGGAGCATGGAAATCAGCACAGTAATACCTTCCCAGTGTCCCCTGAGCAGCTGCGATGCAAGGTCCCTCGCCCATCATACATATGAATCCACTCTGCACCTCAGCCCTGTGAGGCGGGTACTCTGCTCCCATCCCAGATATACAGATGAGGATGCTGAAGCAGGCGTCCTGATTCCCACCTTGCCTCTATTCCCAGGCCTTAACACATTACCCTCTTCCTTCTGGGCGCCAATGTCTGCATCTCTGGGTCTCAGGACTGGCCCACCGATGACCGATGGGAGCTGGGGTATGCTCACCCCAGCGCCCTCACCCTGTGGCCGGGATGGCTCTATTTCCCAGCATTCTTCCCCAGGGGTACTGGGGTGCCCACAGCTGCAGGTTAGTGATACACCCTTTACAGGCTGCCTACCCTTCCTCAGCCCCACCAGCATCACCAGCATCTCCCACACCTCCAGATGGACCCCTCACACTCCATGACTGCTTCTGGGGGAAGGGAAACACAGTGGTTGTGACCACAGCCGATGGGGGTGGAGTTGGGATTTGAACCTGAATCCTGCTGTCTCCCTCACAGAAGCGCAGTGTGTGTTGTGAAGAGTCATCCAGTGCCTTGTGCAAATTGTGAGCTCCCACAGAATAGGGTGACTCCAGGAAGAAGTTACACACCCCCCCGCCCCCGCTCCCCAGATAATACCTTCCCGGTACAAGAGAATATGTGTTGGGTTTTGATCCCGTCTTTGAGGGGCCCAGACCTTGGGGTCGTGCTCCAGCAGGCTCCACAACTCTTTGGGAATGTGACCTCTCTTCTGTACAGGACGGGGCCTCAGCCATCCCGCCCAGCACCAGGGACCTGCGAGCTCACAGCTTCTGCCGGCGGCCCGCCCACATCCCCGCCCACATCCCCGCCCGCGCCCCGCCCACTCACCCTGACCGGGAAGCTGCACGTGCCCTTGCGCACCGCGTCCTCGTCTGCTTGCCACTGGTGGGGGCGCGACGCCTCGGGCACGTAGGCTGGTTTCCGCCGCCGCAGGCTCTGTCGTAACTTATTCATGGTGCCCGCGCCTTCTGGTGACACAGGACAGGGGCACGCAGGTTAAGGGCGGGGGCCGGAGGCATGGGCTCCAGGGGGATGGATACAGTGCTCAGGAAACATGGGGTCAGATAACGTGGGATTTGGGTTACAGGGTTGGGGGGGATCACTGGGTCAAAGAACATGGCATTCAGGGAACATGCATCAGCAACAGTCAGGGGACGGGGAAGGCAGGGGAATGCCAGAGTCAGCAGTGGGGCTGCAGAAGAAAAACTTGGGGCCAAAGTACATGGAGGCCTGGGATGGAGGGGGTCATGAATCACAGCTTTTAGCAGTCTGGAGATTAGGGATGTGAGACAGTCAGGAGGTATGAGGATCCAAACTATTAGGGAGTCAAGACATTGGAGGGCACAGGGGTTAGAAGGCGTAGCGGCCATGGGTCATGAGGCCAGGGGTTTTAGGGGTAGGAGGTCAGGGGATGAGATGGTCAGAGAGCATGAGAGTTGCGAGTTGCATGCATGCGTTCGATGTGGGGAGACTCAGAAAGTCCAAGGATTGAGGTCCAGAACCCAAGCCAGAGGGTGTGGGGGCTGGGGGCTTATCTCTGTCCCTCTGAGATCCGCCCCTCTGTCAACTGTGTCTAGTCAAAGGCAGGAGCCCCCCGGGGGGGTGTACACCTGTGAGCATCAGATGAAGGTGGGGGAGTGGAGGTGGTCACAGTGGAGGTGGGGACAGTCTTCACTGACTGATAAGCCATCCTGACAGTCCCAGGAGGAGCATGAGGGGCCAACCACGACAGAGCACCACCAGCAGATGGGGTGTGTGTGTGTGTGCAAGCGAGTGTGCAACTGGTGTATTCCTGAACAGTGTCTAGATCTGAGCATGCAGCGATAATCTATGAATGTATTTCTGAAGATTGTATGTACAGAAGGACACAGGTCTGAGAATGGTTGTCTGTGAAAGTGTGTCTGGGAGTGCTGTCTGTGAGGGGGTCAGTGTCCAAGAGTGTGGTTGTTGTCCGTAAGTGAAGGTCCTGGAAGGTTGTTGCTGAAGGGTATTTAACTGTGAGAGTGGTCATGGACTGTGTGTCAGGGAACATGCCTGTGAGCATGTGTCTGAGCACGAAGTTGTTGTCTTCGAAAGGGTGTGTCCATGACTGTTGCTTTTGAAGCTGTGTGTCTGTGTGCGGGTGTGGCTATTGTCTTTGATAGCTGTCACCTAGGACAGTGTGTGACTGAGTTCTCAGAGAGTCCGTGTCTCTGGCCAAGAATGCCGCTGTTGGTGGTGAGGCCGTGTGTCTGTGGCTTTTGTTTGGGAGGGTGTGTGTGTCAGAGTGTGTAGCTGTTGTAGTGAGTGTGGGTTCATGCATGTTGTTCTGAGGGTGTGTCTCGGCCACCGAGTATCTGGGTAGATGTGTGAGAACAGGAGGTTGTTGTCTGAGAGTGTGTTCATGAGTGTTATTTGTGAGGGTGTGATTGACGGTCACTGAGTGTGCAGGGAAGACATTCGAAGGTGTCCACTCATGAGTGTGATTAAGCCCGTGTGAGCACAGGGACAGTTCCCCCGGTTGTGCGAGGCAGACCCACGCACTCACTCAGCCCTTGCCCTGGCCCCAGCTGGTCACTCACCTGGCTCCGTCCTGGAGGTTTCGGGGGGCCCCGGGGCCCCACAGGGGGCTGGGGGCAGATGTGGCTCAGGCCTCCTGGGTCCGCCCTGCCCAAGGAAGGGAGGAGAAGGTGAGAAACTGGCTTGGGTTGGGGCTCAGTCCCCTACCTGACCCCCTCTGACAACAGCCAAACCCCCCCCTCCATCTCAGGCTCCCTGATGAGAGCCCCGGTTGTCATAGCAACTGTTACTAGGGAGACCAGGCACCTGGTAGCAATGGCCCGGGAATGAGTAGGTGTGTTTCGGGGGGGGGCATGTGTTGGGGATGTCCTGGCCTCAGGAGGCCCTCAGTACCCAAGGGGATGGTGTGAAGAGGGAGTGGCCTTGACCCCTAGACACATGTCCAGGCTACACATAAACATACTGTCACATGTGTGCACGCATGCAACTCAGGTCTACAGTTGTCCCCAGCCCCTGGGCACAGAAACCACATAGCCGCACACGCCGCATCACATAGACACACGTAAACGGCGTCAGCCGCTATCACTGGCTGGTCACATATCTGTGTTCACAGACACAGACGTTTGTCCATGTGAATAGCAAGCCCCAGCCTGCCCAGGCGCTGCCACGAACATCTGGTCACATCAACTACTGGATGTTTGGTCGCTTCTTGTTTTCTCTGCCACATATGGAGAGCCAGGCCCGGGCACACGCACCGGAGCAGGACTCACTCCCAGTGACATCTCCTCAGGCCCCCGCCCGACACACTCGTGTTGCAGCACCTACAGTCACACCGGTCAGAGGTCGCCCATTAGCACAGAGTCACGCACGGACATGGTCCCAGCCACACACACCTGTCACACGTGGCTCCACTGCTGCCCAATGACGTGGTCATGGGTGCACGCAGACACACCGACACACATTCGGTCCCACCCCGCCACAGCCACAGGTGCTTCACGGTCACACACCCAGTCACAGGGACACACGTGTGGTCACAGCATCAGCCACACCTAACATGGAGAGTCCTCCCCAGCCAACCACACACAGAGACACGGGCGGCCCTAGCCTGTGCGGGATAGAGGACCAGGCACGCACACTGAAGACATGCACAGAACCACCCAGAAACGACTGTCCCTTGGGATGGCCATGCTCAGGTACGGCCAGACAGTTCCAGCCATATGCATTTCAGAAATGGCCGTGTGTGCCAAGCCACACAGCATCAGTGTCCACGTTACCCAGCCATACACCCTGGCCATGACACAGTCCCCCAGTGTCCCATCCCCGGCTGCACATGTCACCCCATCACAAACACACAGCCTCTCTTAACGCAAACACACAGGTCACAGGGTGAAGCCTGTGGCCACATACAGTCACAGCGCCATGTGGACAGATGCACAGTATCTCACACAGAGAGACATCAGCACACAATTTCTACGTCACACGTCATAAGCACACAGTGATGAAGAGACAGAACTCAGAAATGCGGTGACCCAGACATAGGGCTTATAGCTGCGTCTACACAGAAGACACAGTTCCTGGTAGAGCCATGTACGCGGTCAGGAGAGTCACCCGGTTACCAAATCACCTAGATGGAAACCCATGTGGTCCAGCACGCACACAGGGACACACACACACACCAGACAGCCACATGGCTATAGACACGCGTACTCTCTCAGGCCATGACATACACTTAAGTACATAGAATCACCCAGGGTCGCAGACATGCAGGTCACACACAAATTTAGAAGCCGCAATCACCTATACCCCCCCCCACACACAGTATCTGGTGCCACCACACACAGACACAACTAGAACTTGAGTCACACACGATGAAATAACCCTCTATTAATACTCAGTCAGGGGTTCAGACCCCTACTCCAATCTTTCCCCCAAATCACACGCAGACACAACTATAAATGCACACAGTCACTTAGTATCAACACACAGAGCTAGATGGAGACATAGATGTGACCGTGAACACACAACCATTGTCCTACACGTCACAGGGCCATCACACAACCGGGCACAATGTGTCTTCATATATAATGGCAGTCACATACCCAGAGTTGCAGGAACAGTTGTGTGTCACATAGACATATGTGTGACCCACATATACGATCAGTTATAGATGCAACCGCAAACATTCACAAATCACTGGGAGAGTGGCACATGGCCATGGAGTCATAGACACAACTCCACGTACACAGTCCCAACTCCACCCACAGCTTGTCGGCCACACACTTGCCCAACCCCAGACCCAACACACACACTGTCACAGCCCAGTTATAGTTACCAAAGCACACACCCAGGGTCACAAAAGATGTAATCACAGACACAACCACACAGTCACAACCATGCACACGCACACTCAAACACAGACTAAAAAGTACAGGGTTCTGCACAAGGAGTAGCTGTCACACACACAGAGTCACACAAATGCTGGGGTCACACACAGACACCATCGTACACATTACTAGACACAACCACAAGCACAAAACACAGACACAGGCACAGGATTCCTCAGAGTCACCAGCTCCAGTGCACACACACACACAGCCACAGTCACACAAACACCGGGTCACACTCTTAGCCACCTCCCTATCGCTTGCATCCCCCCTTCCCCCCAGGTACCACACACAAAGCCGCCCGTCACCCGCAGACGCTGCAGACAGACAGGGCTGCACTGGGTCCCTGGGGAGCCGCCCCCCCCCCCCCCGCCCCTAGCCTGAATCTTGGAGCCTGGGGGGCCATACCCAGGAGAGGGAGGCAGCACATTGTATGCGGGTGGGGCCACTCCCAGGCCCCTGGGCAGCCCCAGGGACCCTTGACCAAGCCTTTGGGGGTTGCCTGAAATTTCCCTATTTTATTCAGGCTGGGTGGGGGGTGGAGTCCCAGGCAAAGGGACCTTGTTTTGAGAAGGGGCTATTCCTGGGACGCCGCCCAAGGATTGGGAGGGATGCTATGCTCAGGACGTCTCTGAGGCCTGGGTACAGACTGTGCCTGGAATCCCCCCCAGGCCTTGGCTTGGTGGGGAAGCTGTGCCCAGGGACCCCCATCCTCAACACCTTGTCTAGAGGGTTGTTGTGCTCAGAGACCACCTCAGGCAGGGAGGGGTAAGGATTGCGTCTGCTCTGGAACGGCCTCCTGGAGGCCTTGGCCTGATGTGGGGTTGTGTCCTGGACCCCATCCCCAAAACCTTGCCCAGGGAGTTGTACCTAGAATCTGTCCCCCGTCCTTGATTTTTTTTTTTGAGGGGCAGGTCTATGTCCAAGATCCCTATTTCCAGGGCCTTGGCAAGAGAGGGCCTGTGCCCCAGACCCCAGTCTCTCAAGCTTTGGCTTGGAGGGGGCCTGTTCTGGACCCCCACCCAGACCCACCCTCCCCAGCCTTGGCACCCTCTCTCCATCCGGGCGCCGCGGCCGCCTCCCACCCTCCGCCACATCAGCAGCGGCGCCGCCCCCCACCCCAGTCCCCCTCTCCCGCCCTTCTCACGCTGGCCGCCGCGCTGCGGGACATCCAGGGCCCGGGCGCCCCCGCCTCCCGCGGCCCCGGCTGGGCCCGGATCCCCGAGCGCTGCTGCTCCTGTGGCGGCGGCGACGGCGGCGGCGGCAGCTCGGTCTGACGCCGGCCGGGGCCGGGGGCCGGGGGATGGTGCGGGATGCACGCGCGCGAGCCTGCTCCGCTCCCCGGGAGGATTCCGTTCCGGGGGCGGGGGAGCGCCCCTCCTGCCTCGGCTCCCCGCCCCAGCCCCGCCCATTGGCCCGCCGCCTGCGGTATATGCAAGAAAACCCCGCCCCGGCCCGGCGCCTGGCCGGCTCAAGCCCCACCCCCTGGCCTGCAGACCACGCCTGTACGCAGATATGACCCCGCCTCCTCTGGTGCGGCCACCGCCCCGCCACGCCCATTGGCCAGTCCCTGGCTGAGCCAGCATGTGAGCCTCGCTGAGACCTTCCCCCAGGCCCGTCCAGGCGTGGGCTCTCTTCCCCTCTGTGACCCTTGACCTCAGGTCCCCTTCTGTTCCATGTCCGTAAAAGAGCTGCATCAGGAAGCCCTTTGCCGCCGCCCCACATACCCAAATCTTCCAGCTAACCCCACGGTTCTCCCAGCCCAGCGGGGGCGGGCAGAAGCGGTGACGAGGCACTTTTTGCAAGGAAGGGGAGGGGGAATGAAGAGACCCCGGCGTCCTAGTGCGTGAGCGCTTCGGCTTCGGGGGCGGGGGCGCCGGGGTGGGACCAGGGCGCGGTTCTGGCCAATACTGCACACCCCGCTCCCACTCAGTCCTGTGGGTTTGGCAAAGCAGCTGGCAGGGGCATTACGGCCCATTAGCAAAGGCGAGGTTGCCGGGAGCCGAGGGGAGGGAGCGGGGAGCCTGGGAGGTGGGGGGGGGGCAGGCCTTCTCAGCTGCCACAGCCTTTCGAGCAGGTGGTCAGCACGTGCGGGAGGGGTGGCGGGTGGGAGGGAATGGGTAGAAGGAGGTTCCCGGCAACAGATGGCCCAGGCTGGGTTGGGGCTTTCAGACCAGAGGATGGGAGGGGGATTGGCCATCTGCACCTGGAGGCAGGCTGAGAGCTCCTCCCCCCCAACCCCCCCTCCCCCCAGCGCAGAGAAAAGAGCCGGGAAGGGGAGCCGCTTTTATTCCCGTCTGAAGTTTCAAATACCCTCCCCTACCCCCTCCCCAACACATAGAAAAGATGGAGCCAGGGAGAACGGGGAGAACGCAGCTGGTGGAGGGGTGAGGGCAGCAAAAGTGAGGGCTGCCTCCACCAACCACCGCCCCTCCCCTTTCACTGGCCAGATCCGTGGAAGACCTGAGGCAGAATTGAGGGGCTCCCCATCTACATGAGTCTGGATCTGCATGCTGGTGGGCAGGGGGCCTAAGGCTCTTTTTTTTTTTTTTTTTTTTTTATTTGAGAGAGAGAGAGAGAGAGAGAGAGTGAGTTAGAGAGAGCCCAAAAGGGGGGAGGGTCAGAGGGAGAAGCAGACTCCCCGCTGAGGAGGGAGCCCGATGTGGGACTCGATCCCGGGACTCCGGGATCATGACCTGAGCCGAAGGCAGTCGCTTAACCAACTGAGCCACCCAGGCGCCCGGGCCTAAGGCTCTTAAATGTTGGCAAAAATAAGTTAATCCCTGGCGCAGAGTTCCTGGACGCCCACTTTGGAGTGGGGAGAGCAAGATATGGGGGTGTGAAGCTGGGAGTTCCCTAGCCCAAGGGTTCCCCAGATCCCCAGGAAGGGAGTTAGGCAAGACTGGGAAGCCCAAGGTGGGGAGGGGGTCCCCGACCTGCAGGAGAATGGAAAGGAGGCATCACAGCTGGGGATGGCCTGCTTTGGGGCCAGAATCCTGGGGTGCTGTCTAACGGGTCTGACCAGACATCCCTTTTGGTCAGGAGGCTACTGGCAAAACAGGCCGCGGGCAGTGGCTACACCTGGCGACTGGCCCAGTAGCGGTGGTAGGTGTCCTGGAAGAGGTCCCGGCAGGCGATGTGGGCGCGGAGGCGGGCGCAGGCCAGGAAAGCCCCTGCCAGCTTGCGGTGCAGGGCATAGGTCTCCTCGGGCGGTGGGCGCAGCCGGTGCTGCAGCAGCACAGGGATGAGGCCCTGCACTCGGCGGGCAGTGTCACCTGCCCCGAAGTCGTAGGGGCCCGGGGTGGCGAAGGGCTCCCCCAGGATCATCACTGCTTCCACGTGGGCATCCGAGAATGCCTATGGATGGGGGAGAGCAAGAGGCACGCAGCATGGAGGTACAGCTCTCCACTTAACCTAGAAGGGATGAGCACCCTCGTCTGCCACATACCCTCAAGTATAAACGCAGGCCCCCTACTCCCTCAGGAGTCATAAGCAGCCTCCACTCCTTCCAGAGCCCCCAGACCTCCCCAAAATGGCTCTTTACTTCCTCTCAGAGCCTCCAGTAGACCAGTAGCCTTCACTCTAGAACAGGGAAACAGCTTCCACTTCTCCACCCCCAGTACCCACTAGCAGCCCCCCACTCCCTCCCTCTAGAAAAGATAAATGGGGCCCATTTCCCCATAGTTTGTGAGTAGCCAAGCAGCCTCCATTCCCCCCCACCCCTCCCCAGAGCCCCCCAGGAGAGATAAGCAGCCCCCCAACCCCCGCAGTGTTTTCCACCTTGGTTTCAAAGCCCGTGAGGAATCTGAGGTCCTGGGATTTCTGCAGGACCCGGTCTCTGTCTCCACTGGCTGCTGCCATCACCACCTGGGAAATTGGGTGTTTGGCAGAGGTCAGAGGCCAAGGGAGTGGGGTTCAAGGAGGGGTCTTGAAAACTGGCCTGGCCTTCCCTACATTCTGGTCTACTTAAGTTCTCTCCCCTAGAAGCCTCTCCCTCCTCACCTTGCCCCTGTCTATATCTCCCTCAGGACTGTTCCAAGGCTGGGGGTGGGGGGATGGTGGGGGGTAAGGGGCTAGTCAGGGGCTTTTCCCACCTGGCCTAGAATGCAGAGTCTGCCTGGAGGAAAATAAATGTCAAGGGCTATTCATGGGTCCAAATACTCAACTGGACAAGGATGTGACCATGGCCCAGAACTCCATCTGAGGTTGCCACTGGGCCGTCTCTGTCACTGCCTGGTTCATGTCTGTCTACTACACCGGGCTTGGAGCCACAGGAGAGCAGGGCTGCTGGCTGGGTTTAGTCCCAACTGGACTTGCAGCTCAAGGTCTGGTGTTCGGGAGGCCCTTGGTGAACCTCTGTTTGGCAAATGAGCGTGGGGAGAGCAGGAGTTGAGTTGAAGGTGCGGACTGAAGCAAGAGCCAGCCTGCTGGGGCTCCATCCCAGCTCTGCCACTTGCCGGCTGCGAGATTCTGGGCAAGGCGCTTTGCCTTCGGGCCTCCGCTTTCTCATCTGTGAAGCGGGGATGATGAAGGGATCTTCCTCACGGGTGGCTGTTGGGAGGCAGGAGGAGGTATCTGCGGAGTGTGTAGCACCGGGCCTGCATGGGGGATCCGCCACGACCGGGGAGGAGCTACCATTATTAGGATGCGAAAGTCTGTACTTCATGGAACAACAGCAAGGCCAGGCGGGAAAACCTTAACCACTTTCTCGGGAGGAAGGGAAATACAGGATTCAATCTGGCAGTTCTAGTCTGTCTCAGCTCCCCCTGCCCGAGCCTGTCTGGCCATCTGTCAGGACTGTGGTCCTCAGGGACTAGTGTGGCGGGGCTTTTTTTAAACTGGAAAAGGCTGGGGAGACCGGAGGAGAGCCATGCCAAATAGGCCTGGGGGCGGGGGGTAGGTTAGGGGGACACACAAGATGTCCCACCTACCCAGAGAGAGAGGCCTTGGCTTTGTGCCTCAAGTGGCCTGGAGAGAGGGCCCAAGGAGCCTGGGGGAGGGAGCGGGGGGGGGGGGTTGCCAGCTCGTCCTTCCTGCCCTATGTCAGCGGTGGCCCCACCATCCCCAGTTCCCAAGCCAGAGCCCTGGGCCTTGTCTTTTCCCAGCCCCCAGTCTCAAAGGCTACCTGCTCTCCTGAGGGAGTTTTCTACTTCTCTGTCCCGCCCCTGCTCAAATCTCTTCTGTGGATCCCCACAGCACCTGGATAGAGTACAAGGTGCAGAGCATGGCTTTTCAGACTCAGAGTGGTTCCTGCTCCACCCCTCACCTGCTGGCCCAAGTCAGAAATGAACTTCCTTTTGGTCCTCCAGGACTGACTACTCAAAGTGTGGTCCCTGTACCAGTCGCTTTGGCATTACCTGGGAGTGTGTTAGAAACGCAGCATCTTATGCCGGACTCCAGATCATGATCTGCATTTAATAGGCTCATGTCCGTAGTGGGGGTGGGTGGGTGTCTCACAGACACTAAGTTTGAGAAGCGTTGCTCTAATGGGAATATGCCTTCTCTCCTCTTGGCCTTTGTATGTTTATCAGTCTGGAATACCCTCCTTGCCTCTTCCTGGTTGGTCTCCTCATCCCTCAGGTCTCAACTCTTGATGCCTCTTCCTCCAGGAAGCTCTCCCTGACCCCCTAGGCTGGCCCAGGCTCCTCCTCTGGGCTCCCATAATCTCCTGTGCTCCCCCATTCCAGCCCTGACCACTCTGGGTTCTTACCGTCTATCCCTGTCCCAGTCTGTGAGCTCCGTGAAGGCGGAGACTGGGCTGGATTAGTCACTGGGTTGGTATTGCCCACAACAGGGCTGGGCACAGGGGGTTGTCAGAGAATGTTGGAATTGATGAGTAAATGAGTAGAAGACCCACATCAAATAGTCAATCTCAACAAATTAATGAGATGCCTTAGGTAGGTGGGTGGGAAGGACGGAGGACGGACAACAGGTGTTCCTGAGGAGAGAGCTGCCCCCAGGGAGCATCCAGCCAGGGAGGTATGTGAGTGTAAGGCTGCATACCAAGGCCTGGGACCGCCTGGGGTGTGGGGAGGGGGCAGGATGGCCACTGTGGGCCACGGGGGTTGGTCAGGATTTGGGAGCTAGGCTCCCTGAATCTGAATCCCAGGTCTGCTGTGACCTAGAGCAAGTGACTTAACTTCTCTGAGCTCTAGTAACTTCATCTGTAAAGTGGGACTAAGAAATGGTCCTAACCCGGGGCGCCTGGGTGGCTCAGTTGGTTAAGCATCTGCCTTCAGCTCAGGTCATGATCTCAGGGTCCTGGGATTGGGCCCCTGTGTTGGGATCCTTGCTCAGCAGGGAGTGTGCTTCTCCCTCTGCCCCTCCCCCCACTTGTGTGTGTGCATGTGCGCGCACTCTCCCTCTCTCAAATAAATAAATAAAACTTTAAAAAAATGCTCAAAAATGGTCCTGACCCCATACAGTTGCTCTGTGGTTTAGATCGGTTACCACATGGACAGTATCTCAAACAGGACCTGACATCATATTAAGGGCTTTTTATTTATTAGTTATTACTATTACTATTATATATGATTTCTTGGTTCCAGATACTATATTTTTCCTTCTCACCCTTGCCTCAGTATCGGGCTTGAGGCCCTTCAAAGACCCTAGGGTTGGGGGGACTCACCTCGATGTAATGGTCTGTGAATTCGGTCCCAAATTCCCGGCTTGCACCAAAGTCCAACAGGGTCACCTGGGACAAGAGATAGTGAAAGGGATGCTGGGAGTCCACTACCACTCCCCACTGTCTGAGGTGGCGGGAGGGAACCCAGGTCCATTCTCACACCGTGCCCCTCGTCAGAGTCCCTGCCATGCTGCCTTCCGTCTCCACATTTCCTATCCACCCCCATATGAAACTGAAGGGACCTGGCTTTTATATTGGGTCCTATTTTTTATAATAATATGTTTTAGGCATAGAAAAAAACCTAAATAATAATAAAATATGTGGAAAAATAAAATGAACACCTACAAATCCCAGCAGCCCGCTTAAAATATTAAAAATTACCAATCCAGGTGGAGCCCCCCATGGACCCCGGCCTTATCCAACCTCCCCTTTCCTCTCTTCCAGGGTCACCACTTTCCCGAGATTATCATTACTAAACTATTATTTGCTGAAATTCCCATGTGTGCATTTCCACATTCTCTACATATGTGTGCACCTGTGAACAATAAATAGGCATGCTTTGCGTGTTTTAAAACTTCATATAAATGGTATTTATGATAGTTATCCTGCGGCTTGTTCTTTGTGCCCAACATGGTTTTGCAACTTATCCGCATTGCTATGTTCAGCTCTAGCTCATTCATTTTTTTTCACTGCTGTGTAAGGACTTCATCGTGTAAATATATCACAGTGCATTTATCTGGCCGATGGACACTGTGGGTTGTTTCTGGGTTCTGCTATTAAAAACAGTGCCCAGTGGGCACATGTATAAGAGTTTCTCTAGGGCAGTGGAGCTCACACTATTGGTCACAACCCACAGCAAGAAATACAGATTGTATTTGGGTACCAGTACCCAGGCACACCCAACTATAAGGTCAAACAAAAGCATCCCGAAATAATATGGATCCCTCCCATCTGCGACACACTGGTACCTTCTATTCTATGGCTTTAAAACAAAAAATGCTGTTGAGACCCAATAAATTGATGTCAGGACTCATATCACTGCCCCTCTCACCCTGAGTTAGAAAAATACTTCCCTGTGGTGTGGTGTGAGCCTAGCAGGGACACAAACTATCTGTGCACTTGGCAGGGAGGGGGTGGCAAGGGACTGAGGCTGGAAACTCAGCGGGTCCACACTGCACTCAGCAAAGGGCTCAGACGTGATCCTGAGGTGGCTGGGGAGCTATGGAAGGGACAATTTGGCCAGATTCGTGTTTTCAAAAGATCCCTCTGGGGACGGAATGGGTACAGACCACTTTAGAGAGCCATTTGGCAGTCACACTCACTGAGTCTTTCAGTCCGAACCCTTACCCCAGGCCTTTGGCTACCCTGTGTTGTCTGCTGGGAATGCTCTCTCTTTCCTGCTCTTCAGGTGGCTGTCCCCTTCTCATCTCTCTGGTTTCAGCTTTAAGGGCACTTCTTTCGAGAAGCCTTCCTTGACCTCACCTACCCGGTGCCGGGTCAGTCACTTTCCCTGGCTCCCCACAGCCCCCTATGCCTCCCCCGTCACTGACCACTCTGGCCTGTGCTTCCCCATCACAGTACTAACTACTCAGTCATCACTGTCTGGTCCTGCGTCCCTCCACTGGACTGGGAACTCTGAGAAGGCGAGGATCAGGGTTGTCTTGGCATCACTGTCAAGAGGCAGTAGATGCTTAGTGTGTTAAATGAATGACGGGTGTGGCAGTGATGACCAACTGCCTTCCAAAAACTCTGCCCCTAGGGAACCACTGTCTAGTGGAGATTCCATTTCCCAGCGTCCCTTGCACCTCAACCAGTTCTTATCAATGTGTGACCAGTTCTTATCAATGGAATGGTACAGGAAACAATGTGTCACTTCTGGCCAAAGCAATTAGGCAGGGCGCTACCCTCTTAACCTCTTTCCCCTTTCACTGGAAGGAGAGCATTGCAAGCCTTAGGGGATGGCACAATCACAGAAGGGAAGGAGCCTGGATCCCTGCGTCACCATGTGGAGGAGGGCCACTGCGGCCTGTCATGTGGGTAATAACTACTATTGTGTCGAGCTACTGAAACATAGGGAACTATCTGTTAAAGCAGCTAATGTACCATGATCCAGATCATAAGGAACCAACCTGGTGGCTGGAGGCATCATACAGGAAGTTGGCCCAGTTGGGGTCTGTCTGCATGAATCGGAACTCAAACAGCTCCCGCAGACACAGCCTCAGGAGCTGGAAGCAGATCTGGAGCGGGGAGGAGTAACAGATATCTCAGAGTCATCCGCCCCTATAAAGCCCTCTCTGTGGGTCTGGCCAGCCCTACCGGCCCTGCCCCTGCTGCCCCCCTCGAGACCCCGTACCTGGTTCCGGATGTCTTGGCTCAAGCTCTGGCACTGGTCCAGGGGGACCCCTCTGGCCAGCTCCATGCCCAGCACCCGCGTTGTGCACAGCTCCTTAATCACAGCAGGCACCCGGAAGAAGGGGTCATCTTCCAACAACTGCCTGGGGCAGAAGGGAGGGGGAGGGGCAGGACCTCATGCTTCAGGCCCCTGTGGCCCAGCTCAGGCCTCCTCCTCTTCCTCTGCGGAGGGCTCCAGGAACAGTCTATGCCTTGCCTTCCCTCCTCATGCCTGTCTGTCCTGAGCAATGGCCAACTCCTGGCCGGACTGACATTCATTCAGACATTTCATTCATTCACCCATTCACTCATTCATCAAATATCTCCGTAGTGCCTACTCTGTGCCTACCCCTAAGCTGGGTGCTGCTGGAGCCCCAGTTACCACTTTCCTCCCGGAAATACCTCTGTGACTTCCGGTTGCCCCAGGATAGAGCTCGATGTATTAAGCTTGATGAGCATTACTTTTTCATCAATTTATTAATTAATCCGTCCAAAAAAAGTTGCTGATATACAAATCTCCAAGTCCATAGTGATATTCAATGGCCACTCCTTGGAGTCATTACTCTGAACACCGGTTAGTACTGACTCCTTCTTGGTGTCATCGTCCACTGTGTGGGACTATGCTGGGGGACAGAGCAGTGGATGAGTTCTGGGCCTGCCCCTCGGACACCAGAGACCACACTCTTAACAAATATACAAACAGACCAATAATAGATTGAGTTAAGTGTGTCAGTGTAAGACTTGGAAGGCAAAGAATTGCACAAGATCCCTGGTTGAGACCTGTGGGATGGCTGGGGCTGGGGGCAGGGAGATGGGGCGGGCCAGTGGAATGATCTGGGTTTTATTCTAAAGGCACTGGGAAATCCTGGAGGGAAGGGGGCTTCCAGATCCCATACAGGAGTGCCCTGGCCCAGCCCACTTCATACTCTTCTCTTCAGGGTCCCACTTCAGGGCTTGTTATTTTTGTCCTTGTTTGGACTGGTCCTCCTGGGCCAGCCCCTGTGCCAAGCATTTAATTAACACAATCCCCTTTTTGCCCCCTCACTCCCCTATGAGGAGGTTGCTCTCCCGAGGGTGTGGATCCAGGCCACCCAGCCAGTTAAGGGCTGACCTGGGACTGGATCCCACATCTGAGGCCAGGGCCCATGCCTGGAACCACTGCCCTCTGCTGCTGCCCTTCTCTTGCTCCGTATCTACCCACCTTGGCCCAGGACACCCGTGGGCCATGCAGTAGAGGACCTCACTGGGTGTAATTAACTGCTGCACACCACGATGCTTCTAAGATACAACCACGTTGTTCCCCTGTAGCTGAGTTCATTCATTTTCGCTGCTGTATGATATTCTACTGGTGAATATATCGTCATTTATTTATCTACCTTGCTGGGTGAATTTGACAGATTTCAGTTGTGTCCAGTTTGGGGCGATTGCTGCTCTGAGCATTCCGGAAAAGGCTGACAGTGTAGACCGGCCTAAATGTCCCTACAGCATTTGTTTAGCAAGGAGGGCGGTTATCGGGTTGTATGAGAATACTGGGCCTTGATGAAGCCGGACTGTTCTCCAAAACGCTGATCTCAAAGCCTCCTCCTGCCCACAGTGGATAAGGGCATAAGGGATGACCTGGAGCCCTGTTCTCTCCCACCCATGACTGTGTCAGACTGTTAGTGCTTTGCCCATCCAGCGGTGTGGTGGTATCTCATGGCGTGACTAAGTGCCTGTTGACAAGTCCATCTCCCCCCCCAGACTGTAGTGGTCGTGCATCCCATTTGACAGATGAGAAAACTGACAGGGAGAGGAAGTGACATGCCCAAGCTCACAGAGGACAGGGGTTCAATCAAGTCAGGAGTGAATGGAGGGAGGGGTGAGCAAATGAGGAGAAAAAAAAGAGTTTGCTGGCTCCACCCCAGGCCTCCAGCCCCCGGAGGCTCTGCAGGCATCCACTTCCCGCTCATCCTGGGAGGGGGGCCTGGGGGGCCTGAGGGGGGCTCAGCTCACCTGAAGTTCTGGGCACAAGCTGCCTCACGACGGTAGTCACACTCCCAAGCCAGCTCCTGCTGCAAGGCCTGCAGGCTCTGCTCAGCGAACAGGCCTGAGGGGGCAGCCGTGTCAGGCAGGGAAGGCCACAGCCTGGCCCCATCATGACAGCCACCCCCCAGGCTTTCCACTCAGGGCTGTCTTCTCTTGCCAGTCATGTCTCTCGCTGTCTGTCTGTCACAGCCCCTCACACCTGCTCCCTGCCTTTTACCACATCATCTGTCCACACACACCTCCCCTCCGGCCTTCACACAGCCGCGGCTTCTCCTGAAGTCTCCCTCCTGGGGCGCGCGTGCCAGGCCCCAGGCATCTCTTTCATGGTCACACGTGCCACCTACCCTGTCTCTTTTTCATAGTCTCTCACACTCTCCTCAGGGCCTCAAAATCTTACTTCCGAGCACCACACACACACACACACACACATGAGGTCCGGCTCATGCTCCCTTCCTGCTTCTGTGGCTCTTTTCCAGACCTCCAGGCCCTCTCTGGGCAACCTGTGTGTCTGTTTCCAAATGTCAGTGTGGGCTTCTGGCTCTGGGTCTGTCAGAATCTCTAAGTTTGCCTTTTCTCACATGTTCAGACTCTCTGGGCTTTCCCTGCCTTGGTGTCCCTTCTTTCTGTCACAAACACACGGACTTGCACAGTCGCCCACGCTCACACACACAACACACACACACGGGTATACCCTGCCCTGAGCTGGCCTCTCTCTGTCCGTCCAGCCCCACTTTCTCTCTTCGAGGCATCCCTCCCACGGTCAGGGGTGGAGTGGCACCTCACCCTCGGGCAGGGCCACGCTCATCTTGAGCACCGCCAGCAGGTTCTGGATATCACTCTGGATGCTCTGGGCCACGCCTGGGTACTGTGAGCAGGGAGGGACGGAGGGCTGGAGTCATGCCTCTGGGACAGCAAGATGTCCACTCCCACCCCGACCCGCCTCCCCCCGCCCCTGCCTCACCTGGATCTTCACAGCCACCTCTGTCCCATCCCTCAGCATGCCCTGGTGCACCTGTCCAATTGAGGCAGCAGCAAAGGGCACCTCCTCCAAAGAGGCCACCTTGGCCTGCCAGTCCCTGCCGAGCTCCTCTTCAAGAACTTTCTGGGGACAGTGGTTGAAACAATCATCGTTGCAGTTATGGGCAGCTGAGTTCACTCCCTGTGCTGAGCTTTATATGTGAATAATTCCATTCACCACATGCTAGGCTCGGGGCTATGCTCCTGGCCACTACCCAACTTCACAGATGAGGAGACTGAGGCTCACAGAGAAATCTCTTGGCCGAGATGACAAGCCAGGTGCTGGTAGACTGGGAGGCCCAGCCTTAGCCTGCACTCCCAAGGCTGGGTGGGCCAATTTGGGGACTGCTATTATGTACAGTCAAGACTGATAATCCTTCATTATACTCCTAGATTGTATTATCAACTCGAAGTTAATGTGATGAAGAGCTAACATTTACAGAGGGCTTCCTGTGGGCCGGGACCTGTCCAGAGTAGCTCGGAGAGGGGTACTAATGATGCAGGGCCACAGGGCAAGTGAGCAGAGCAGAGATCAGAAGGCAGGCAGCTGGATCGGGATTCCACACCCTTACCCAGTCACTAGAAGAACAAACAGTTCATGTCTTGGGCACTTACTCAGTGCGAGGTGCTGTGCCAACCTATTTACAGACACGATCTCCTTTAATTAAGAAAAACTAGTACTGGGGCGCCTGGGTGGCTCCGTCGGTGAAACGTCTGACTCTTGATTTCAGCTCAGGTCATGATCTCGGGGTTGTGAGATGGAGCCCCACTTCGGCACTCGGTGTAGAGTCTGCTTGAGAGTCTCTCTCTTCTGCCCCTCTCCCACTGCCCCCACTCACACACGCGTGCTCTCTCTCAAGTAAATAAATCTTTAAAAAAAAAAAAATCTAGAGGCGCCTGGGTGGCTCGGTCGTTAAGCGTCTGCCTTTGGCTCAGGTCATGATCCCAGGGTCCTGGGATCGAGCCCCGCATCAGGCTCCCTGCTCCGCGGGAAGCCTGCTTCTCCCTCTCCCACTCCCCCTGCTTGTGATCCCTCTCTCGCTGTGTCTCTCTCTGTCAAATAAATGAAATCTTTAAAAAAATAAAAATAAAAAAGATCTAGTACTAATAACAGCTAGAACTCGCATGTCACTCATGGTGTGTCACGGGCCCTTTCGAAGTGCTTTACATATCCTAATTTGCGCAACCCTGTGATGTGGGTGTTGCTATCACTATGACCAGTTACAGATGCGGTAACTGAGGCCCAGGGAGGTCAGGCCACATGTCTGAGATCACACAGGCAGTATCCGGCAGACCTGGGATTTGAACTCACAAAGTCTGGTCCCCTAACCACTGCACTCCCAGCCTCTTCAGTAGCCGTGACAAAGCCCTGAGCCTGCCAGGGACTGGTCTAAGCACTCCGCACCATTCTCTCATGTCATTATCTCAACAACTCTCCGAGATGTGTGCTTTAGTGATCCCCATTTTACAGATGGGGAAACTGAGGCTACAGCAATGAAGCCAGGGGGCTCAGGCAGGTGGAGCCTGCCTCCCTTCCCGGCCAGGGCACTCACCAGCATCTGCCAGCGAGGCATGAAGTCGGCGCTCTGGCGGACACGCTCGAAGATGCGCTGCAGCTGAGGGCTGATGAGGCTGTTGTCTGGGGAGACAGGGGGACAAGGGAAGCAGTGAGGGGGGGAGGCGAGGAGGGGCCCCTGTGGGGATATCTGCAGTCGGCGCTGGCGGGTGGGTGGGGGTGAGGAAGGAGTGAGGTCAAGGGTCAGGAGTCGAGGGTCATGCTGTACCCTGGATGCTGAGCATTTGGCCAACCTTGAGGGCGGCCCCCCGAACTGTACACAAGGTCTGGACAATCCGCTCGGCATTGGCCTCTGACAGGAAAGGGCTGGAGCCTGACCGGGAGCTGCTCTCTGGGGTGGCGAGAATAATCATTAGTATTACGACCACACAAAACATCATTATAGCACCGCTGCATAACCCCCAGGATGGCTAAAATGAAACCGACAATACCAAGTGTTGACAAGGATGTGGGGCAGCCTAAACACCCCTATTGCTGATGAATGTCATGACACAAGCCCTCTGGGAAGTTTCCAGTAGCGCACACACCTATGGCCAACGTAATTTCCTCTCCTAGGTATATACCCAGGAAAAGGCATACGTGTGTCCATTGACAGTTGTTCCAAGATGATTCACAGCAGCACTATTCACAACGGTCCCCAACTGGAAATAACCCAATGACTGTCAATAGGATGAACAAAGGCATGCTGGAACAGTCACACAGTGACTCCTACAGCACTGAGTAAACCACCTCCATCTACCCGCAACAACATGGCGGCATCCTGCAGACAGAACGTTGAGCAAAAGCAGCCAGATACGTATGAGGACACGCTGTCTGATTACATTGGCGTAAAGAGCAAAACCAGTCAAAACTAATCTTGGTGGTCAGAAGCCAAGACAGTGGTTTCCCTTGGTGGGATGAGTAGCCAAGATGGGGCAGAAAGAAGCTTTTGGAGAATGAGGGCAGTGATTCTCAAAGTGTGGTTCCAGGAACCCTGAGGGTCCCTGAGACCCTTCAGGAGGCTCTGTGAGATCAAAACTATTTTCATAATCATATTAATGTCATTTGCCCCTTTTTACTCTCATTCTCCCATAAATGCTCAGTGGAGTTTTCCAGAAACTCCATGACCTGTGATGATACCATTGCTCTGACAGCTGACAGAATGCACGTGTGTGTGTGTATTCTTGCGTTCTGAAAATTTGTTTTCTCCTGAAACTAGTATTACACTATATGTTAACCAATTAGAATTTAAATA
This sequence comes from Callorhinus ursinus, assembly GCF_003265705.2. NCBI lineage: Eukaryota > Metazoa > Chordata > Mammalia > Carnivora > Otariidae > Callorhinus > Callorhinus ursinus. The sequence continues at coordinate 103,242 of NW_027397123.1, read as the reverse complement.
AAACTTGAAACATAAAAAAAATTGTTTTAATCTCTAATGCAGTAAATATCCACAAATATAACCCCCAAATATAATCCACAAGCAAGTTCTTTGGGGTCCTCATTCTATTTTTTATTGAGATATAATTCATAAATCGTGTAACTCACCCACTTAAGGTATACAGTTCAATGGTTTCTAGTACATTCAGAGTTGTACATCACCATAAGCCATTTTGAAACATTTTCACAGCCCAAAAAGAAACCCCATACCTATTAGCAGTCACCCCCCATTTCTCCCAACCACCTCCCCACCCCGAGTCTCCGGGAACCATTAATCTGTGGTCTCTATGGACATTTCATATGAATGGAATCATACGGTATGTGACCTGTTGTGTCTGGCTTCTTTCACTTAGGATAGTTTTCAAGATTCATCCATATTGTAGCGTACTTCACTCCCTTTTATAGCTGAATAATATCCCATCGTGTGAATATAACATGTTTTGTTTATCCATTCCTAAGTTGTAAGGGTGTGTAGGGATCCTGAGACCGAAAGTTTGAGAACTGCTGTCTTAGGGTTTCTTGATCTGGGCACACAGATGTATCCACTTTGTGAAAATGAACCAAGCTATACGCTTGGGATTTGTGCCTGGCTCTACATGCAAAGTATAGGATTATTCAACCAAGTGTTTATTAAGCTTTTATTTATTTGATAAAAAATATTATCGAGCTCTTTATCTAGCTAGAGCTCACCCTGTGCCAGGCAGAATTCCAAGGGTTTCTGGATTCTCTGGCTGAATCCCCACAATTAGCTGAAAAGTAAGAACTACCAGTGCTTCAATTTTCAAGGTGAGGAGGCAGGACATTCAGAGAGGTATAGTGCCTGGCCCTGGGTCACACAGCACAGAAGTGGCAGAGCAGAGTGTAGATTCAGTTTGGTCTTACCTCAAGCCCAATCCTCCACTTACACCCACCTTTTTATTTGGGGAAAAAAAAAAAAAATCCAAATGAACGGAAAAATCACACGCACAGCATCATGGACGCCCACATATCCAATTCAAACTTTTTTTTTTCTTCCGATTCAAACTTTTTACCTTCGGCCTCACCTGCATAATTTATCTATGTGTATGTGCCCAAACACTCGCCCTTATTTTTTGCAGACCCATTTGCATGTAGTTACACACAACCTGTGCTAAAAATAAGGATATTCCCCTACTCAATCACAGTGCCATCATTGTGCCTACGAACATGAACACGAATTCTCTCCTATCTGCTCTTCAGTCCAAATTCAGATGTTCCCAGGTGTCCCCAAAGTCTTTGAGAGTTATTTTTCTCAGGCTGACATTCAATCATGGGTCACACATTCCATTTGTCAGTTACTATGGCCTTAGTCTCTTTTTCATCCAAAATATCCAGCCCCATCTTTGCTTCCGGACATGGGCTTGTTGGGGAATCTTAGCCACCAGTGCTAATCTCCACACATGTCTTTCCATCTCTGTTGTCCAGACACTCCCCCAACACTCCTATTCTGTTTTCCTCTCCTGCTCAGAGTTTTAGGAACTCAACTCCAATTATTTTTCTCACACGATAGGCTTCTGCCCATCACAACCATGAGAGGGGGGTACACGATCGTCCGTTTTCCGGATGAGAAAACTGGTCTTGGGGAGGTGAAGCCACTCAGCCTAGGTCACATAGCAAAGCCAGGGTCTGAACCCAGGTAGTGTGACACACCCACTCACCTGATGGTAGACGTCCTCCCAGCAGAGACTTCTTGGCTACCTCAGCCAGCGCTCCCAGCCCCAAGCCCACAGCCAGTCCTGGGGAGTGAGAGAGGAGTCTGGGTGCCTGCCTGCCCCCAGGCCTTGTCCCCTGACCCCCTGTCTGCTCTCAGCCTCTTCCTAAGCAACCTGTCTCCCAGCTCTCTGTTGGCAACTCTCTGCTTCTCTCTGTCCCCAACTCCATCTCTTACTCACTCTCTCCCTGCTTGGGGTTCCCTTTGAGGTGCGGCTCCCTCTTTCTCCATCACTCTGTTCATGTCTGTCTCCCACGTCAGCGGTTCTCACCCCTGGCTGCACATCTGAGTCATGTGAGGAGCTTTGATAAATAAGAGCTTGAGGTTCTATGGTCTGAGATGAGCCTTGGCATTTACATACATATTTCAAGCATCCCGGATGACTCTAGTGTGCAGCTAGGGGATCCCCCTGGGTCTCTGTCTTCCTATGACTCCCCTTTCTCTGTCCACACTTCGTCTTCTTCATGCTCACCTCTCCTTGTCTAAGCTGGTTTTTCTCCATCCCTCCCCCTCCCCCTCCCCGCATCTGGCACATCAGTTCAGGCCTCTTTCTTTCTGTCCCTCCTTTTGATGTTATCTTTTGGCTTTGATTTCCCCTCCCTCCTCCATCCCCTTGTCGCTAAAGACATCTTGAGTCTCTCTGCCTCTTCCACCGTCGCCTTCTCTGCAAATCATCGTATGGACATTTTCTGGGTGCTTGCTACACGCCAGGAACCATTACTGGTGCCTTATATGCATCAACTTCATTTCGTCCTCACAGAAGAGAAAAGGAAATTGAGGCTCAGAGAAGTTAAGTAACTCGTCCAGGGTCACAAAGTGAGAATGTGGCAGAATCACCCCTTCAACCCTGGGCAGCCTGGTATCAAAGCTCTTACCAGTGCAGTTAACTCCCTCTTTATACTGTGATTTGGTATCTTTAAAATTTGAACCACCATCCACCCTAAAGATGACATACGCATTATAACAGTAGATATATATATATATATATATATATATATATTTCATGAAACAAGAATTTCCTTTATTCTACATGTGCACCCATATTTTCCATTCTATTCTTTTTTTATTTTTAAGATTTTTATTTATTTGAGAGAGAGCGAGCACAAGCAGGGGGAGGGGCAGAGGGAGAGGGAGAAGCAGACTCCCAGCTGAGCCTGGGGCTCTATCCAAGGACCCTGAGATCATGACCTGAGCCAAAGTCAGACGCTTAACCGACTGAGCCACCCAGGCGTCCCCCATTCTATTCTTTTTAATGCTGGTTGCAACCCCCTGAATTATTTCATGCAGACTGTGACGTGAAAGTTTGAACAATTCTGCTGCATAACCTGGGGTCCAGTCACTTCGCTTCCCTTTGCCTCCATTTCCTCATTTATAGAGTAGAAATTAACACGCATCAATTCGGCGCAGAGAGATCGAGTGTACATGGGGCCTTGCACATTCCAAGCGCTCAATAAATGTTACCTTCCTCTATTTCTCTTGGCTTTGCAGGCCTTTGCCTTCCTTCTCTTTTCCAACTCTCACTCCTCTCCCTGTCTCTGATTCACCCTCTCCCCCTTGCTTCATTCTGTAAATGTGGCCTCCTCTGAACTAGGTCACAGTCTCCCACAGTCACACCTACCCCCAAAGTTGGCCAAGCGGCTGATGCGGGAAGCGGGCACCTTGCGTTCTCGAGAGCGATCGCTCAGCTGGGAAATGGGGAAAAGGTCTGAGGGTGGGAAGGTGAACATAGCACCCAGGGAGTCCAACCAACCTGCCCACATACCCTTCCCCAAGCTTGGGAGGCCAGCTGCCTTCAGGGGGTGCTGCTGGGTGGGTGGGAGACAATGATACCTGGGGCCGGGGTGTCTTCCTGATCCGGGCCTCCCGTATCCTGCGAATGTCCTCCTCACCCAGGCCTCTGCCAGGGCCATCCTTATGAAACATTTGGGCCTGAAAACCCCCACATGGCCCCTGCAAGAAAAGCAGATATTGGTAAGGAGTGGAGGACATGGGATCTGCCTGGCCCTTTTGGACCCCTCCCTGTCATTTTATACCCTAAAACCTCCCTCAGCCTCTCCCCCTTGGAGATCCCTCTCCAGCCTCTTACCCACCAGTGGGGCCCAGGCCCCAGGGCCCCACAAGGCAAACCAACAGTCCGGCCCAGCTGTCCACAGGTCCCCCGCAGTAAGCACCCCACCTCCAGCCACATAGCCTGGGGGAGAAGGGGAGGGATTACTCGGGTAGGAGCTGGCACTGACCTCCCTGCTTTGCCCTTGTCTTTGCTAAGCCCTCACATTCCTCTGTGTCCACCCTAAGATTCCCACCCACCACTGACTTCCTTTCCTCTTTAATAGTTCCCCCAGTTTCTCCTGGTTCCCTCTGTGGTTGCTAGGAACCCATAGCTCTTCCTGCGCACCTCCCAAAACCCCCTTTCGCCCTGTCCCACTCCCCGCCGTTGCTAGGGTCCTCCCCCGTTGCTAGACACCCACAGATACTCCAGGGCTACCTCTCCACTCTTCTGAGCCCCCCTCGTTGCTAGGCACCGCCTTCCTCTCTGTTGCTAGGCACCCACAATGCCCCCCCCCCCCGCCTGTTACTGGGCACCTCCCCCCGTTGCTAAGCACCCACTGTTCCCAGGATCCGGGTCCGCTACGAGCCGGAGCCTCTTGCGCTTCCGGGAGTCTCTGCACGCTCGCCCCCTCCGGTTAGCTAGCCAATGGCGGAGTAGCAGCTCACGGACTGGAGCATAGCACGCCCCGCTGTGCGTGAGGGGCGGGACTAGGGGCGGGGCCTAAGAGTGGGCGTTGAGGCCTGCTGGGATTGTTGGGGCACCGCGGGAGCCGCGCACGTGCCGTTTTATGCTCTTAGTGGCCGACCTTTCTTTTGGCACACCGCCTTTTTTGCAGACATCCCTTACAAACTCCGCATCTCTTTTCTGCACGAACATCTTGCCAGCCTGCTTTCTTATTTCTATCCCCAGCCGACTGGACCTCTCTCCTTTGAACACACATCTTCCCAGCAAACATTTCCCTTGCCCTGGGAGCCCCTTTGCACATCAGCCCTCTGCTTCAAACACCCACATCCTGGCACACAGCTTCTTCCCTTGCACATATAAACCCCCATGCCTTGTTTGCCAACTGTCTCCCTCTCATACTCTCAACTCTCCCGTGTACATAAACCTCCTCACACTCAGCCCCTTGCACACTGGGTCCCTGTTCTCTCATAAACCCTGCTCTCTCTCCGTTCTCCGCCCACCTGCGGGATGGTGTGAGTGGGAGCCCTCTGTTTCCTGTAGGCCTGACATTTCCCAGAACACACTCAGCCAAGATTCCCAGTGCTGAGTCAGGAGCCCTGGCATCCCAGAAAACCAGCTCCCAGCCCATCTGGGTGTGTGTTTGGGGGCCGGGGGGAGGGCAGGCAAGCCTAAACCCTGCCCCCCCCACAACAGGCTGACTCACCCCTCCTCACAGTGTGGAATAGAAGCAGCTGGCTGGGGCATCTCTCCCACCGCTGGGAGAAGGAGGGATGTGACGCTTTCCTTACAGAACCTCCCCCCTCCCCTCACTGTCTAACCCCTTTTGTTGGAAATCAGACCTCTCTGTCTCTGTCCCAGTGCTATGACCTCAAAAGAGCCCCAACTCTCTGTACTTCCCAGCCTGTATGATTTGTTAGGGGGCTCCTGCTATGATTTCTCACTGGTTTGTGAAGAGATGACTCACTTTAGAGCCCTGGGGCTGTGCCCAATGCCCCACCCCCAGATGACTCAATTTCGGGACAAAACACCCCCCTGTCACCCTCCAGACGTAAGGGTTTGACTCAGGAGCTGGGTGACAGCTCACCCTTGGGGGCAAAGCTATATAAAAAGCACCTATGACGATAATTAACCCTACAAGACTGTGGCTGATAGTGCCAAGCCCGGTGCCACATGCTTCCCCTTTATGAGGTCAGATCAAAGGCTACAAGCAAAGGCTAGAGGCTGGCAGATTTCTGAGCCTCAGTATTCCATCTGTAAAATGGGGCTGTGGCATCCTGTCTTGCTCAGTGTTAGTGAGAGAAAGAGGTGCAGTGAAATAGTGTCTGTACATCAAAAACTAATGATGTAATATATGGTGATTAACATAACAATAAAAAATAAAAAAAAAAAAAGAAAGAAATAGTGTCTGTAATGAGCTTGGCACAGGACCCGGTACAGAACAAGAGCTCTATACATGAGAGAAATTTCTTATGGAAAAGTCATTCTTCCCAAATTTCCTACTAAGCACTTACCATGTACTTTTCTAAGCTTTTCTAGGGGACACAGCAAGGAGTAATCCAGGCAAAAATATTCCTCTCTTGGTGCTGGCTTCCAATGAGGGGCAAAATAAACAAAATAAATAAGTATATTTAATAAGGCGACATGTGTTAAAGAGAAAAATAAACCAGGGAAGGGGGGGCAAGGAGTAGAGAGATTTTGAGTTTAAACAGATTTTGAGTGGTCAGGGAAGACCTCGCTGAGGCGGTAGCTGAGGAGGTAACATTTGAACAAACACCTGAAAGAGGCAAGGGAGGGAGCTATTGGAATATCGGAAGAAAAAACATTCCAGGCAGAGAGAACAACCAGTGCAAAGGCCCTGTGGTGGGAAATATCTCAGAGAAATAGCAAAGAGGCCGATGGGCATAGTGAGTGAGGGGGAAAGACAGAGAGGAGATCTGGGATGTAACTAGAGGCAGATCACTTAGGGGATAGTGCGTCACAGAGAAGACTATGGCTTTTACTCTGTGGGATGGGACCCGTGGCAGTTTCTTTCTTTATTTTTTTAAGTTTTTTTTTTTTTTTGACAGAGAGAGACACGGCGAGAGAGGGAACACAAGCAGAGGGAGTGGGAGAGGGAGAAGCAGGCTTCCCGCTGAGCAGGGAGCCCGATGCGGGGCTCAATCCCAGGACTCTGGGATCACGACCTGAGCTGAAGGCAGACACCTAACGACTGAGCCACCCAGGCGCCCCAACCATGGAGGGTTCTGAGCAGAGGAGGACATGATCCGATTTAGAGAAAATACTCTCAACTTCTGGCTCCTTCTCTCACACCCCCAGCCTCAAAAGCAAGTTCTATCATCCTGTAGGGACAAAAAGCCCAAACTTAGATTAATTGGGCCTGCGTTCAAATCTATACAACTTAGATTTATGATCTTGGACTTACTGCTTTGTCTTTCTGTGCCTGTTTTTCTGTTTGTGCAAGGGAATGATGATCCCTACCTCACAAGAGTTGGGGTATAACCTGGTAAGTACAGCACCTGACACAAAGCAAGTACACAAATGTAAATGCTGTTGCAAATTAATAAAGACTCCCATAGCGGTCCTGTGAGGAAATTATCCCCCACTCTCCCCTTTTTATAGATGAGAAAACAGAGGCTCAGAGGAGACAAGTCTGCAGGGCAAGAGCATCCCAGAAGTGAGTGCTGGAGCCCACATTTTAAGCCAGCCATCCTAGCTTCAGAGTTAAGTTCCTGGCTTGCCCCTCATCTAACCTCACTTTGCCTTTAGACAAATTCTTTCACGGCTCTGGGCCTCAATATCCCTGTTGGTAAAAATGCTTGGCTCTTGTGGCATCGAACACACATTTTCTGAAACAATAAAATGACATTATGTATCCTCATTTTGCAGGTGAGAAAATTGAGCCTGGGGCTGGAGCAGGAGGGAGGGAAAGTAAGTCACACACTGCAGGTAACACTGCGAGTAAGGGGTAGAGGCGGGTCTTGGAGCCAGGTCGGTAGGATTTCCAAGTCTTTGAAAGTCAGTCCCTGCTCCGTCTGAAGAACGAGCGCGCTGCTGGACTCGTCATCGAGGACTTATAGGGAGGCTAAACTGGTCACTCGAGGGTGTAGGAAGGTCGGATTAATTGCGGGAGGGTCTAGGAAAGGGCCCTACTGGCCCGCAGCCAGGAGACACCGGAGGATTGTACACCCAACCCGGACCAGCTTCGAGAGCTCGGAGCCCACCTCCTCCAACAGATGCGGACGGGACCAGGCAAGGCCCATCCCCCTTGCGTCACGTCCGGGGCGGGGCTTTGGGGCTTTCCCGGTTGGGGGGGCAGGCAGAGTATCGATTAACCCCTGCGTGGCCGGGAGGGCAGGACTCCGCGGGCCGGAACCCGCAAGTCGGGGCTCCCCAGCCACACCCCTCGCGGGATTTAAAGGGGCAGGAGGGGACGGGTCGGATCGAAGCCCGGACCTAGGGAGCGGGCATGAGGCGCTGCCCGTGCCGGGGGAGCCTGAGCGAGGCAGAGGCCGGGGCGCTGCCGGGAGCGGCCCGCATGGGGCTGGAGGCGCCGCGAGGGGGGCGGCGGCGGCAGCCAGGGCAGCAGCGACCTGGGCCCGGCGCAGGGGGCCCGGCGGGGCGGCCGGACGGGGGCGGGCCCCGGGCCCGGCCCGAGGGGTCCAGCCTCCACACCGAGCCCGAGAGGGTCGGCCTCGGGCCTGAGCCGGGGACAAACGGACAGGTTGAGCCTGAAGCAGCTGGCCTCGGAGCGGAGACAGAGCGGCCCGGCCAAAAGACGGAGCCAGACATATCCAGCCTCCGGACAGGTCCAGAAAAGAGCAGCCACTGGTCAGAGCTGGAGACAGCCGGTCCCTGGACGGAAACTGGGACGGATGGCTTTTGGACTGGTCCATACAGGTCTGACCTCCAGTCTCAGCCAGAGAGGGCCGACCTCCGGACGCAGCCCCGAGTTGATGGGCCCTGGACAGAGATAGAAATACATGGGTCACAGACCCAACCAGAGAGGACCACGACCTGGGCTGATAACCTCTGGACCCATAAGAACAGGTCCAGCCTCCGGACTCAGCCAGAGGGGGCCGGTTCCTCAACAGAGCCAAGTGCTGATGGCTCTCAGATACAACAGGATACGAAAACAGCCTGGGAACAGGTTGGCACTGATGGTTTCCCAACATGGCAAGATACTGTTGGCTCCTGGACACGGCCTGGCACTGATGGTCCCCAGGCACAAGATACTCATGGACCCCAGACAGAACCTGGGACAGACTGTTTTTTGGGGGAGTCCCAGCAGGATGGCCCGTTAGAGGAACCAGAAGCTGGGGAGTTGGGGACTCACCTATACTCTCACCTGGAGTGTAGCTCCCTGACCCCTGTGCCCCGCCTCATCATCACTCCTGAAACACCTGAGCCTGAGGCTCAGCCAATGGAGATGGGACCCCCCTCCCGGGCTGAGGGGGGCAGTGGCGGCTTCTCCTCTGCCTCTTCTTTCGACGAGTCTGAGGATGATGTGGTGGCCGGGGGCAGAGGTGCCAGCGACCCCGAAGACAGGTCTGGGGTGAGTGGGAACCGTCCTGCCCTTGAGCCACATCCCCACAGGCCCCTTATCCCATTCCCCCTGCCTTTGGTTTGAGAAGTTCTCTAGCACTACCAACAGTTTCATCTCCAGGTACCTCTTCCATCTGCCGACCTCCTCCCTCTGACAGCCAGGTTACCAACCCATTCCCGGCACCCTCCTAATCCTTTCCTTTTCCCCTCCCTGACTGCCTCCGGTCGTGGGGTCCAAAATAGACAGCAACTGGCTGACTTAATGGTGCCCAGGAACTCCTGAAATTGGGTGATCGTGTGAGTCTGTGGGCATATACACATATATTTTTGCAGTGAGTGTGTCTGACTTCTGTCGGATCTTCTAGAAAGTATATCACCTCAGAATCTGGAGAGCTCTGGTATAGGAGGACAGAAAGGGTGCACTTTTTACCCCCAGTTTTTAGCCTAGGGCCTGTGGCTGTCTTCAAGGGTCATGAACCTTTACCACCCTTTAGCCATTCACTTTTGTAGGGAGTGAGCCCCCCAGCTTTTATCAGATTCTCAAAGGGCTGTGTGAACCCAAAATGCCAAGGACCCCCAGCTTGGCCAGGGACCTTCTGGTCTCCCCATTGCCCCCCAGCTCTCCAAGGGGCCCCCTGCAGACTCTTGTTTACATCCTGTACCCTCAACCCCAGCTTGGGTGCGGTTCTTCCCTGGTGAATCAGGAGGGCTGGGCAGGGCAGGTTCAGGGAGGGTCAGCACCCAGGCAGGTGTGAGAGCCTCGAGTGGGTTGGCCTCCTGGGTCCTCCCATTCTCCTGGGGCCTCTGGCCGGAGTCGGCCCTGAGCCCCCTTCACCCTACATGGCTCCCTTAGGAACATGCTTACACATGTGGCCACAGGTAGAGGCAGACCTGCCTCAACCTGCCTGTGCCAGAGCGAAGGAGCTGACCCTCTGGTCTTTCTGCCTTAGCTGTTTGCTCCACCTACTCTCTCACATTCTTGGCATCTCAGAACAGCTGATCTGGAAGGGAATGGAAAAAAAAATAGCAGCTTATACCCAGCTCTGTACTAAGCTCCTCGCTCATATTAACTCATTTAATCCTCATGGCAGCCCTATGAGGTAGATACTATTATTATTCCCATTTTATAGATGAGGAAACTGAGACCCAGACAGGTCATGACACTTGTCCAAGGTCACGCACTTTGGAAGACACAGAGCTGGGATTCAAACCCTTGGAATAGTACTAGGCACTTTTCTAAGTGTCGTATATGTGTTAACCCCGAATCCTCATAACAGCACTATGAGATTGGGATTATTATCATGTCCATTTTATAGAGGAGGAAACCGGTTTAGAGAGGTTCGGTCACTTGCTTAGGGTCGGTCAAGCCTGGTCGGAGCCAGGATTCTAACTCCGTTCTGGCTGAGTTTAAAACCCAGTTACTTCAACCTCAGGGGTGTATGGGCAGATCCGTCCCTCACTTGCTTTCCTCCCAGACCTCCCTGTCTCCAGTTTTTCTTCATCCTTCCAGAATCTGCCTCCAAGACCCACTTCTGATCAGCTTTTGAAGCTTCCCTGCTTTCAGTGCGTCGCATGGCTCCCCAGGGCCTTCCAGATAGCCACCAGAAGTTCAGTCCGGTGTTCAGAGCTTCCTGTCTCCGGGCTGCTTCCCATGTTCAGCTTCCCTGCTCCCCTCCTGACCACCTCCGTCGCCATGAAGCCCAAGGGCACACCATCCTGCCTCCCCTCGTTGTTCCTGCTGCCCAGAAAACAAACCCTTGCTTCCTTCTCGCTTAATTTTGAAATCCCGTCTGACCTTAAAGTCCTCCTCCTTTCTTCCTTTCCTCCCCCTTTCCCTTCCGTCTTGTCCTCCTAATCAGACAACCAACAGTCCCTGAGCCTCTATTAGGTGTCCCACCCTGTGTTGGCTTTTCTGGGGACACAGCAGTGACTGAGACATTGCCCTCATGGGGCTCCCAGGCCAATAGAGAAGACAGACCCATTAACATACAGAGAGGTCAGGGCTGGTGTGGGGGAAACCAAGTGTTGTAGGAGACCATGGTGGGGGTGAAGGTGTGTGTGATTGGCTGCACCTGGGGTATCAGAGAGGGCTTCCTGGAGGAGGGGGCATGGGAGAGGAGACCATCGTGAAACCATCTAAGAAAGCCCAGATTAACCATCAGGTCTAGGAAAGAGACAAGATACTGAATCTGCTTAATGATAAAAGACCGTTACAACTAACCTTCTTCAATCCAAGCAATGTTTTTGGCGCAGCTATGGTGTGCTAGGCCATGGGCTGGGGACACAGGCATAACCATGATCACCCCAATCCCTGCCTTCAGAGTTCATAGTCCAGCAGGGGGTATAGCATGTAAGCCCAGGGCAGTGGGTTCCGAGTTAGAACCCTAGCACTGTGCTGTGTGACTTAGGCAAGTGACTTCATCTCTCTGAGCCTCTGTTTCCTCTGTAACACAGAGGCAACAATCCTCCTGGGGTTGTGTGTTTAGGATTAAGTAGGTTATGGCTCACCGAGTCTTTGTCATTGTGCCTGGAATGTTCCAGGTGCTTAGTAAACAGGAACCTTTATTAATCACCTCCTCTCCCCGCCTGGCAGCTGGAGGGTGGAAGGAATAGGCTTTCCTGAATCCTGCAGTCCCAACACCCTGTGTCTGCTTGACCTTCCCACCATCAATTAGATGTCTGCTAGGTAGCTGGGCTCTGAGCACGTGGGAGAGAACATGGCTTTGACCCCAGGGTAGTGGGGGGATGGGCCACACAACTTCCTTCTCTGGAGAGGACCCCTTCTCCTAATACCTGCCTAGGGGCCCACCATGTGCTTGGAGCAGAGAATGTATTCGTGTGTGTGCACGCGTGCTGTGCATGTGAATCAGACGCTGACCTGGTCTCAAGAACCTCTTGACTGAGTCAACCTGCTACAACTAAATCTTTGTTTTCAGTTTGCTTTACTAGTTTTCTGTCGCTTGTTCTCTCTCTTTCTTTGCTTCTACTTATCTTTTTCTTTCCTGGCATTACTTTGAATCTGTGTCTCCCTTTCTGTCTTTCTATTATTTTCTTTCTTTGTCTTTTGGTAACCCTGTCTCTGTCTTAGTCAGGCTAGGTCAGGGTTTGCTGTAGTAACAAACAACCCCCAAACTTAGTGACTTGGAACAACACGCGATTATTTTTGTTCATACTGCACATGGACCATGAGCCACTGGTGGGTGAGGGAGCTCTGCTTCATGCTGTCTTCACTCAAGGCCCAGACTGAAGAAGCTTCTGTTTCTTTTTCCACACTCCCCACCCCCTCCTACAGCAGGGCAAAGGACACAGAGAATCACGCACTGGCTTTCACGCTTCTGCTCACATTTCACTGGCCAAAGCAGGTCAGTAACCTGAGGTCAAGATGGCAGGGATGTCCCTGGAACAGGGAGGGGCTGGAGCCATTTGGTGAGCAGCTCTCATGACTGTCCCAGTCTCCATCTCCTGTGCCCATCTCTCTGTCACTGTCGTCACCTTGTCATCTGCTTCTGTTTCTGTCTTACTCTGTGGTTCAGCCTCCGCTCATCAACTCCTACCTCTATCACCTTCTCCAGAAGGTCTGACTTGGTTTTGGGACGGAAGTGAGGTTTCCAGGTGTTTGGTGTGTGCCTGTGGAGGGGAAGACCTGGGGGGCTGCTTGTTACTGCAGCAAGACCTGGCCTATTTTTCCTCCTTTGAGAAGGACAGAGAAAAATGGACAGACTCTTCCCCACCTTTGCTGGGGCCTTTGGGGGATCTCGACATGGCTGAAGTAGTGGGCTTTGCTCACCCTGGTGAGCTTGGGAGCAGCAATCCCAGGAAGCCCCCTGGCCCTGGAAAGACCCCTAGTCCACCTGGTTCCCCTCAGTGCAACACCCCCCCCTTCCCTCCCCAGCCTTGGCACTGACCCCACCCTGCTCTGCCTCACACAGAACAAACCATGGAAGAAGCTGAAGACGGTTCTGAAATATTCGCCCTTTGTGGTCTCCTTCCGAAAACACTACCCTTGGGTCCAGCTGTCGGGACACGCTGGTGAGAGCAGGGGTGTGGGGGACAGCAGGGGGCAGACAGGCTGGGCAGACACCTGGGCTGGGGAAAGAAAGCTCCAGAGACATTCTCTGTAGTTCAGGTTGCCCCATCTGTCAGATGGGCTTGAGGACAGTCTCCACCTCATGAGGCTGTTAGGGGACATGCTCAGGCCTTGGCTGGGCCATCTGTACATCAGGGCTGAGGGCTGTTCCCTATTGTCTCAGTGCCGGGGGAGGGGGGAATGGGGAGCAAATCCTCAACCCTGGGCAAAAAATGGTCCTGGGCTCAAATCCTCATTCTGCACTTTCTTTATGGGGGATCCTGGGCCAGTTACTTTCTCTCACTGGGCCTTGGTTTTCTCATCTGTAATATGGAGATAATCATACCTCCCTTGCAGGCTTAACCAAAGGGTTAAAATAAAAATGTATATGAATGGGGCTACCTGGCTGGCTCAGTCGGTAGAGCATGCGCCTCTTAATCTCAGGGTTGTGAGTTCAAGCCCCACATTAGGCGTGGAGACTGCTTAAAATAAAAATAAAATAAAATATTTTAAAAAATAATGATAAACCAAAATGTCTATGAAGATTGAGACACGGTCCCCTCATTAATGGAAATAATCATTCCTTGTTCTCTCCTCATGTCCAGAGTACAGTAGGCCCTCAAACAGCAGCTCTAATGGTTTTCCCCAGGCCCTCCTCGCATGATGTCTGTGGCACATGGTAGCACAATGCCCAGCACATAGCATTTTCTGTAAAGGGCCAGATAATAAACATTTTAGGTTTTGTGGGCTGTATGGTCCCTGTCACAACTACTCAACTCTGTTGTTCTAGCATGAAAGCAGCCATAGACAATACATAAACACGCGAGTGTGTCTATATTCCAATAAAACTTTATTTGCGGGGCACCTGGGTGGCTCAGTCATTGGGCGCCTGCCTTCGGCTCAGGTCATGATCCCAGGGTGCTGGGATCGAGCCCCGTGTCGGGCTCCCTGCTCAGTGGGAAGCCTGCTTCTCCCTCTCCTACTTCCCCAGCTTGTGTTCCCTCTCTCGTTGTCTCTTTCTCTGTCAGATAAATAAATAAAATCTTAAAAAAAATTTATTTACAAAAAAGGCTACTGGTGGGGACTAGACAAATTAGGTGGGTCCACTGGCAAAAGACGACAAGAAGGGAACTTACCTACCTTGTTCATCCCTAGATCTGAGTCATTGAAAAGCCAGGCCACCCGCCCCAGGGCTTCCATCTCTGTGCGTTCTCATTACTCTAGCTGAGTTAAAATACCAAAAAAACCTTCAAAAATTAGTGGTGGTTAAAAGAAAACTTAGCGGAATAAAAGGACCATTTTATTACACTCACAGGTTTGGGGTCAAGAATCCAGACAGGGCATGGCAGGGATGCGCCATGGTATCTGGGAACTCAGCTAGGACAACTCTTTTGAACACGGCAAGGTGGAAACTTCTGAGATTAATTCACTCGCGTGCCTCGCGATCAATTCTTGGCAGGCTCTCGGCTGGGGCCGCCTCTGTGTGGCCTCTCTGACCCTGCTTGGGCTTCCTCACAGTATGGTGGCCTCAGACTAGTCTCCTTTCTTCCGGGGCTGCTCAGGACTGCAAAGGCACGCATCTCTGCCAACACAGTGGAAATCACATCTCCTCTTGTGACCTAGACTCTAAAGCCCCAGTGTTGCTTCTGTCATCAGCCCTCCCAGATTCAAGGGGAGAAGAAGAATTAGATTCCACTTCTTGATGGGGAGTGGTGAAATTCTAGAAGAACCCGTGGGGCAGGAGCTATTGTTGCAGCCATCTTTGGAGAATATAATCTGAAAATACAATTTGCCCCAATAAGAATTCGTAATTCTAATCTACACAGTCTGCAGGTCCAGGAAATGCCAGTTTTGTCAGTTAACTTAAATTGGCCCCAGGCGTTAGCACTGTGGGACTCCAGGCAGAAGCAAATGCAAATTTTTTTTTTTAAGATTTTATTTATTTATTGGAGAGAGAGAGAGACAGAGATAGCAAGAGAGAGAGAGCGGGAGCAGGGAGGAGAGGGAGAAGCAGATTCGCTGCTGAGCAGGGAGCCCGATGTGGGGCTCGATCCCAGGACCCTGAGATCATGACCCGAGCCGAAGGCAGACGCTTCACTGACTGAGCCACCTTGGCGCCCCAAAGCAAATGCAAATCTGCTCTGGAGCATCATGCTCTCAACTCAGGTCGCACAAAAATTCCCACAGCCGATCATGAGCTCACAATCTAAAATGATAAGACAAAGGAGGACACAACGTGCTATGAGCGGGACTCTGGACAAGGAGCAGCAGCAGGTCCTGCCCTCTCCATATCGTGGCCAAGACTGTGAGAGTTGCAGGGAGGGAGAGAAAGCCTTTCAGAAGGGTCAGGCAAGATGAGGGCAGCCAGGATCTGATGCATCTGGGAGATGAGACGATTCTCTGGCTGACCCTCTTGTTGACTGTGCTGCTCGTAGGGAACTTCCAGGCAGGAGAGGATGGTCGCATCCTAAAGCGCTTCTGTCAGTGTGAGCAGCACAGCCTGGAGCAGCTGATGAGTGACCCCCTGCGGCCTTTCGTGCCCACCTACTATGGCATGGTGCAGCGGGATGGCCAGGCCTTCAACCAGATGGAAGATCTCCTGGCAGATTTCGAGGGCCCCTCCATCATGGACTGCAAGATGGGCAGCAGGTAGGTTGAGGGGCAGCGGTGAAGGGTCAGGGGATGCTCAACCCACTGGGCCACCCAGGCGTCCCTCATTTCACTCTCTTAATAGTTTTCTTTTGACAAACAGAAGCACTTTTTTTTTTTTTTTTTATTCATTTGAGACACAGAGACAGAGAGAGAGAGCATGAGCAGGGAGAGAGGCAGAGGGAGAAGCAGGCTCCCCACTGAGCCAGGAGCCCGATGTGGGGCTGGATCCCAGGACCCTGGGATCATGACCTGAGCCGAAGGCAGACGCTCAACCATCTGAGCCACCCAGGCGCCCCTACAGAAGCACTTTTGATTTAGGCCAGTGTGTCATTTTTCATTCTGATTAGTGGCTTTGTGTTTAAGAAATCTGCCTACTCCAAGATTGTGTGATCTCCTATGTTTTCTTCTGCAAGCTTTATTGGTTTAATTTTCACATCTAGATTTGCAATCCATCTAGAATTAATTTTTATACATGGTGTGAGGTAGGGATGGAAGCCACCCCCCCCACCTCAATACGGCAGTCCTTTTATTGAGAAGACTTCCCTTTACCCACTGAATTGTTGGGCCTTCTCTGTCATAGTTTGGGTGAATGTACACACGTGTGTCTGCTTTTAGACTCTGTTCCGGTCCATAGATCTAATTGTCTATTCTTGTGCCATGTTGTGGGTTTATAACTTGTCTTGATATCAGAGAGTATGTCCTCCATCTTTGTTCTTCATAGTTTTCTTTGTCACGTCCTCTGTGTCCCAGGACCTACCTGGAGGAGGAGCTAGTGAAGGCCCGAGAAAGGCCCCGGCCCCGGAAGGACATGTATGAGAAGATGGTGGCTGTGGACCCCAGGGCCCCCACCCCTGAGGAACATGCTCAGGGTGCTGTCACCAAGCCCCGCTACATGCAGTGGAGGGAGACTGTGAGCTCGACCTCCACCCTGGGCTTCCGGATTGAGGGCATCAAGGTGAGGGCCAGGAGCTGCTAGCCTGTTGCCAGAGGGCTGAGCGCTAGATCAGAGGCAGGGCCTCTTGGGGAACATGGGTGTCAGGGAAAACTGGGAAGAAGCAGGATGTGGAGAAAGAGCAGGAGACTGTGGAAGATGACCAGACAGGGGCTCAGGGAAGTCCTGCTTCTTTCTCACCCCTATCAGTGACCAAGTTTTGTTTATCTGTCTCCCTGAGTAGCTCCCGATTCTGTCTGCTCCCCTCCCTACGGCGCTGCCCTAGTCCGCACATCTCTCCTGCCCTGGCCTCCCTGGGCTCCTGGGTCCTTGTCACACCCCCTCTGATCCTCATCCAACATAGCAGCTGGAAGGATCCTTTTTCCCCCATATGGGGAAAGATTTTCATTTTTTCTTTCTCTCCATCCTTCTTTCTCTCCTTTTTTTGCAAAGTAAACCTAATTGGCTGAAGAGGTATTCACACAGTTCAAACGTCAAAATAATATAAAAGGGTATAGAGGGGAAATCTCACTCCTAAACCTGCTGCTGTCCTTCCCTCCACCCCTGCCGGCTCCTGGAGAACCACCTTATGGTTTTTCTGTTTCTTCCTGCAAATACAAACAAATGCAGTTGCATATCCTAAATTTTCCTCCTCCCACTCCTACACAAAAGGAAGCATAGCCCTGGAGAGTTTTCCATATCATTCCATAGAAAGCTGCCTGCCTTCCTTCCTTGCTCTTCCTTCCTCCCTTCCTCCCTTCCTGTCTTTCTCTGGATGTAATAGCTCTCTCTGGGAGAGACACAGTCCCCTACAGATGGCCACCTGGGTTTCCACTTTTTGCGATTGTAAACAGTGCCTCAGTGAGTCACTCTGTGCACAAGACCCTTTGCCAGTGGGTAGGTTTGCTGTAGACGAGGTTCTACAGCAGGAGGACAGTGTCGAAGATGGGACGCCCTGGGGATCTTGCTAGAGGTTGTCAAACTCCTTTCCCAGGAGTGGGACCCTCATGCACCCCACCAACGATACATGAGAGCACCCATTTCCCCACGGCCTTGCCTGAGCTGTCTTATTTGTACATCTGACTGTCATTCTCCTATTCAAAACCCTTCCACGGCTCCCTAGTCCTCTCAAGAGAATTTCCCTGGCCTAGAGGGCCCTCCAGGGTCTAGCCTCATCTCTCCCCACTCTCTTCCTCCGTGTCTACCTTTAGACCACAGTCAAGCACTTTCATTTGCTTGAAAGAGTCCTGCTCTTTCTTGCCACAGGACCTCTGCACATGCTCTTCCCCCTACTTCCCCCTGATTGACTCCCAGTTGTTTTCCTGTCTCCTTTTATTTTATTTATTTATTTAATTCATTTGAGAGAGAGAGAGAGAGAGAGAGAGAGCATGGCGGGAAGGCGCAGAGAGAGAGGGAGAAGCAGGCCCCCCGCGGAGCAGGGAGCCTGATACGGGGCTTGATCCCAGGACCCAGAGATCATGACCTGAGCCGAAGGCAGATGCTTAACCATCTGAGTCACCCAGGCACCCCTATTTTTTATTTTTAAGGATTTTATTTATTTATTTGAGATAGAGTGAGAGAAAGAGAGATCACGAGCCAGGGGGAGGGGTAGAGGAAGAAGCAGAGTCCCCACTGAGCAGGGAGCCCGATGCGGGGCTGGATCCTAGAACTCTGGGATCATGACCCCAGCAGAATTTCAGACGCTCAATAGACTGAGCCACCCAGGCGCCCCTCCTGTCTCCTTTTACATTTCACTTCCTCCAGGAAGCCCACCTTGATTTCTATCCTGCCAGATCAGGGCCCTCTCTTTACTTCCTCATTATTCTTATTTCCCTTTGTGATGATCTTATTCCATACCTGCCTCCTTCACCCGACTGTGTGTCTGTCCTGTTACCTCCGTGTTATCAGCGCCCATGGCACCTGGTGCAGTGTGGCAGAATGACTCAGGTGGCTTCTCTGTGCCCCTCTCAGACATAAAAAAAAAATGACATTAGTCTCATTTATGGAGTGCATCCTTAACTGCGTGCCAGGCACTGTGCCATGCATCCTACAAATCCAGTCTCCTCTAATCCTTATACCAGCTTTAGGTGGTAAATATCAACACAACCCCAATTTTCCAGATGTGGGAACTGAGGCTGAGGCCGGGAAAGCGGCTTAAGGCCGCCAGCTAGGAAGTGGCGGAGTCACTGTTCAAAGCCAGACTCACCCCTCTACAAAGTCCACTTGGCTAGACTGGCTCAACCAGGGGGTTTTTCAAGGTTAGCCTGGGAAGGACCGGTGGCCCAGGAGTGTGCCGTGGGGCTGGGTGGAGCTGGGCTGGCAGGTGGGCTGGCTCCTCCTCCTGAACAGGCAGGGGCTTGGGGACAAGCAGGTGGTCCCAGGAGGTGCCTGAGGCTGCTTGGGGTCAGGCACGTGAAGGAAAAGGTATGACACTGTGCCTTTGCCCTGCAGAAGGCCAGTGGGACCTGCAACACCAATTTCAAGAAGACCCAGGAGCTGGAGCAGGTGACAAAGGTGTTGGAGGACTTTGTGGACGGGAACCGTGGAGTCCTGGTGAGTGGGACACCCATGCCCCGAATTTAGCAGCTTAAGACCATTGCCGTCATCATTGCTCCAAGGCAATGGTCTTCTGCTGTAGGCCCAGGCTGGCCGATACTGGCCTGTGTTGCTTACCATCTGTGGTCAGCTGGTGGCTTGGCCGGAGCTGGCTGGACCAGGAGGGTCCTGCTCAAATGTCTGGTGATGGGCTTACTGTCTCAGCTCACGACTTGGCCACTTGTCTTTCACGCTTCAGGAGGCGAGCCTGGGCGCGCGTTCCTGGGTGGAAGCAGGTGGCCCAGAGAACAAGTGAAAATGCAAGATGTCTCGATGGCCCGGAATGGCCACCATCATTTCTGCCCCGTTTTATTGGCCAGAGCAAGTCCTCTGACCAAGCCGAGGTTAAAGGGACTCAGACTCCACCTCTTGGTTGGAGTTGCTGCTAGGAATTGTAGATATTCATGTAATGTCCCAACCATACTCTGCTCTGTGCCACCCAGAGGCATGCAAGCCTCCGCCCACCTCCCATTTTCCCTGCGGCTCACCTGATCCCATCCTGGCAGGGTTCTGCCCGCTCCTTTGTGGGTAGAGGATGTCCGTTCTCGAGGCGGGGAAGGACCCAAAGAGTCCCTGTGCTAACCAAGAAGTGCTCCCTCTCACACAGAGAAAGTATGTGGCTCGCCTGGAAGAACTCCGAGAGGCTCTGGAGAACTCCCCCTTCTTCAGGACCCATGAGGTGCGAGCCCCAGCTGCCGTGGGAGCGGAAGGCCCTGTGTGGGGGTGGGGTGGGGTGGGGGGTGTCAGCATCCGGGTGGCACCGAAGAGAAACCGCTGACAGAGTTACAGGGCAAAGCTATTAAGAGGAACCCCATGTTTTGGGGTTTGCTTTTTAGGGTAGGCAGCAGAGTGGGTTTTAGGGAGATGGGATAATCCAGAACATGGGCTCGAGCCACGGGGTCTGCAATGAAGGCTGTTCGTCACTGGGCATGCGACTTACCCTCTAGGGCCTCAGCTTCCTCCTAACACAGGTAAAAACAATGTTTTTTTATTTATTTATTTGAGAGAGAGAGCATGAGCAGGGGGAGCGGCAGGCAGAGGGAGAGGGAGAAGCGGTCTTCCCGCGGAGCAGGGAGCCCGAAGTGGGGCTCGATCCCAGGACCCTGGGATCACAACCTGAGCCGAAGGCAGACACCTAACCAACCGAGCCACCCAGGTGCCCTAACTTCTTGCTCTTAAGATTACTTTGTAATCATAATTATTTCCAGTTACCCGTGTCTGCCTTCCTGTTTGGTGGCTCTCACCCCGTCTGCAGCCTGTGTCTCTTTGGAAACATTCATTTCTCTGGGCTGTCGCAGGAAGTCTGTGAATGGTGACCTCACTGCATGTGGGTGTCCTCTCCTTCCTCTCTCCAAGCTCTTCCACCACCCCGGCTCAGGTCCCCCTCACTTCTTTTTTCCGGCGTCCCCGACTTCCCGTAGATCCCTGATCTGGGAGTTGGGCCTCCGGGTTCGAACCCGGGTCTGCACTCCCCAGCCCCCTGAGCCTGGGACCTGTCTCCCAACAGGCAGGATGGGCTAGCAGAGCCCCTGCCTCCTGGGCGGGGTGAGGATAAGGCGGGTTAAGACACGAAAGGCCCATACATGGCGGCCCATGGTCCACCCTCAGTATGCCCCAGCCGGGACTATACTGTTCATTACCATTAAATGGCACCCTCATGGTCCTCGTCTCTGCCCTTGGGCTCTACGTGCCAAGTCCTGAAGAGGAGGCCCGGGGACCTCATCTCTTCTGTGCTCCTGTTCGGTTTCACCCACCCGGTGACTTAGCATTTTAAAAAATGAGTTGCCAGCATCTAAAACATAAGACTTGACACCCGAGTCGGGACATCCAGTTTCCCGGGCCCACTGGGAGACGTGGCCCCCGCTGGGCTGCTCGCCGTACGCCAACAGCCAAATGGAGTGGGGCAGCGACTGCCTCTCCTGACAGCCACCTGCTCACCTGCCCAGTCACCTGGGTTCTCTGGGAGCAGTGGGGTTTGAAACCCGACTAGAAAAGGGGAGGGCCTTGCACACCTGGAGTTCCATGAAGGCAGCGAAAGTACTATTTCTAATTTTAACCACCCCCCCCACCAGCATCTACCGAGGGCTGTGTGTCCAGCACCGCAAGGCACTTCGAGAGCGTGTGTGGGTCGTGGAATGCTGCCAATGACCTTAGCAGCTGGGGGAGGGGGGCTCTTATCATCATCACCAGCAGCAGTCTGCGGGGGCTGAGCGCTTCTTCCACGGGGGTAGGCATCGGGCGCTCTTGACCCATGCGAGATCCTGCAGGCATCTGAGTTTGTACCCTAGTGTGAAAAAGGGTGAAAAGGCAGAGTCAGGATTTGAACCCAGACAGCCCGGCTCCGGAGTTCATGCTGTCAAGCCCCCTGCTCAGCTGCCTGTTGGGGAGGGGGCCTGAGCCGATGCCCGCTCTCCTGCTAACCTCCGACCTCTTTCCCTGCAGGTGGTGGGCAGCTCCCTCCTCTTCGTGCATGACCACACTGGCCTGGCCAGGGTCTGGATGATTGACTTCGGCAAGACAGTGGCCCTCCCTGACCACCAGACGCTCAGCCACCGGCTGCCCTGGGCCGAGGGCAACCGCGAGGATGGGTACCTCTGGGGTCTGGACAACCTGATCCACCTCCTTCAGGGGCTGGCCCAGGGTTGACCCACTTGCCCACTACCAGGTTTATTTATTGGATGGTGCCCGTCTGGCTGGTGGTGCCCTGAGATTGGCCACGGGGGTGGGGGCCTGATCGCGGGGATGGGAGAGGTTGTGTTGTACACCACGAGAGACCAGAGTGGAAGGTCCGAAGGGCCTCGGAGACGAGGTAGCGTCCGGCCCTTTCATGATAGGGAGGTTTTAAAGACTGGAGCAGGGGTGTGACATGGCTGCATCCCACGGTGAATCAGAACCAGACTGGATCCTCCGATGAGCCAGGAAAGTTTCCGAGGGGCTGCTGGAGACCGTAACTAAACCGTGAGCCCTGACAGAACACAATTCAGATGCCACAGGGCACAGGCGTGACATGGTGCCTCTCGCCATAGGAATGACTGTAATCACGGCCTCTTTGTCAGCCTCCTCCCGGCTGCAGGCTGGCTCCTGGAAGCCAGGGGAAGGTCAGCTTCGTCACTGGTGCGCCGGTGAACTAGCCCTCACCCGTGCACAAAGGCAGAAGCCACCTGTCTGCCTGGGAGAGTTCTGGCCCCATCCGTTCATCCGGGAGCCATTCCAGCGCTGACACTCCAGGGAGGGTGTGACACCACGGGGCTGGGCTGAGAGCTGCTGCCGTTGGGCAGGACCCAGTTCTCCCTGTCCTGCCCTCCCCTGGCCCCATGGGATCCTCCCCGCTCCTGAAAGAACTCCGCTGACCCCCTGCAGAGCCAGACCACAGCCACGTCCCGTGCCCGGCACTGTGACCTGCACCGCCTCGTTCCTCAGGCACCAGCCTCAGTCCTGGGACTTCCTCCTCCCACCCCTTACCCCCTTTCCCTTGTTCCTAGCCGGCTGGTGGCGGGAAGGGCTTTCAGCCATGGAAAAGCAGGTTTGGGAAGCAGAGCTGCCTTCCTCCAGGGGTGCAGGGTAGGTGGGGCCACTGGCTGTGGCCCTGGGGCTTGCAGCCTGGTCCAAACCAAAGACCCTAGCACCGCCACGTATGGGTGATGCCCCTCCATCCCCCTCCATCCCCCTCCTCCTGCACCTGTACGTCTAGCTTCTTAGCTTCAGAGGCTGGGAACCAGGCACCTCCCTCTTCCCTAAGCTGAAGCTTGAATGTGTCTTCCAGGCCTGAGGAGGTGGGCTCCTTTTCTACTGACCACCTTTATACTTATTTATCCCAGAGAGGTAGTTGTTAGGTGGGGCAGCGCTCCGAACAGGAGGCAGAATCGCTTCATGTGCTTTCCCCTCCATGACGACGCCCCAATAAATCGCACAGTCGGTCAACTTTATGAACTTTTTTCTTTTGCTTCTGGGGTGTGTGGGCTCAAAGCTCCCAGTTTCACCATTAGTGCTGCGTGGGGGCACGGGATCATGAGTGGCTTGGGATGCAAAGCAAGCCGGTTCATCCAGTCAGCATCCACCCAGCAGCTGCTCTTGTGCCTGGCTCTGTGTTGGACCATTTGGGGAAAAGACTAGTGACCCAGACAGCTCCCAGCTGCACCCTCAGGGCCTCCCAGGACAGTGCGCCAGGCAGCACCAACCAGGGTGTCAGGGCTGGGATGCTCCGGTGCAGAGGGGCCAGGGCGGGGGTGCTCCTCTTTGGGGGGGGGACACCACACTGTACAGCATCTCTAAATAAGACCCTTTGCCCGGCACTGGGTACACAGGTGACCAAGACAGACCTGTTCCTCCCTTTCAGAGTGGAAGCAACAGGTCCTCGTTCAATCAATAACCTCTTTTTCCACCCACATCTGTATAGCTACTAACTGCCGGGTTTGAATCCTGGCCCTGCCACTTGCCAGCCATGTGACCTCAGGCCCATGACCACACTTCTCCAGGCCGCAGTCTCTCCATCTGTAAAATGGAGGAAGATCTAGTCCCTTCCTTACATGGCTGGAGAATTTGACGAGTTAAAATGAGCAAAGGGGTTGGCACATAGAAACACATTCGGTTCTAAATCAGAACAGGAGGTGGGGGAGGGGCTGTGCCTGGGGCTAGGGAGTCTTCCTGAGGAAGATGAGCCAAAATAGAGAATTAAGTAGTTATTGTTAGCAGAGGGTTGGGTGCAGGGGAATAGGGCACTCTACCGACCTGGAAGGCCAGTGTGGCTAGCGGCAGAAAGCATGATGAGCTGGGGCCGGGAGAGTTTAATCCCTATCCCGTGAGCAACTAGGAGCTGCTGGAAGCTTCTCTGGAGGCGAGTGGTTCAGACCCGGTTTGCATTTTGAAAGGCAAGGCTTCCTAGGCTCCGTGGGAATAGGCGCTGGGGGGCAGCAAGGGGTATGGTGAGGCTCCTCAGGTGTCCAGAGAGAGGCTGGTGCTTTATTTATTTATTTATTTTTAAGCTTTTATTTGTTTATTCGAGAGAGAGAGAATGAGAGATAGAGAGCACGAGAGGGAAGAGGGTCAGAGGGAGAAGCAGACTCCCCGCTGAGGAAGGAGCCCGATGCGGGACTCCAGGATCATGACCCGAGCCGAAAGCAGTCGCTTAACCAACTGAGCCACCCAGGCGCCCGAGGCGGGTGCTTTAAGGGAGGCTGGTCACCAGTGAGAAATGGCTGGATGCAACACTGAGGTGGGGCATACAGGCAGGACCTGAGGGCCGAGCTGTGGCCAAGTCTCTTCCCTGGAGAGGGAGCCTGTCTGGTTGGCTCCTGGCTTGAACCCCAGCCACACATCAGGAGCCCAATACTGGGGGGAGTGGGCATGGGAGAAGGGGCCTGGGACCGGACGGACGGGTGGAAGGGGACCTCCGCGCAGAGGGTCTCTGGCTGGAGGTCTTCGGGAACACAGCCTACACTTGGCGGGCTCTTGCAAAGGGAGAAACCGGAGCACTCTTCACACAGTGACAGACCCCAAGCTGTGGCCGGGGGCCCTGTCAGCCGGCCTCAGGGCTGCAGCAGGCTAGTGGCTGGAGTCCCCGGGTCTGAGGAGCAGGGCCTGGCCACAGAGGCCGGCCCGCACCCCGCCTGCAGGCACCACGTATACCTGGCCGTCCGTGGCCCGTGACGGCGAGAAGTCCGTCAGCTGTAGATTGCTGTCCCGGACCTGGTCGTAGTCCCACAGCTGGTAATGCCAACTCTTGCCCTGCTTGGAGAGAAGGTAGACGGCTCCTGGGGAGCCTTCCTCTGGCAGGGCTGGTGGCTGGCGGGGCGTGTTGGGCACTGGGTGGAACAGACCTGGCAGCTCGGGGTCCTCAGAGTAGCCGAGGCTTGGCACGGCCTGCACACCCAGCAGGACCCCTGGGAGGAGAGGGGAGGCTGTGAGCGGGAGCGAGCGCGGACTCGGTACCGGGGCTTCACCAAGCTCCCCCCACGGCCCTTCAGGGTAGCAGTCGGTGCGGCAGCAGGCACACAGCTGAGCTGGGACTGGACCCAGGGTGTCTGGCTCCAGGGCTGCGGGCTTTTAAGTCTTGCCTCCTACAGCCCGGTAGCACAGGGAGGGGAGGTGCTGTTCAACAGAGCAGGCATCATCACCCAGTGGTTTCCTGCTGTCTAGTAAAAGAATGCTCAGAGAAGCCCTCAAGGCCACGGACCCAGCATGGGGGAGCCTCCAGGCCACCTAACATGCAAATTAGCCTTCTTGCAGGCAGGCGGAATGAGGCCAAAGCCTGCGCCGGTCAGACTTTCATATGCTTTGCCCACTGTCACCCCGATTTCCAGACGGAGGAAGGGAAGCCCAGAGTCACAGAGCCCGGAAGTGGCTGGAGCATGTCTGGAGCCCAAACTGTTTGATCCTGAAGTCCGTGTTCTGAGCTTCTGTTTGTGGAAACCCTGACTGGCAGATACTGAGGCACCTACCACCTGCCGGGTCCCTACTAAGCATCTTGTAGGGATGGGGACAGCCCAGCCCTGGTCCCCACCTTGAGTACAGGAGAAGTGCCAGTGTCAGGTTGAAAGTGCGGCAGCTGATGAGGGGGCTGGGGACAAACAGGGTGAGCATACCGGAGTATGGAAGGGGAGACCCACCTGTGCTCACCGCCCAGTGGGCCTTGTGGCCCTTCCTCTGACATGGCTCGTGGTTGAAGTCCTCGTCGTAGCTGGTGTGGAGGGCGGGGTTAAGGCCAAAGCTGCGGTGTGGTCCTGGGACCCACCCTTCTCCATCCCCACCCAGCTCCCTTCTGGGCCCTGGGATACGGGATGAGCAGGGGATGTCCGGAGACAAGGTGCTGCAGGACAGGGGCTCTGTTGGGACCGCCCAGGCCACCATGGAGCTGCTCAGCCTGGCAGCCCAGTGCCTCCCGGGCCAGCTTGCCCATGTCGGCCACTGCAGGGGTGACAAGAGACAGAAGGATCACTGTGTGCCTGGCTGCAAGCCATGGGCTAACTGGGGATCGGCACCTCGAATCATCACCGCAACTGCCACCTCTTTGTACAAATGCAGAAAACGAGGCACAGAGAGGGTAAGCTGCTTGTCCCCAGCTGCCCAGCAGGAAGGGGCAGAGCTGGGCTGGGAAGGAAGACAACCTGCCTCCAGAAGGGGCTGAGGATTCGAACAGGGTCCCCTCACAGGACTGGCTTGAGACCCTTCTGCACCCAACTCACCGGAGAACATCTCTCCCTGGGCTGTGTAGCCTCTCTCCACGGCCATCTGCTCCAGTCTCTCCAGGGGGATGCCGCTGGGCGGTGCCAGCAGTGTGCCTGCCATCCACAAGGCCACCAGCCCGCACCTGGGGAGAGACAGGCCCAGTCCCTCAACCCCTAAGTCATGTCTTTACTGAGCCCCCTCTGCCCTAGAAGCTGGAGTGTTAGGAACAGGTCGGCTCTGCTGGGGGAGTTTCCCTTTTGCCAGGCCTGGTGGGCTGCAGGGAGGGTGAGAAGGGGGGGGAGAGGTCACCTGGGCTTCCAGGAAGAGGAGATGCCGAAGTAGAGTCAGAGATGAAGACTGTTCACTTGCTTACTCACTTGCTCATCCATTCCAACAGTTTACTGCGCATGCACCTGGGACCCCACCCTCCCCTTTCCCTCCCCTCTGCCTCTTCCCAAGGGAGAGATCTTGGGGAGATCCCACACCTCCCACCCTACAGATCGGTCCTCAGGAAGCACAGCAAAGGCAGGGAGGGGTCGGAGTCCCAGATCAATCAGGGCACCTACTGAGGGCCTTCCTGGATGAGGGAGGGCAGGTCGGCACAGAAGAGGATCCATTGCAAGTCACTTCTGAAACTGAATCAGAGCATGCTCAGGTCACATGGGAACCAGCTCCTAGATCCCCCCTTGAGGTCTGACTGGGAGTGGAGTGTTGAGGGATGGGGAAAGGAACCCGGGTCTGGCTGTCCTAAGGCGGAGGGCAGCTCCAGGCTCTGACGCTGACTTCCTTCTCCCGCTGAGGCGTGTCTCCCTGCCCGAGCCTCCGCGTCCTCATCCGCTCAGCGGTGATCATCCTTCCACCTGCTCCTTCTCTCGGTCATTGAAAGGAAGAACAGATGTGCAAAATGTTTGCAACTCAGAGCCAGAAAAATGGATTTACTAGAGGAAATTTCTCGAAGGGGGGGGGTGTCTCTAGACCCAAACCCTTCCTGTGATTTTTCCCTTCTCAAGCCTGTTCATTAGGGATGAAAATCCCTTAACTCAGCCTAGAGTAGAACCAGGTAAGAGCGTGCTCCACAGGCCTAAGAGATCACCTGGATAGTGAGCTCTTGCAGGCCTGCCCAGCCCCACCCTTGGGGAAGTCACTCAGAAAAGTTTGATCTGGATGAGGCCCCGGGCTGAGGAGGGGCTGGGCAACAAGCGTATCCAGTATTTCCGTTCCAAGGCCAGTGGAAAGAGTTAAGGCTGGGGAGAAAACCCAAAGCTCCTGGTCCCCAGTTTGGAGCACAGTCCTGATGGGAAGATGTTAGCACAGTGCTTAAAAGCATGAAGGCCTGCTGCCAGAATGCAAACTGGGCTCTTCTAAGTGCTGTGGCTAAGGGACTTCAGCTCTGTGAGCCTCGGTTTCCTCATCTGGAATATGACATAATAGTTAATATCCTACAGAATCACTGAAAGGATGAAATAAATATCTAAACACACTTAGAATAGTGCCTGACAAATGTCCTAACCAAACAGATTAAAAACTTGTCTAGAGAGCTGGAAGTTTCTTCCCTGAGTCTGGGCAATTCACTCATTGTTACACCGGGTCACCACAGCCCCAGCGTGGGTCTAGCCCCCTCCCGCCTGGATCTCTGGGTGCTCCAGCTTCCTCCTGGACCCCTTGACTGTCTCACCACCTCCAGTCCCCACAGGTAGCCTCCCTCTCTGTGCAAAGCCCTTCTGAAGCTCCCCAGTGCCCTCAGGATAGTGATAGTCCACCTTCCTCTACGTGGCACCCATGCCCTGTGTGATCTGGGCTCCTACTTGTTGAAACCCCATGTCTGGGGCGCCTGGGTGGCTCAGTCGTTAAGCGTCTGCCTGCCTTTGGCTCAGGTCATGATCCCAGGGTCCTGGGATCGAGCCCTGCATCTGGCTCCCTGCTCTGTGGGGAGTCTGCTTCTCCCTCTCCCATTCCCCCTGCTTGTGTTCCCTCTCTCGCTGTATCTCTGTCAAATAAATAATCTTAAAAAAAAAAAAAAAAGAAACCCCATGTTTACCACCTCCCCTGTCCTGTTACAGAAATATTTGCAGATCCTTGAAAAGAAGACTTCTTCATTTCAGCCTGCAACTCTGCACAGGCTGTTCATTCTCATCACACCCTGGACAGTTCTCAGGCCCCCTTAAGCCCCAGCCTTGGCCAGGCCCGCCCTGGGGGCTCCCTCATTATAGCTCTGACCACTGTGGGCTGCCACTGGACTAGGTGCCTTGAGGGCAGGATCTCTCTTCTTTGGTGAAGGCGTGCCCTGAATGGATCTAAGTAGGGAGCTGAGGCATTCAGGCTCTTTGACCTTGAGGAAATGGGAAACCCCAAGAGGAGATGGCTGTAGTGACCTGGAGACAGGCGGTTCGGTGAGACCCTACCGGTCCTTGTGCAGCTTCAGGAGCCTCTTCACGTCATCTCTGCTCCTGGGGACTGGGCCGGCCTTCTCTAAGGCCTCCTTCAGGAGCTGACTCTTCTCTAGGCCGAAGACGTGAGGGGGAGCCAGTCCCCTCACAGCGGGTGGAGGTGGCAGTGGGGGTGGTGGTGGGGGGATAGGGGCCTGGAGACTGGAGGGGGGTGAAAAAGCTACATTGGGGACATTTGGGGGTACAGGAAGTGGAGTGATGGGGGCTTGGGGAACAGGGGTTTGTGGAGAGGCTGGGGGCTCTACCGGAGGAGAGCACGGAGAAATCATCTTGGGGTCTATGGCACGCAAGTGCCGGAAGGTCAAGAATGGGGGCGGGATGGATGCTCTAAAATGAGCTAGTCACAGGGATGGGCGTTCTGAAGGTTTTAGCGCGGAGTTCCAGGACTTGTGTGCTGAGTAGTGGGCCTGAAAGGTCCAGGACTGACATTTGGAACCATGGAAGCAGGGGGTTAACAGGGCGGGTCCTTTATCCGCAACTAGATTTGTAGTTTGGGGCTGGGTTGCAAGGCTCAAGAAGGGGGATTTAGTTAAGGGTTACTGTATAACCTGGGAAAGGTTTGTAAAACTCCGGAGTCAATTTTGGGAAAATGAACGCTCGGATCTGGGGTGGTGAGCCTAAAGGGTGGGATTTGGGGGACCCAGGGCTAAAAACTAGGGAATTTTGGCTCTGTGACCCCTCACATCCCAGGCCCGAGTTCGGAACCCTGGAGCTGACCTTTGAATCAGAGGTCAAGAGATCAAAAGGACCCCTGGCAGGGAGAATGGCTTAGTCGTGGAGAAGGTCCTGGAATCAGAGCGCAAAAGGAAAAGTCCTCTGGGTCGGGGAAGTCTCAGAGATCGGAGGACGCTGAAAGCCGCGATACCGCCGGTATAGGTAATGGAGCCAGAGAGTAAAACGCACCTCCCCTTCCACCAAAATGGCGGCCGCAGCACACATTTTTCCCATATCACGTGGCGGGACTCGCGACTCGTGCCCGCCCCCATAGCGTCACGTGATGAGAGAAGGCGGGGCCGTGGGGGGAGGAGGGGCTTTTAAAGGACCGCCCCCCGGAAGAGACTGAAGCACGAGCGGCTTCTCCATTGCCTTGAAGCGCGTGAGGGGCCGCGGCCTTCGCTGATTGGTCCGTAGGCCCTCAGTGCCGGGTCGGGCGGGGTTTTTCGGCCGAGGCGGGAACCCAAATGTCGTTTTTGATTGGCAAGGTTTGGGCCCAGGGGCGTGACTGACTCTGATTGGTCAAGCTACTGAGTGTACGCGCGGGATTGGCTTGCAGGAAGACAAAGGCGGGACCAGGAGAGGAAGCTTTGGTTAGTCGACTCTCAGAAACGTAGGAGGTGGCTCTTGCGGGAGCTGCGGCTCTGTTGGTGAGTAATCTCGGGCAACGGCGGCCATCGACGCCGGGCGAGCGGAGCGCTTGCCGCCTGGGCCTTGTCGCGCCTCGTGTGGGGAAAGTGCCTTCCCGCTGCGCGAGATTAGGGCGCCTTAGAGTCGTGTCTTTCCTTAACTGACTCCTACATCCGGGGTTTTTTCTCTTGGGCCGTCCTTTGAGCTCGTGGGCCAATGGGGTTCGCCACTTAGGACGCTCCGCCTACTGGGTCGCATAGAGCGTCTTGGGACCCGTAGTAAACCTCTCGAGGTCTCCCTTTACCACGCGGGGGAGCGGAGGCGGTCCTCCTTTCGCTTTGTTTTCCAAGCTGTGCTTCCTTCCCGCCTCTCCTGACTTCCTCCTGGAAGGAAGATCCCTGAGCAGTCCGCTAAGCCCGCTTTGGGGCAGAGGATTTGGAGAAACCCAGGGCTGAAGTTACCTTTTTTCCTTCTTTCAGCTCTACCTCGGCATCTCTCTCCATGGCAGTTCCCGAGACCCGCCCCAACCACACTATTTATATCAACAATCTCAACGAGAAGATCAAGAAGGATGGTGAGTTCTGGGGATAGTCCAGACTCCAGGTTACCTCGCACGAGCCGGCCCCCTCTTCCGTCCCCCCGCATTCACTTCTCTTCCTTCGCTTTCTCAAGCCAAACCGTCAGTTAATCCTTCAGCCTTTGCACACACTGCTTCCTGTGTCTTTAACGCGCCTCCAGTCCATCTTGTACTCTGGCCATTAGCCTGGTCACTGTTGTTCGTCTTTGAAGGTTTCAGCTCTCAGGACTCCTCCAGAACCCTTCGGCGTCCCCTTACCCCTCAGGTGCCTGCCTCTGACTTCCCAGAGGCCCTGGACATGTCCCGCTCAAGCCCTGATGGTTCTGGGCTGTTACAGGGTTGTCTGCACTGGTGTGTGAGCTCCATGAGAGTAAGTCCTGGGATGGTCTTGGTCACCGTCATGTACTCAGTGATCAGCCCACGATGGAGGTGTTTGATTTCAAAAAGGAAATGAAATAATAGTAAGATGGCTAACACCATCATCAGGTACTGATATATGTACATCTTTATCAAGTTAAATTCTCACAACAGTCCTTCAGGAAGGAGCTGTTACACTTCTCTCAGATTAGGAATCAGACTCAGGTGATGTGACTTGCCCAGGGTCACACAACAAGGTCAAGTGGTTGAGGCCACCAGTGTGGAATTCTGCTTGAGAACTCGATTCTTGACATTGGACGTATTTTTCCATTTTCTGTATCACCTTTATTGAATTTCATTTTCTATATTTGAAAATTGAACAAAGCCCTGGTACTTTCTTTGCGTGGATGTTACATGGATTACATTAGCCACACATCC
This sequence comes from Callorhinus ursinus, assembly GCF_003265705.2. Classification (NCBI taxonomy): domain Eukaryota; kingdom Metazoa; phylum Chordata; class Mammalia; order Carnivora; family Otariidae; genus Callorhinus; species Callorhinus ursinus. Next base: position 71,628 of record NW_027397123.1, on the reverse strand, counting down.
ATGCAGTGCTTCCTTTTATGGTATCCCGTCGTTAGTAAGGGCTGGATAAAATTTGTCTCTTATTATCCCCTTAAGAAAATTCTTGGGGTGGGGGTGCCTGGGTGGCTCAGTCGGTGAAGCGTCTGCCTTCGGCTCAGGTCATGATCCCAGAGTCCTGGGATTGAGCCCCGCCTCAGGCTCCTTGCTCAGTGGGGAGCCTGCTTCTCCCTCTCCCTCTGCCTGCCGTTCCCCCTGCTTGTACACTCTCTCTCTGTCAAATAAATAAATAAAATCTTAAAAAAAAAAAATTCTGGGGGGGTGGAGAAAATTCTCGGGGAGAACCAAAGGAGTTTGCTGGAATTAAGTTTGAGCTGTTGAAGAAAACCAGAGAAGCCATGTAAAGCCCCTTGTGCTTTTTTTTTTTAAGATTTTATTTATTTATTTGACAGAGATAGAGCAGGAACACAAGCAGGGGGAGTGGGAGAGGGAGAAGCAGGCTCTCCGCGGAGCAGGGAACCCGATGTGGGACTTGATCCCAGGACCCTGGGATCATGACCTGAGCCGAAGGCAGACGCTTAACCATCTGAGCCACCCAGGCGCCCCCCCCTCCTTGTGCTTTTAGAGTATCGTGCCCAGCCAGTACTCTCTGGTGCTGGGGAAACACTGGTGACAGACAGTCCTGGTCCCGCCTTCATGGGACCACAGTCCGGTGGGGAAGGCAGACCTGCTTCCAGACGGCGGTAGCCCAGAGTAGCCAGGGCCGTGATTGGGGAAGCATAAGCAGAGTGGTCAGGACTGGGATGGGGCATCCCGACAGTGGGGTTTGTTCTCTCTCATAGAAGAGGAGACATTTCAGAGAAGCCTTCCAGGTAGGGGAAGCACAGTGTATATGTTGTGGTGAGCGAGAAGAGTGTTCCGAACATGGACCAACATGTGCAGATGGCAAGCGGCAAAAGAGAACCCCGGGCCATTCTGGAAACGACAAGCAGTTTTGTGTGACTGAGGCTTGTGACACAGGGAGAACCTTTCAGTGAGCAGTGCACTGATGGTTCGTGGGATCTTGTGGGCGGGTGGGCCGTTAGACTTTGTCCTGAGGCCATCAGGGAGCCAGGTGAGGGACACAGTCTGGTGTGAGGACAACGTATGGAGGGTGAACTTGAGTGGGCAAGAAGGGAGAGAGGCCCAGAGTCCAGGGGAATGACCGAGGCCCAAACTGGGTTCATGGGCGTGGAGAAACGCCAGAAATGGCATCAGGAGAATTTTTGGCAAATTTTGCCAAAACACCTTTTGCTTCCCTCTTTACCCCACTATTTTCTTTTCTTCCCTCACCTAGTCTTTCAGCAGGTGTCTTCAGCTCAGATGCCTCCTTTGTCTTTTTTGTTGTTGTTGTTTTTTTAAGGATTTTATTTGTCAGAGAGCACAAGCGGGGGGGGGGGGGGGGGGGGGGGGGGGGGGGGCAGGCAGAGAGAGAGGGAGAAGCAAGCTCCCCGCTGAGCAGGGAGCCTGATATGGGGCTCAATCCCAGACCCTGGGAACATGATCTGAGCCAGAGGTAGACCCCCAGCTGACTGAGCCCCCCAGGCGTCCCTCAGATGCCTTCTTTGCATAAGATTGTTTTTTTTCTGTCAGGTGTGGTGGTTTATTTGTGAGATACGGTGGCGTGGGGTTCAGATGGACTTGGGTTCCGGTCCCGGGTCCCGGCTCCCGGCTCTGTAGCTTCTTCCCAGTAACTTCAGTGCACTCCTGAGCCAGCAACAAATCCTCTGAGTGCCTGTTTTCCTGTTCATAAAATTGAGACCGTTCTGGTCACTGTCTCACGAAGTGGTGGTGAGAACTTAGTGAAGTTTTTTCCGTGAAACATTTAGTGGTCTCTTTCTTCATGCAAATGTTTTCGGTGAAGCATGGGTGCTAGAGTCTGCACTGAGCCTGGGGCCACTGCAGTAAGCCAATTGGAGGGGTTTGTAGTTAAGGATAGCCAAACAAGGAAGCCACTGTGATGTCAGGAGGTGGGAAATACCGCGAAGGAAAAGCAAGTAGGGTGCCAGGAGTGGGGAGAGTGACAACGGGGCACCTTTATTAAGACAGGATGGTCGGGGGAGGCCTCTGAAGTGGGAACACTTTTTCTGAGACCTGGGTGACTAGAAGGAGGCAGCATTCATGCATCAGGAGAAAGGTCCTTGTGGTGGAGGCAGCAGCCAGGGCAAAGGTCCTGAGGCAGCATCCGTGTACCGGCCCAGGAAAGGGCTATGAGGCCAGTGTGACTGGAGATAGGGGCGGTGGGGTGGCAGGTGGGGCGACCAGGTTGGGGAGGTTGGCCAGGGCCACCTCACACAGGCCTGGGTCAAGGTGCTGGTGACAGGGAAAAGCACGCTCACATTTATCGGGCGTTTGTTATGTGGGCCTCCTGTTCTTCAGCAGGAGGTACTGGTACCCTCCGTGCTCTCAGAGGAGCCCCCACAACCCGCCCCTGCTGCTGTTGCTGGCCCTCGAGGGGTTCCCGACCTGTGGCAGCATGTCAGGTGGCTGATGATTTCCCTCCTGGGCCTCGCTCGGCTCTGAAAAAAGAACTCAGCCCCCAGTACAAGGTACCGAGACCGCCAGTCACCCATGGGCCTCTTCCCTTCCTCCCCCTGCAGAGCTGAAGAAGTCCCTCTACGCCATCTTCTCCCAGTTTGGCCAGATCCTGGATATCCTGGTTTCCCGAAGCCTGAAGATGAGGGGCCAGGCGTTTGTCATTTTCAAGGAGGTCAGCAGCGCCACCAATGCCCTGCGCTCCATGCAGGGTTTCCCCTTCTACGACAAGCCCATGGTGAGTGCCGTGGCAGACTGGGTGGGTCTGGACCCCCTGTGACTTGTAGTCCGGTCCCCTAAAGTCGGGAATCTCTCTGGCTGTTGGTCAGCGTTCCCTGTTCTTTGTATTAGGGCGGGTGGGGGGGGCACCCAGTGACCGAGGGAGCCCCCAGCCCTGCCCTTTCAGACCCCAGACGGTGACCCAGAGGGGCCAGGGCTGGGATAGGGGAGGTGCACAGATCTTGGGGGAGCTTAGGAGAGGCACTTCACCCAGTCTGGGGGTTCAGAGAAGGCTTTCTGGATGTGAGGCTCAGAGGAGAGGGACTAGCTGGGGGAGGCGGGGGAGAGAGTGTTACATGACCGGGAGCATTTGTAGTTGAGGCAGTGGGTCAAGTCGGTTTGGCTGGAGCGAAGGGTGGGTGTGGGGTGGGGGTGCTTGGGAGCCATGGAAGGGTTTAGGGAGATGCCTCTGGCTGTTGGGGAGAGTGAATCAGAGGTGGGAGGTTAGGGGAGGCTGGGTGTGAGGGAGCCCCGGCCAGGACCAGGGTGGGGGCCATGAATGGGTAGAAATGGGTGGGTTGCAGGGGTTCAAGAGACCCAAGTGGACAGCCAGTGGGGCTGCATTCTGGGCAGTGGGGAATGGCTTACAGTTCCCACCCTGAGCTAGCATTCCTGCCGTATCACTGGCAGCCATCTCTGGTTCTTGGGGCCTTTTTCCTTACCCCTCTATCGGTGGAGTTTCACCTGGTGGGACTATGCCTCCTGGAACAAACTCCCTTGGGGAGGCCACAGCCAAATGCTGGTGTGTCCAGGTCCCAGGTGGGTCACCTCCCGTGGAAGACAGTGGGCCCCGGGAGCCGTGGGGTAGCCTGGAACCCTACCGTCCGTGTGGAGGGGGCACTGACGTGCCTGCTGTCGCCTCGGGGTGTGAGCCCAGACTTAGCGCGTCTTCCATTGCTTTTCTGGAACAGCTGGGAACTTGCACTTGAAGTATAAAGATCATAGTGTTACCGTGTTGGTCCTCCTCCCCTGCTCCCCAGATCACTGCGCGGAGCACTGCAGACGCTCACGCGTGAGGGAGTCTGTCAGGCCTGCCTTCGGAACCTCTGCCCCTGCCTGCTTCTTCCTCCTCCCCTGTGGCTCTCCTGGTCTCTGCTTGGACCCCTGCTCCCCACAGGCTCTTCTCCATGTGCGGCCCCAGGGCTGCTTCCAGCACACCCGGGAAATCTCACTCCCTGCTTGGGACACTCCATGGCTCCCAGCTTTTCCCAGGGAAAAAACCCAAAGTCCTCCCTCCTCATCCCTGTTGATCTTGACCATGCTGCACACCTTGTCTACTGTTCCCTTTGCTAGAACGCTTTTTTCCCCGATCTTCTTCTCTGTCTCTACACCGGCGTCGCTTCACAGAGGCCTCTCTTAGCCACACTCTGAAATTTTTGATTCTTACCTTTTTTTTTTTTTTTTTTAAGTAGGCTCCGCGCCCAGCCTGGGGCTTGAACTCGCAGCCCTGAGATTGAGAGTCGCATGCTCTGAGTCAGCCATTTCTTAATCTTTTTCATCGTGTCTTTTTCATTGTGTCTTTCTCACTGAGTACAGCATGAAGGTAGGGGCCTTTGTGGGCTCATTGCTGTACCCCCAGAATAGAGGTTCTCCATAGACCACTGAGCATGAGCCTGGGGGTCTGAACTCTTGTGTGATTGGAAACCCCCTGCATGGTCTTCTTTCCTGGCCCTGTTTTCTTGGGCTTCTGCCTTTGGCCCGATGCTCAGGACTGTCCCGTCGTCCCTTCAAAATCCCAGCAACCCACTGACCAGCGACTATTCCAAGCGCTTAAGCTCATTCAGTCCTTACAGTCATCCTTTCGAGTGGGAAATCTCCACAATCCCCATTTTACAGATGAGGATGTTGAGGCCAAGGGATTTCCATAACCTTACTCACCGAGCCTCTGGTACAGGTCTGCTTTTGCACCCAGGCAGTTTGGCTTTGAGATCGACGCTCTTCACCCTTCCGCTCTCTGTTTGGCAGCGCATTCAGTATGCCAAGACTGACTCGGATATCATTGCCAAGATGAAGGGCACCTTCGTGGAGCGGGACCGTAAGCGGGAGAAGAGGAAGCCCAAGAGCCAGGAGACTCCAGCGGCCAAGAAGGCCGTACAGGGTGGGGCAGCCGCCCCCGTGGTGGGGGCTGTCCAGGGGCCTGTCCCGGTAAGCCAGGGCCCAGAGATGATGCCCTCTCCCCATCAGGCCTGCCTTAGCCTTGTGGCCTGGCGTGTGGGCACAATGGGTGGGGGAGGTGTCTCCTTGGGCTTCTGGCCCCCTCCCTTTCCATTTCCTTCCAGAACTTGTGCGCCTCTCTCTGAGGGATTGCGCACTTGGGTGATGGACTCTGCACTTGGAAACGCCTCTGTGCTTCCCCGACTGTTTTTCAGGAGCTTTCTCTCCCTGTGTCTCTGTCCCTTGGTTTCTTTCTCCCCTTGTCCTTAGTCTTGTTGTCTTAATGTCTATGCAGAAAATCCAGAGCAAGCCATGAACCAACTTTTTTGGATTAATTAGTGAGTTTAATTTATCAGGCTCACCAGAGAGAAGGTCAGTGTGGAAGAAGTCAGTTTTATTTCTCAGTGCTTGCAACAAACAAGTAGACTCTAAATTTAAAAATAGCTCAGGATTAAATCCAACGAAAGGTGTGCAAAAACCACCTACTAAAAGTACAGAACATTCACTGAGAGAAATGGGAGGTGAATTCAGCAAATGGACAGGCGACTCAAAACTTGTTAAGATGCCAGTCCTCCAGATTGGTCTAACACTCAACACAGTTCAGTCAAAAGTGCCAGCAGGAATTTTGGGGACATTGGCGGTCCGTTTGCACAGGGCTGTGACAAGGCAAGGCAGGTAAGGAGAATGAAGCTGGGGGGCCCGCTGTAGGCGTCAGGATAATGTGACATTGGCCTGAGGGGATGGAGATGGACCAGGTGGCAGAAGAGAGTCCAGAAATAGGTCCACACAGGCATGGTTTCTCAGCTGGTGAAGGCTCCACCGAGGTCCGGTGGTGAAAGGACTTTTTTTTTTTTTTTTTTTGCTAATAAATGGATGAATTGAATGTCTATGAGGCAAAGAATTAGTCTTACCTCAATTATATAAATTAATTTGAGGTGAATCGTAGACTTCGGTGTGACAGCCAAAACAATAAAGCTTCTAGAAAGAAACAGGAAAATCTCTTCATGACCTTTGTGAGGGCCCGGGAAGTAGAAACACCCTGTTTTCTAAATAGAATCGAGAAAGCACGAAGTACTTCAGAAAAGCTAGACGAATTGCGTCTACTCCTTACTTCTGGGTCTCCACATTGGCTTTTCTGCCCAGGTCACACACTGTTTGTCCGGCCTTCACCAGTGCCAGTTCACTTTCTGTCTGGCGTCAGCAGCAGGCCCGGGGTTCCTGCCCAGCTTCCCCCTTTCTTACCCACTCCCCTCTTCTGCACCCAGCTTTTTGTCTACCTTTGAGTCCTCAGCTGTGGTTCCTGTGCCACCGGCAGCCCCGTCTCCCCTGGGCGCATGAGCTGTGTGCCTTTGGGCTGGCTCCCTTCCATTTCTCTCTACATCTTCCCTGTCCAGCCCTGTCCATCTCTGGCTTACACTGTCTGTTCCTCTTTTCTCTGTAGGTCTCTTTTCTTCCCCCCTTCCCAAGGAGAGTATGACTGCTCATTACAGTGTTTACTTCCACTTCTTTTGTTAAGTCATTAGCATTTTCTAGTCTTTTTTTTTTTTTTTTTTCCCTCCTATAGTGATGAACGGTTGGGTCACGTTGGCTAGTGTTTCTACGTTAAAAAATTTTTTTTTTAAGTTTCTAGTTTGATATCCGCCCTGAGCCTGGGTCAGTTTTGCTCCATCCATTTTCCTTCGGGTGACTGTTGTCTCCATGGGTGCCTTGGGCTCTCTCCGCTGTGTCTTTCACACCCTGGATCTCCTGACACCCTCTGGTCCTCTCTGCCTCCTGCTGACACCAAACCCGCCCCACTCAGCCCTGCCCTCCCTCTCTCCACAGGGCATGCCCCCGATGACCCAGGCGCCCCGCATCATGCACCACATGCCTGGCCAGCCTCCCTACATGCCGCCTCCTGGCATGATCCCACCTCCAGGCCTGGCTCCTGGCCAGATCCCGCCAGGGGCCATGCCCCCGCAGCAGCTTATGCCGGGGCAGATGCCGCCTGCTCAGCCTGTAAGTGTCTCCTTCTCCTGGGGTCTCATAAACAGCTAGAACATGGGAATAGAAAGGGACGGGTGGGGGTTCTGTTGTAGGGAAAGAGAAGGATTGTTGGAGGAGCTTCGGTGAGGGTGAGGCTGGAGCGGCGACCAGAACCTAGTTTGATTCGGTGAATTTCTGTGGAGCACCCGCTGATGGATACAGCAGTGCTCTTAGTGGCTTGTAGGCTGGTGGGGGCAAGGTGGTGTAGACAGGCAACATCAGCGATGTCAGGTGAAGGGGGCAGAAAGAATTCAAGCGGGGTGGAGGTGGGAAATAGGAAGGCACTAGGTCCTGCACTAGACTCATGGGCTCTGTCACTTCCTTGCAGCTTTCAGAAAATCCACCAAATCACATCTTATTCCTCACCAACTTGCCCGAGGAGACCAACGAGCTCATGCTGTCCATGCTTTTCAACCAGTAAGTGGGGCCAGTAGCTTTGCAGGGGCCAGAGGGCAGTGGCCAGGAGATGGCACCATGGGGGGGGCCAGGCCTCAGAGTTCTGCTGTGGAGCCCTGAGCCTGCTTAGAGTTTGTAGGCAGGACAGTGACTAGAGGCCTAAAAGGTGGAAACTGAGGCCAGGCCCACAGCCTGAGGAGGTATGGTAGTGGCAAGCCTAGGGTATAGCAGTGCGGAACCTTCCTCGACTTTGTGAGGGGTGGGGGAGTCCCTGGGCCTCCTCTTTCCAGCCTCTAAATCAGAAAAGTGCTTGGTGTGTATAAAATAACGGCAAGGTGGCATCGAGCACTGGCTGGAGGCCCGAATTGTTTGCAAAATCAAACTGCGTTGGTGGGGGATGGGGATGATTGAAACCTCATGTGCTCGTAATGGGGTATAACCACTGTGGCTGTTGTGTTCCGTGAAGCAAGGGGAATGTGCTCACCTGGTGACCCTGCTTCTGATCTTAATATCCTAAAGATATTCTTAAGGCGAGTCCCAAGGGATATGGATGGACCTCATTCCTCCGGGTGGTGGGGAGTTGGAGCCAGCCTGGGGAAGAGGGAGAGGTCAGACGTGCTACTCGCTGTGGCCTGCTCTGGGGCAGTTGGAAGAATAGAACAGCACGGATGGTTCTTTGTAACACGACAAGGAATTTTGAGAAACTCCGTAAGACAGAAAAAAACAATATTGCATGTATATCCTTCTGTAAAGCAGTATGTGCTTTGTAAGAACAGCGGCAGAAGAAAGTGTACCGAGCAAGCATGAGGATGGTTGCCCAATGGGGAAGGAAGTTAGGGAAGAGAAGGGGGAAATGAGAGAAACAGCGGATCAGAAAGTCAGGGTAGTGTTTATTTCTGGAACGGAGTGGGTGGGTTATGATTGGGGAAGGACATGGGGGCAGTGTTCTGTTTTTTTTTATTTTTTTATTTTTCGAAGATTTTATTAGAGCGCCCAGGCAGGGGGAAGGGCAGAGGGAGAGGAAGAAGCAGACTCCCCGCTGAGCAGGGAGCCCAATCCGGGGCTTGATCCCAGGACCCTGAGATCATCACCTGAGCCGAAGGCAGATGCTTTGCCGACTGAGCCACCCAGGCCCTCTGTGTCCTGTTTCTTGATCTAAGTTGTGGTTGCGTAGGCATAGGTGTTCATGTTAAAATATTTCCTTAAATGACACGTTTACATTGTGTGTACTTGTTTAGGTTAGGGTTCCTCAGCTTCACACTGTGTGCATTTGGGGCTGGATAATCCTTTCTTACTGTGCATTGTAGGATGTGTAGCGGTATCCCTGGTCTCTAGGCTCCCGATGCCAGAACATTTCGGGGGAGATGCCAAGTCTGGATCCCTGAGGTTTTCTTCCCTTCTTTCAGGTTCCCTGGCTTCAAGGAGGTCCGACTGGTCCCTGGGCGGCACGACATTGCCTTTGTGGAGTTTGACAATGAGGTACAGGCAGGGGCTGCTCGTGACGCACTGCAGGGCTTCAAGATCACCCAGAACAATGCCATGAAGATCTCCTTTGCCAAGAAGTAGCACCTTTTCCCCCTGCCTGCCCCTGCCCCCTGTTCTGGGGCCACCCCTTCCCCCCCTTGGCTCAACCCCCTGAAGGTAAGTCCCCCTCGGGGGCCTTCTCAGAGCCGTGTGTGAGTGAGTGGTCGCCACACAGCATTGTACCCAGAGTCTGTCCCCAGACATTGCACCTGGCGCTGTTAGGTTGGAATTAAAATGGTTTTTTTGAGGTTCGGTTTTTCACAACCATTTGTCGTTTTTATTTTCTTGTTCTCTGTGCCGCCTTTTCTTGCACATCAGAATATTCTGGGTGTTTGGACCTCTTAGCAGGCTGGGGTTTGCAGCCTTGGGAAAACACAGAATAATGTAGTAACTTTGTCTAAGCTTCAGGCATCTTTACTAGTTTGGAAAAATTTCTGTTTTGTCTCCATCAGCATTCAGAGCAGGAAATTGAAACCCAGGCTGCCATGTGCAGTTGGGCAGGTTGTGTACTACACAAGGATGCCACCCACCTTTAAGGGGACGCTATTTGTAGATTCGTATGTTTTTTCCTAACCTGTTAGAGTGTTGAGAGGTTTTTCTTCGCCTTTTTTGAATCTTCACAAAAATGCCTTCTGTCAGAGCAGCAGTCCCCAGAAATCACGCTAGATACTTCAGGAAGAAAAGGAAGGGAACTGGGTGCTCAGGAATTCATTGGAAGGATAGAAGGAGTGGTAGCCTGGGTTTGAGACACTTGAGTTGAAGTTTGCAATCTCTGATTGAGCTGCAGTCTGGACTTCAGGAAGGCGCCAGTGCTGCTGATGGAAGTGCCCGGCCCACATGGGAAGCCACCGACCAGGGACAAAGGATGTGGCCACTTCAAACACCGCTAATCTTCCCTGCTGGCCACCCGCCAGCCAGGATCCTCGGGCAGGTGCCTGAACCACGTCCTGCAGTCCTCTGGCTGCAGGGGAATCTAGGAAATGGAGTTTCTGATTGGACGGTCATGTAATCTACCTGAAGCTATGGATAAGATGGGAGATCAAAGGAGGGACCTTCTTTAGCAGTCTCTTAACAAACCTGATTCTGGAAAAGAATTTTTTTTTTCAAAGATTTTATTTATTTATTTGAGAGAGAGAATGTGGAGGGGGGGCAGAGGAAGAGGGACAAGCAAGACTCCCTGCTGAGCAGGGAGCCTGACAGGGTACTCGATCCCAGGACCCTGAGATCATGACCTGAGCTGAAGGCAGACGCTGGACCAACTGAGCCACCCAGGCGCCCCTGGAAATTTTTTTAATTGACTCAAAAATACATATATTGCTTAAGACCCTTTCTCAGGTCATGTACATAGAAAACTGAGATCATTTGCCAGAAGCAGAAAATTGACCACAAAAATAAATATGAGAAGAGCGTTAAATTCTGTCTGGTCCTCTTCCATAAAGGCTCTAAGCCCAAGCCTGCTCCTGCTATGCTCTTTTCTGTTAAAGAGGAACATCATCCACGTTTGCCGTGATACTTACAGCACCAAATACAATCTTTCTCCTTGTAGGATCTGAAAGACTGAAAGGAGAAAGGGATTGTTGTCTGCTAAGAGGCAGGCCTTATTGCCGATGGCAAGTGGAAACGCCTCGCCCACCACACTGGCAACCACAGGTTCTGTGGTCAGTAGATCCTGGTCTTTATTGTCTGCCTGGTGGACCCCCTAGCTGTTTCCCACGAGCAGCTGATGTCCCGACTCCGAGCTTCATTTTCTTCCCGTGTAAGGGAAGAATTCCTGTATGTCAGTACTGTGGTATTCATGGTTGATACACGCCACCACCACCAGCACACACCCACTGTCAGGCCCCCAGGAGGCACTATAAACTCAGCAAATACTTGCCAAGTACCTGTCGTGCTAAATACTCTTCTTGGCGCAGGACGCGCAGTGGTAAATGAAATCGACGCGCTAACTGCAAATACCGTGTTCTGATAAAAACAACTGGGGTGAAAAAAAAAACCCAAAACTGGGGTGATGGGGCTGGGGAACAGTCCCGGGTGATCAAGGAAAGCCTATCATCAGACGTGACTGGAGCAGGGCTGTTGCTCCCATCCATGGTGGCGGTGCTGAGTATTGGGTGCGTGGAAATGGCTGAGGTCCAGGCTTTGCCCCTGATGCAATCTTCCCCACCCTCAAGCCCATGCGCGCCCAATCCACTTCCGCCTCACAAGAGTTTGGACTTGAGGCCATAGGTGAGAATGCCCGAGGCCGGGAGATGGCCACCCAGGAGAATGACCTTGGGCACGGGGATCATTGGAGACGCAGTTTTAGAGGTTGAGACTTGAGTTCAAATCCCCCCTCAGTTTTCTCCTGACCTTCAGCAGCAGACAACTCCACGCTCAGTGAGTGACGGGTGTGAGCCTGGAGCCAAATCTGGCCCCTCTGTTCCCCGGCTCTAACCTTGGGCAAGTTTCTGAAGGCTGTCCCCTGCCATTTCCGTGGCGAGTGGGGTTATAACAGCCCTCTTAAGGTGACGCAGAGTGTCCCTTTGAGTTAAGATAAAATTTAGTGCTGAGTGCTCTATTAGATAACTGTTAGCTTTCCTGGTCCCTATTTTAGTAAGGCGAGGCTCTTAGAAGAGAAATCGCTCAGCCCAGGTCACCCAGTCAGGAAGTGGCTTGTGAAGATAAATAGGGATTATGGTAGACCATTGCTAGCCGTAAGCCCCAGCATAAAACACTTGGTTCTTGAGAGTGGGGGCTGTGCCTGGCGATCAAAAAAGGCTGCCTTGTTCTGTCCTTGAGCACAGGAAATTCCAAGGTAGTTTCTGTACTAGCTCCCTGTTTTCTGTTCTTGGAGGGGGCAGCGGAGGGGCCCAGGTACCCAAGCAGCCTCAAGAGAAGATGGGATTAAATGTCTCAACCTGCCTGTCTGGGCCTCTGATTGTTGAGGAGGTGGGGGGGGGGGTGGCTGTCACTTGGAGTGGCCTGGGCTGCTTTGGGCCTATCTGGGCGTTTCCTTGGGCAGGCAGCCCTCACCCTGTCCTTGAAATGGTTCTGGCTGGGTAGCAGCCTCTAGGTGTTGTGGGCGAAATTTGGGACTGGTTAAGGGCGGAGACAGGACCAAGAACACAGGTTTCCTTGTGTTGCTGGAGAGAGGGAGGGCAGAAGGAAATTGGAGACCCCATTTCCCCCTTGGTCACTCTCTTGCTTGGAGTCCACGATGGCTGGGTTGCCAGTGTTCCTCGGTGTCATTTTGCTGTCTGCCTTCCCGGGGCCTAGTGTCGGGGGCCGCGCCATGCCCAAGCTGGCTGACCGCAAGCTCTGTGCCGATGAGGAATGCAGCTGTAAGAGTTGGGGGTTGGGGGGCCTGGGGGCTTGGGCTGCCAGCCCATCCGGAGGGTGCTGTCATTCCCTTCTATTCCTTCCCCAGACCCCATCTCCATGGCCGTGGCCCTTCAGGACTACGTGGCCCCTGACTGCCGTTTCCTGACCATACACAGGGGCCAGGTCGTGTATGTCTTCTCCAAGCTGAAGGGCCGAGGGCGGCTCTTCTGGGGAGGCAGTGTGAGTCTTGGGAGAACAAAAGAGGAAAGGATATGGGGCTGGGGTGGGAGTACACCCTAATTTTCCACCCAAAGGGAAAATTTGAGGGGGTGGACTGAAATAGTTTGGTGTGGGGGTGGAGCCAGGGGTATTGTGATCTACTTGGTTTTTACCTTGTTGAGCCATTATGGGGCACCCACTCTAGTACCAGGCCCTGTTCCAGACCCTGAAGATACAACAGCGAATGATCCCTTTTATTCTAAAGGAAGGAGACGAGCCATCAAAAGGTATCAGCAAATACGTGCTCCTCTGAGAATTAATACACGCTGACTGGGTGGCTACTTCAAGTGGTCAGGGAGGGCCTCCCTGCGGTGACTGTAGGCTGAGATCTGAGTGACAAGGATGGAGCCAGCCATCTGGGGATCAGGAAGAAGAAAAGTGCTATGATCTTCAGCAGGAACAAGTTTGCCATCTTCCCAGACCCAGGCTTTGCATTCTTCCTCTCCAGGTTCAGGGAGATTACTATGGAGATTTAGCTGCTCGCCTGGGCTATTTCCCCAGTAGTGTTGTACGTGAGGACCAGACCCTGAAACCTGGCAAAATCGATGTGAAGACAGATGTGAGTGTCTTGGGGGCTGGCAGGGATCCAGAGGGAGGACCCTGGGGTTGTGATGATGGACAAAGATACTTCTGCTTTTGGCTCCCTGGCAGCGAAGCTGTGTGCGCTAGGACAAATTCCCAGCCTCAGTTTTCTTATCTGTAAAATGGGGAGTGATTTTTAAGTCCCTGTCAGATTGAGAGGTGCAAAGATCAGGGGGCTCTGGGCTAATTTGCATAGCACGTGTTTGGCCAAACCTGGCCCCTGCCGCTTAACAGCCTTTGCTAAAACTACTAGATCCTTTGTGGTGCGACCGCTGGTTTTCTCCCCATTGTTTTCCCTTTCTCTTTTTCAGAAATGGGATTTCTACTGCCAGTGAACACAGCCTACCACTGTCCCTGCTGTTTTTTTCTTCAAGGCTTTATGCAAATATATCAGCCAAGTGCAAAATGCGGGTCTCTGTGATCTTTCGGGGGGAGCGGAAGGAGGTGTAACAAAGGAAATGTTTCCCCAGGTTCCTGAATTTAGCCAGTCAGCTCCCTGACTGTGGTAACGTCAGTGGTTGCTAGGCAGAGTTCCACAGACTAAAAGCTCTTTGCTCCATGCTGGGTACCGGAGGTGGGCTCCTAAGCTTAGAGATCACACACAAGCAAATGAGAAGGCGGAATAACCCGAACAGCCCGGTTGCAGGTTTTAGTGTCCTCTCTAGACCTCCCTCCTACTCTCTAGTGGGAGGGAGTTGAACTATTGGGAATGAGCCAACCGGACCATGAGGAAGACATAAATCACAGAATAGAGGTTTTCGTGGAAGATCATCTGCAAAGGGAGGTGGGAGGTGAGCCTGCGCGTATCGCCCCCACCCCCGAGTTTTCGTCTTTTTTGCCTTTGAGGTCAGAAAGAGCGCTCGCCAGCTCAATATCCGCTCTTCTTCGGGGTCTTTCTGTCAATCCTGTCCATGCCCCCTTTGCAGCCATGTCCCCGCCCCCAGGTCCGCTCCTACCCAATCCAGAGTCTCGACTCTTCACCCGTACTCCTGACCAAATCCGTTTCTCAGCTCTGCTACACATCTCTGTACGGTCCATTCCCACTTGCTCCGCCAATCGCTCGTCTTGGTCCCTCCCCCACTAGCCCGTCCCCTCTCACGCCGCCAATCTGCGCCTTTTGTCCCGCCTCCTGGCCGTCGAGCTCGCCAATCCTTGCCTTAGGGAAGCGTGGCCTGGTATCCCGCAGCCCTAGCGGGTCGCGCCGTAGGGGGGTGGAGGCGGAAGTGGCGGCGCCGGCCCCGGGAGTAGGAAGGAGCCGGGGCTGCAGCCGGAGTGGAGCGGCTGCCAGCCGAGGAGCAGGCGCGGCCGCGGCGCCATATTGCGGCCCCAAGCGGCCGCGACCGAGTCATGGCCGAGACTTACGGTGAGGGTGGTGGGCCGAAGTCGGGGTCTGGGGTCTGGGCCCAGGGAGGATGCGGCCTTTGGGGAGTGGGGCGGGGCCTTATGTGCCAGGGGGCGGGGTCTGGCATGGGGCAGGGCCTAGTGGATGCTGGGAGGGGTTTAGTGGGTCCGAGGCTGAGCTCCATCGATTTGGGCGGAGCCTGAGGGTCTGGTGTGTGGGTTAAATAGATCTGGGGCGGGATTTGAGGCAGCCGGCCTTGATGGACCTGCTCAGGCCTGGAGGGAAAGGGTGAGTCTTAATGTGTCGGGGCGGAGCCTGAGTGGATGGGGTGGGGCTGACTGTGTGAATGGCAGGGCTTGAGGATGGTGGGCTGGGAGAACCCTGAGGGGATGCTTGTGGACCCCGGGACTGCTCTGGCTTGAGAGGTCTGCAGTGGGGTTGGGGATGAGTTGTCCTTGAATTAGGTGGTGGGAGGGACTAGTGGCAAGGGGTGGGGCTTAAACTTAAAAACGGGCAGTACCTTGGGTAGAGGGAGGGACGGAGGGACCGAGAATTGGAAAATCTGGATGGATGGATGAAGAGGAGGTGGGAGGACAGGGTGCGGTAGAAACAGCAGTAGTTTAAGAGTAAGAAGGAGCTACATTCCTTCAACAAGTAGAGAAAAGCCGAGGGAACAAGTGTAAAGATCCTGAGGTGGGAACCAGCTTGCAATTTTCAGGAAGTAGACTGAAGGCCAGGGTGGTAGGAGGTGAAGTCATGAGGGGCAAGGGCAAGGCTGTAGTCCTCGATAAGATGGCTCTCAAGAGGCTTTGACAAGGTAATAGCTAAGCTTTTGAAGTCTGGAGCCAGTTGACTTGGGTTCGAATCCCAGCCCTGCCCAGCTATGGGATCTTGGGCAAGCCAGTTAACCTTTCTGGCCTCAGTTTCCTCATCTGGAAGATGGGGATACTTGTTACTATACCTCCCTCTTAGAGTTTTTCTGAGGAATAAGTGAGCTTGCTGCAGTAAAGAACTTTAGAACTGTGCCTGTTACGTGGTAAGCACTGTATAAGAATTGTCTGTTATTGTTACTGTTGCTCTGTTTCTGCCTGTGTCTGTTTGTCCCCTTGTAACTACGATGGTCTCTCGGTTTCCATGTTTTGCCCTGTATCATTCTCTCCATATGGGTTTCCCTGATCTTGGCTCCATCTGCTCAGACTTCCTCTTCAAATTCCTGGTGATTGGCAGTGCGGGAACTGGCAAATCATGTCTCCTTCATCAGTTCATTGAGAATAAGTGTGAGTTTCTGGGAGTGGTCCCGGGAGCACTGAACTGTGGGCGTGGGCATGGCGGGGGCAGGGGCAGGGCTGGCTGCCTGGCCCTCGCCTTTGCTAGATCCTTCTTGATCCTCAGTCACCCCAGCAACGAGAATGGTTTTGTACAGGCTGAGGAGGCCTGGGAGGACAGGGAATCTTCTGAGCCCCTGCACTGCCTCTTCTCTCCCTCCCACTCGCAGTCAAACAGGACTCCAACCACACAATCGGCGTGGAGTTTGGATCTCGGGTGGTCAACGTGGGTGGGAAGACTGTGAAGCTCCAGATTTGGGACACAGCCGGCCAGGAGCGGTTTCGGTAGGTGGGCCGGGCCCCCAGGGGAGAGGGGCAGAGGAGAGAGGAGAGAAAAAGAGAGGGAGACAGGGAGTCACAGAGCTGTGTGCAGTCACTTGGAGATCTGACAGGAGCACAGAGACATTGAGAGGGCAGGCAAGGCCGAGGGAGAGAGACAGAGACTGAGTGCAGGTGCCTATAGCCAGAGAGAGCAGGCATTCTGGAGAGAGAGCAGGGGTCCTGGAGAGAGAGCAGGGGTAGCGAGGGAAAATGAGGTTGAGAAAGAAGCATAACGAAGGGAGAGACCCACGGACCCTGGAGAGACTGCAGTAGACTGACCCATATGGCTGGAGGGATGGAGACTTGTGCCTGGGAAGAGGCGTTTGGGATGAGGGCAGGGGACAGAGGTGGAAAGAGAGAGATTGAAAGAGAGGGAAACTAGAAAAGAGATACACTCAGAAAGAGACAAAGGACAGAGACTGGGAAGAAGAGCAAGGGAAGGTTGATAAAGAGACACAGAGAAACAGGTCAGAGCTAGAGACCGGGAGGGTGGGACAGGCAGAGCCAGAGAGATGGAGAAATGGGTGTGTGTGGCGGAGGGGAGAGAACCGTGTGGGGCTCAGCACGCAGTATGTCTTCAGGAAATGGCTGCAGACAAGGTGGTAGATGCGTGGAAACCCTGAGTCTGAGAAACAGAGACAGCGAGAAGAGGGACATGAGGAACTCAAGTCCATGGAGAGGTGTGGGCCCGGGCCAGCACGTAGAAGCTGCTACGTTAATACTGGTGTGTCGATCTGCTGTGTGAGCGAGACAGGGCGAAGGGTAATGCAGCGTGTGCTGGGTTTGCAGTACGTGCTCAGTGAATGCTTGTGGAATGATTGCCCGAGTTCGAGGAGGACCCAGACAGGTGACACGGAGATGCAGGCTGTCGGCCACCCTGGGAAGGGTGCCTCCCTGAGACATGGCAGGAGAGGGACTAGCAGATGTCATCAGAGCACTTGGCCAGGACTGGGCAAAGGGGAGATGGCAGGAAATGAGGAAGGAGCGAATGCATGAGAAATCAAGAGTGAGGATGAGAGAACCAGAGCCAGAGCGACAGACAGACCGACCTAGGGAATGAGAGAGACACACATAAGAGAGACAGACAGAAAGACACAGACCAATAAAGAGATACAGAAAGACAGGGACACACAGAGAGTCAAAGACAGGGGGAGACTCTGACAGAGGCAGACAGACAGCTAAGGGAGACAGAGATTGAGGGAGACAGAGAGAGACCAGCAGAGAAGGAAATTGTGAGACCAGACTGCCGACAGCTTTTGGGGGGATGGGCCAGCAGTAAAGGGGGGGCCTCCGAACCACAAGTCTCTCTCCGCAGAGGGGGGCAATCTCAGGGCAGTTGGGGGTGACTGGGTCCCCCTGGCCCCACAGGTCGGTGACACGGAGTTACTACCGAGGGGCAGCTGGAGCCCTGCTGGTGTACGACATCACCAGGTGGGTGCACTGAGAGGGTGGGGCAGGGCCTGGGCGGGGCCCCTATCCTGTGCCTGCCTCCCTCCCTCCTCTCTCCCTTCTCCATAGCCGGGAGACGTACAACTCACTGGCTGCCTGGCTGACGGACGCCCGCACGCTGGCTAGCCCCAACATCGTGGTCATCCTCTGTGGCAACAAGAAAGACCTGGACCCTGAGCGTGAGGTCACTTTCCTGGAGGCCTCCCGCTTTGCCCAGGAGAATGGTGAGGACCCTGTGGTGGGCCAGTGGGGGAGGGGCCTCAGCAGAGGGGCGGGGGCTGTTCACTGCGGCCTGTGGGCCACCGGGCTGTCTGTGGCTGTGCCTAGCCAGGGAATGTGGAGATTGAGGGTCTGGGTTCAAATTCAAGTGTTGCCACCTGTGAGCTGTGTGACCATTCTGGTCCTGTGTCCTCATCAGGGAAGTGGGAATCACAGTGCTTCTGCCTCACGTAGCATGGGCTGGTTAAGGGGGTCAGGCACTGGAGAGCCCTCCGCACTGCCTGGATGCTTGATTAATGTTGGCTGCTAAGAAGCTTTTGACCGGTGCAGGCTGTTGGCGTAACGTGGAGGTTGCAAACTCCGATGGCCCGAGAGGACAGGCCTGTTTTGTGAATAAGGGAGATGGGACAGGGTAGACCCCAAGTTAGCAGGCACTAGCCTTAGGGGCATGGACAGGACCGACAGCCACATCAAAAGGTGTGTGAGTATAAACTCATTTGAAAGCTTCGTGTTGGCCAAACACCTACTAGCTCAGGGTTTGTCCGTGCCCCACCAGTTGGTAACCTCCAGATTTGGAGGATGTTTTGCCAATCCGAAAGATGTGGGCTTGAGTCCTGTCTCTTACTTTCTGTGAGGCCTTGTCATGTGGCTAAAGGGTGGACTGTGGTGGGCCTGGGCCTGTCCTAGATGGTGCTGGGGACATAGCATTAAAGACACCCTGGGCCCAGCTCTCGCGGGCTCACAGTCCAGTGGGTGGGGAAGGGAGACAGGACCCTTTCCAGATAGTGACAGCCCCGAGAGGTCAGGGCTGGGATAGGGGAGGCACAGGGGGCTGTGGAAGCCCAGGGGGCGGGGAGGGCACCTGATCCATGCGGGGAGGTCAGGGAGAACTTTCTGGAGGAGGAGGTGTGTAGGTGGGAACCGCCTGGGGAAGGGGCCCCTCCGTGGCAGGGCAGCAGCCTGGGCGAGGGCCTGGAGTGAGGGCAGAGGTGGAAGGCTTGAGGAGCAGAATGAGACGTGGCAGGTCAGGGTCAAGGGGCGGGTGGGGACTGACCCGAGGCCTTGCCCCCAGAGCTGATGTTCCTGGAGACCAGCGCCCTCACGGGTGAGAACGTGGAAGAGGCTTTCCTGAAGTGTGCCCGCACCATCCTGAACAAGATCGACTCAGGTGAGGCCCCTGACTGCCCAGAGTGGGAGCGGGAGTGGAAGGCAGGGCCCAGAGGTCCCCAGGGGACCAGTCCTGACCTCTCCCCTGCCGCCCCCCGCCCCCAGGCGAGCTCGACCCCGAGAGGATGGGCTCAGGCATTCAGTACGGGGACGCCTCCCTCCGCCAGCTGCGGCAGCCTCGGAGCGCCCAGGCCGTGGCCCCTCAGCCCTGTGGCTGCTGAGACGTGTGTGCGGAGCCAGGTGGGAGCCCGGGGCCCGGGGACGGCAGGGGCGGGGTCCTGGCAAGGGGGACTACGGAGCAGAGACAGAGACATAGAGAAGGAGAGGCGGTGAGAGGAAGCGAGAGAAGGACGCAAAGGCAGTCGAGTGAGAGGAGCCGTCGTCCTGGCCTCGGGGGCGTCCTTTCCGTCTCGCCACCAGCTTGCGGCCCTGGATCTCTGACCCGGCCGGTCATAATTCAGCAAATATTTATCGAGTGTCCGCTGTGAGCCAGGTCCCGTTCAAGCGGTGGGCCAAGCAGACAACCCCTGCCCTCATGGAGCCAACATGCTCTTGGGAGGAGGCAGGCCACAAATAAGACATATGAGAAAACGACATGGCAGTGAAGAAGATAAGAGCCACGGAGAAAAATAACGGCAAAGCGGGGGTAGGGAGGTGAGGAGTGGAGATTTTTGATGAGGAGGGAAACCCTCCCTGAAAAGGTGACATTTGAGCAAAGACCTTAAGGAAGGGCATGGGGAAGGGGGGGGGGGTTCATATGGGTCCCTGGGGGACGAGTGTTCTAGGCAGAGAGAACAGCCAGTGCAAAGGCCCTGAGATAGGGGCATGCCTGGCCTGGATGAGGAAGTCCATGGAGGCCAGTGTGGCTGGAGGGGAGTATGCGTGTGCATTGGGAGGCAGGGCAGGTGAGAAGGAGTTGAGGTCAGGGGTGGGGGGGAGCAGACGGGATAGGGCCTTGTTGTCCATAGGAGGTTCTGGGTTATGCCGTGGGTCGGATGGGAGCCATGGGAGGGCTTTGAGCAGAGAAGGGACAGGACCTGCTTCAGGTGTTCCCAGGATCCCTCTGGCTGCATAGAGGGGAGAGGAGGGGGTGGGCAGGAGTGGTTGCTGAGAGACCAGTGAGAGACTACTGCAGAGTCAGGCTGGGAGACAGTGGTGGACAAGGGGGGGGTTGTTGGCGGGCAGAAGAGGGACTGAGACGTGGCTAGGTTCGCATCCTCCCTGGTCTCTGTCTCCAGTCTTGTCCCCTCTTGATGTAGCCACTGGGTCTTTCTCAAGCACAAATCTGATCCTGTCCTTCCCCCGTTTAAGACCACCCATGGCTCCCAGGGTCCATGGGACAGAGCCGAAGCTCCTAGCCTGGTGTTTGCCCTTGCTAGCCTCACCTGCCTCAACTCACACCTCCCCCCACCACTCAGGCCGCTGCAGATACTCTGAAGTTCTTCCCATTTCTCCGGGTCTTTGTTCATGCTGTTCCCTCTGCAAGGAACACTGTTCCTTTCCTCTCTTCCCTCCTCCCTCTCCTCCAGGAGGCCTTGCTTCCCCTATGCTTGGTCCACACTCCTTGCTGGGCTTGCAAGGTCCTACAGGATGAGGTCCCATCCCAAACTCTTCGAGAGTGTGTATGTCTTGCCTATTCTCCCCTGTGCTTTACGCCCCTGCCCCCCTCCACTGCTTCTAGCCATTGGCGGCTCCAGGGTGGCTGTGGGGAAAGGTGCTCAGACCTTGGATATACTTTGAACATGATTTCCTGATGAATGGATATGGCATTTGAGAGAGAGGAGTCAAGGGTGAGTGTTTTGGGCAGCCCTGTTTCCTTCATGCATCTGCATCTGCTGTGCCTCAGCTGGACGTGCTGGTCCTCCAACCTCCTTTCTTCTGCCAACTGCCCCTCATTATCTGGTCTTTGCCAAAATGACTCTTCCTGCAGGATACCTTTATTGGCGTCCCACATGGGGTCCCTACCTCTAGCCGGGTGGTCTCACAGCTGCCCCCTACTTTTTAAAGCATTCAGCTCTGAACGCTTGATCAGTATTGTGTTTCTTCCCCATCTGAGAAGGGAAGGAGGTGACAGGTCAGAGATTCCAGAGCCGGGCTGCCTGGGTTTCAACTCTGATTCTGTCATTTCCTATCTGCGTGACTCTGGGCAAATTATTTAACCACTCTGTGTTCTTGGTTTCCTCACCTGTAAAACGGGGCTAGTAATAGTACCTACCTCCTCTGGGTGTTGAGAAGATTAATTACATTAATTCATGTAAAGTCCTTAGCACAGGGCCTGACACTTAGTAAAGACCTGATAAATGAGGGCTGTTTGTTATTTTTCTTTTTACTATCCATTTTAAAGAGTCTGGGCTGTGTAGAAATGGATGGGTATGTATTCTTCACCGGAGGGCTTAGTATAGCATCCATTTCAGAGTTTGCCCTCAGTGAATCAAATGGAGTAAGACAGCGCTTTTTCAAACGTTGTTGACTGCAATCTGCAGGAGAAAATACATTTTATATGTCTCGATCTGATACAGTTACACACACATAAAGCTGAAACATATTTTCCTAGCACTAATATTCTTTTGTTGTTGTTGTTGTTGTTTTTATTGAGGTGAAATTCACATGGCGTACATTAGCCATGAAAATGTTCCAAAACATTTTCGTTGCCCTAAGGAAACCGCATACTCATTAAGCAGTCACTCTCCATTCCGCCCCCGCCCCCAGCCTCTGACACCCACCAGTCCGCTTGCCGTCTCTATGGACCAATACTCTTATTACATATGATGCCCCTCTGATATTTTCTATTCTATTTTATTCTATTTCATTGAAAAATTGCCCGAGGCAATTTTTTGGCAAACCGATTTCCCAACCCACTAATGCAGTGCTGCACGTTGAAATCACCTGGAGAGCTTTAAAAGAGTTTGATGCCTGGGCCTCACCCCAGAGATTCTGAAGTGATTTCCGGATTTCTAGAAGCTCCCAGGTAATGCTATATGTAGCTGAAGCAACAACCACTAACTGAAGGTGTCTCCTCAGTTTGGAAAACACTGGAATGAGCCAGGGCAATCCAGGAGCATAGAGGGACACAGAGATGCCAAGGTGGGGACATGAAATTTAGATACTAAGATATCCCTCTGCAGACTTAAGGGGTCAGCTCTCTGAGACAAACAGGGAGATGCAAGGCCCTCAGAGACAGCCCCAAATTACCTGCAGACGAGAAACAGAAAATCAGACAATGTAGAAAGTCTGGAAGAAAGAGAAAGGTATGGACAGACACACAGGAGGGCAGGAAGATACCCAGAAATGAGACAGAGACACCAGCCAGGCAGACCCAGGGTCCCTTTAGTTCACCACACACTTTTCTTTCAGCTCACCCGTTCTTCAGGACCTGCCCTGCCCTTCTGGCTGGGGCCCAGATCCAGGCCCTGGGAGGCCGAGCCCCTCACCTGTCCTGGCCCCAGAGAAGCTGCCCCGCCACCTGTCCCCCTTCCCTGGCCTGGTGGGGCCTGGCTGAGGGGCAAGACTGAGCCACCAGGGAAGGGGGAGCCCATACCTGCTGCTGCTTCCTCTGTCTTGGCTAACCCCTGTCCCCCTGGAACCCTTAACCATATTCAAAGAGTTCCCAAAGCCTGAGACCAAGGCATTTGGCCCCAGCTCCCCGCCATTGCGAGTACGTGTTATTTATTGCCTGGAGGCCTGTCCAGTCCCCACTCCACCCCCATAAAGCATTGTTTACACCTGTGTCTTGGCTTCTGTTATTTTGGGGGGATGGGGAGGGAGGGGAGACAGAAGAGGTCCCTGATGGAAGAAGAACCACGTGTCATGGTGTGTGGGGGTCATGTTTCTGGATTGGCTGTGGTGTGAGGGGACACCATGACTCAGGTGGTATTGTGGACGGAGTCTGTAACCTCACCGTGTTGTGACAAGGCATGCTGGGGGCCCACCTGTGTAGCACTGATGTGCTGTGCTTGTGATGTGTGTGTGACGGCATCTGTAGGAATATGTCCTGATTGTGTGTGTGACACTGTTGCTCGTGACTACTTTGTGTCCTTGGTGATTGTACCCATGAGGCTGGTGTTTGGGACCAAGTCCAGGGAATGAAAATTCAGGCCTATAGGTGATCTCCATGCATCTTTGATGCTTGAAGGTCCCAGGCAGTGTCTGATTGTTGCGTGTGTGACTGTGCGTTTATGTCCCTGAGGTGTGTGTGTCTTGTGTGAATTTGGCACCCCTGATACAGCTGCGTGTGACCATGAACCCCGAGTATGCCCCTAAGGACCTTGTGGGCCTTTGTGCAACCCTGACCTGTGCATACTTGAGACCGGTGTGTATCTCTTTTGTGTCCTGATGAACTGACGAAACTCGCAAGTGCTCTGCCAGGGACAGGTGCAGCCCCCTCAGGGCACTCCCAACTTCTCTGCCATCCCCAAGTCAGCAGTAGCCTACCCACGTGGTAGGCCTGAGCCCTTGAGCCCCCCCCAGGCCCCCCGCCGCCCTGTAGGTGGTGGAGGGGGCGGGGCATTTAAATGACCTCATCTGCATGTTCCTTCCAGGCCGGGTCGCCCAAAATGTTCTTAGGCCCGAGGCTGTTAGACAAATGTCTTCTCTGCGTACTCTGCGTAGCTTTCCTAGATTGCTTTATTCGGGTTCCCACAATTGTCCCGAAAGGGCAGGGTGGAGCGGGTTATACTGTGGCATCCTTCCCAGTCTAGTCTTCCTCTCTCAGGGATGTTCCGCACTTTTTTCCCTCCGTTACAGAAAGTACTTAAGTAAATTACTTAACTAATGTGCGTATTTACATACATTTCTCAACTAACTGCGCAGACATTTATCGCAGCCCTATTCTTGGGCTGCGAGAAGGAGGAGCTGTCCATGTAAATAACGTCCTTTGCATGCCACTGTCCCGCCCCGCTGAGCGTCATTCTCCGGCGCTCGGGACTCTAGGGGTGGGCCGGCCTATGCAAATAGCCGTATTTGCATGCCCCTCCCACGCTGCTTGGCCTAACCGCGGAACTCCCCCCGCCCTTCCCTGATCCTGCCCTTTCTAACAGCCTTCCTCCTCTCTCCCATAAGGGGCGGAGTGCAGTATGCAAATGAGCCTCCTGTTGGCGACCGACCCATTTCCCCTATCTTGGGGGGCGGTGTTCTGAACTTCCTTGCTCCGCCCCGCACGGCTCGCGCCTGCGCACGCACCGTCTCCTACGCGGGCGCGGTCACGTGCCCACCGGGCGAGGCGGGGGCGGAGCGTCGCGGGAGGTGGGGGCGGGGTATGGCGCGCTGTGCGGCGCTGGGCGGCTGGCACAAACGACGGCGCCGGGGCCGGAGGAAAAAGCTCGGTGAGGAGAGCTCGGGGAGGGAAGAGAACGGGGCAAAAAGGGCGCTCGAGCCGGGGCGCCGGCGCGAGCCGGGCGGGGTGTGGGGCCGCGCACCAGCCCGGCGTGGCGGAGCGCGGCGACCCCGGGTAGAGGAGGGTGGGGGTAGGGCGTGGGGGAGGGAACGCGCCGGGCACGTTGAGTGCCGGCCGTTGGGGGGTTGGGGTGGGGGAGCGCGCGCCGATGGGGGGAGGGAGAGGGAGGGGGTTCGGGGTCCGAGCGGTCCCTAGGCTCGGCCTCCGTCGCCTGCAGCGCCCCGAGCGGGGAGGCCCGCACCGAAGGGGCTTGGGAGGAGCCGCCTTCTCCCGTCCTGTCCCCCAGTGCGTGAACCCTCCCCCGCCCTTCCCCCCGTTGCCGTGGACCCTCCTCCCGCGGCTGCCTTCCGTCTGTCTGTCTGTCTTAGGCCCTCCCTTCCGTCTGGGTGTGTGTCAGTCGCCGGCGGGCTTCCTCCCGTTGGGCTTAGGTTGACCCCTCCGCCCCGTTCTGTCCGGCTGTCTCAGGCCCGCCCTCCCAGCTTCTACCCGGTCGGCTTTTCCGTCTCTGGGCCCCCCATTCCCTTTGTCTCTGGGCTCCCCGGTTTGCTCTGTTGGTGGAGCACCCCGTTCCCGCCGTGTGTCTCTGGAATCCCCAGGCAGATCTCCCGCTCCCCACTGCTCTTAACATTCCTTTTCTACTTCAGGTCCTCTCCGTCCTTTCTCTTTGCTCTGAGGATGCTCTCCCACAGCCCCCACCGCAGTCCTGTGTCTTTGGGTCATCTCCCCAGCCTCGCTCCTCCGGCTGCCTCCTTCACTGCCTCTTCTCTCCTTGTCCCCCCCCCCCAGATTCCCATGGTCTTCTCCCCAATGTGGCCTCGGATTTTGGGGGACCGTGTGGCCAAATCTGACTTCTTACTGCCCCTGCCACCCTTCACCTCCACTCCGAGTGCCTGTAGCTCTTCTCACATTCCTTTTTTTCTCTCTCCCCCTTCAGCCACCCTAACGGGTCCTTTCCCAAGCCCCTAGGGGCAGCAGAGGACTTGGGGACCAGCGAGCACCCCCAGGGCGTGAGAAGAGCCTCTGCTGCCTGCCCTGCCTCACCCTGCCCTACGCCAGGCTCAGCTGCCCCGGCCCCCGGCTGCATCAAGTGGAGGAGGCGGAGGCGGAGGCGGAGTAGGGTGGCACCATGGGCCCGGGCCGTGCCCTCCATGCCCGGGGGATGAAGACGCTGCTGCCATGGACAGCCCGTGCCAGCCGCAGCCCCTGAGTCAGGCTCTCCCTCAGTTGCCGGGTTCTGTGTCAGAGCCCTTGGAGCCTAGTCGGGCCAGGATGGGGGTGGAGAGTTACCTGCCCTGTCCCCTGCTACCTTCCTACCACCGCCCGGGAGCACCTGGTGAGGCCTCGGCGGGGAGTGGGACCCCCAGGGCCACAGCCACCTCCACGATAGCCAGCCCCCTTCGGGAGGGCTTCGGCGGGCAGGATGGTGGTGAGCTGCGCCCACTGCAGAGTGAGGGCGCTGCAGCACTGGTCACCAAGGGGTGCCAGCGACTGGCGGCCCAGGGCGCCCGGCCTGAGGCCCCCAAACGGAAGTGGGCAGAGGATGGTGGGGACGCCCCAGCACCCAGCAAGCGGTCCTGGGCCAGGCAGGAGAACCAGGAGGCGGAGGCTGAAGGGGAGGGCAGCATGGGCTGCGGCAGTGGCAATGGCGAGGCCAGTGCGGGGCCGAGGGAGGAGGTGCTGCCCACCGCGCCTGAGCGCCTGGCCCTGGACTATATCGTGCCCTGCATGCGGTACTACGGCATCTGTGTCAAGGACAGCTTCCTGGGGGCGGCACTGGGTGGCTGCGTGCTGGCCGAGGTGGAAGCCCTGAAGCGGAGCGGGCGCCTGCGTGACGGGCAGCTGGTGAGCCAGCGGGCTATCCCGCCGCGCAGCATTCGTGGGGACCAGATTGCCTGGGTGGAAGGCCATGAGCCGGGCTGCCGAAGCATCGGGGTCCTCATGGCCCACGTGGACGCTGTGATCCGCCATTGCGCTGGGCGCCTGGGTGGCTACGTCATCAACGGGCGCACCAAGGTAAGGCAGTGAGGGCCTTGTGTGGAGGGAGCCCCCCCAGCACCTGCTTGGCGGGCACCTGGTGCTCTGAGTATCGGCGCCCTTGGAGTTGGGCGTCTGGCATTACAAAAGGATTTAGGCAGCTCCAGTGGAGTGAGTGTTGGTGCTAGAGTTTGGGGCGCTCCCTCCCTGTGGGGGCCTTGGGGGTCTGTGCACTTTCTCTTTCCCCATTCGCCTCTCTTTGCATCCATCCCTGTGTCGTCTGTCCTTTCAGTCGCCTGCCTCTGGCCGGTCCTCTGGTGTGTCCCTTCTGTCTCCCAGGCAGGAGAACCAGAAGGCAGAGTGGGGAGGGTGGCTGTGGGGAGGCCCGTGCCAGGCTGAGGGAGGAGGTGCTGCCCACTGCGCTTGGCGCTGGACTGCGTTGTACCCCCTGTGCCATACTGTGGCATCTGGGGCCAGGACAGCTTCCTGGGTGCCTGTGCGCTGGCCTCGCGGGAGGGGGTTCTATCCTGCATCTTCTCTGTGTGTCCTCATCCTAATGCCTGCCCTGTATCTTGTCTGTCCATCACTGTGTTCTTGTCGGTTCTGATCTGTTCCCTCGATTCTCTGTTCTGTGTCTTTTCTTGTTTTACAGTAGTTGTTATACATATACATATTAATTTTTTTGAGGGGGGGAACCTGGGCTTTTTTGAGAATGCTGAAACCACAGACCCTCTTTCAAGAAAAATGCTCATTTGTCTAGTTTATGGGCAGTCATCAGTGCCTCCTGAGCCTCCAGCTACCCATTTGAGAACCTAGGGTCGGGAGCTCTGCACAAGACAGTGGTCTGTTGGGCCTTTCTGGCCTTCTGACACAATAATTTTCTTCATAGAGGGGTGAGAGAGCTCTTGCCTTGAGTCCAAGGCTAGTGTCATTTGGCCAAGGCTCCATAGGGAGTGCCTACTGCACACCAGTGATGCCTGGCTGATGGCAGGGCTGTTTGCTTCCCTGCGGGCATAAGGCTGTGCTCCTAATGTCTCCTCCCTCCTCCCTCTGATCCCATCTTGGGTTCTGCTTCTGTGCAGCTTCTGTCTCTAGCTGGAGCTGGTTCAGGGACCCAGGCTCCCTAGGGCCGAGGCCAGCATCCTCTCCACCCAGGTCAGACTTGTCATACTTCCCCCCTCCCTCCTGTTACTTGATAGCTGGAGAGTCAGAGGACGCCCTTTCCTGGGCTCTGCTCCTGTGCAGGCAGGAGAGATGAGAGGGAGTCTCCTGGCCACAAGGTGCTCAGCATCTTCACCCCAGGTCACCCATCCTCGCAGGAGGGAGTTTGAGGGGAGACCGTGAGAACTGAATGGCCCAGGGCAGCACACTTTCCTTAGCCTCAGTTTGCTTATCCATAGGATAGGAAAATTAGTTAAGTCCCCAGCTAGTCTTTGGCAGTTTTAGGAGGGGAGGGCAAAGTAGAGTGAGCAGGTATCTTTCCCCTTCGGTGCCTCGGTTGTGGTTGGGGCCAGGGCCCTGGCTAAGATTGGGGGCTGGGGGGGTTGGGACTATTTTAGCTCCGGGTGACTTCTCTTGTCCTGGGAGGTTTAAGAACAAACCTGGCTAGACTGAACAGGGCGGGGGGAACCAACCGCCAACCCAGTCACTGAAGTTCCTCTCAGACACCCCCCCCCCCCCCGGCTCTGGTGAGACGCCCACTCCAGGCTTCCCCACCTTCAACGTGCAACCTCTGGACTCCCTCCTCAGGCTCTGAAATAAGAGTGTGGGGTGCCAAGGTGGGGGGGCACAGATGACCAGTGTGGCTAGGGCCCGCAACAGCCTGCCTGTTGTTGGTCGTTCCTGAATGGAGTTCCTATGTTCTATTCTTCCAGCTGTCTCTAATCCTTCTCCTCAGCTGGCCTGCAGGTGGGCGAGAGTTGACTCCCACGGGCATCCCTTGACCCCAACCAGAGGGGACCACAGGGAGGGCCTGGCTGGCTTGGTTGCCCCTTTAAGAGCAGCGTAGAGGTGGGGCCTGCTGTCATTGGCTCAGTCGTGTGTGTGTGTGTGGGGGGGGGGCTTTTGGCACATTGTCACCAATAGCCTTTAATTTTTTAGTCTGTGTGTGTGTGTGTGTGTGTGTGTGTGTGTTGGGGCCTTTGGCACGTTGTCACCAATAGACTTTAATTCTTCAGTCTCCTGGTCTGATACTGGCTGCCCCTTCCCTGAGATGGGAGGGTGAGGAGCAGGCTTTCAGGTCCTTCTTCTTGTCCCTTTCCTTTGTGGGAGCAGGAAGTAGGTGCTTCTCTGGGGCCAGAGGATGCTCCCCCTCCACCAAGGTGTGTATGTGGGGGGATTGGTGGAAGTTTAAAGGGCCTCTTTCTGTGCCTAGCCTTTATGCACGACTCCCCTTCCACTCCAGAATACAGGCGCTGTCCCTGCCTGCATGGTGGCAGACCCTGTGTGAGGGTGTGCAGGGCAGGACGCAGCAGAGTCCCTGAAACCCAGAGGAGTGCTTTCTGTAAGCAGCTACTGCCTGGGCACTAGGGAGACAAGCCTGGCCCCAGGGGCTTCCCCAGGACTTGCCCATTGGGCCGGTACTAGGTAAACAAGTACCTGGACTGATCTCACACTGAGAGGGGTGGATGGAAAATCAGCCTTCAGCCGGAGTACTCAAGTGCCTTTTGATCTGAGATGTGAATAACAAGGAGCACCAGGGGAGGTGTGTTCCAGGCAGGGGCAGAGGCTCTGTGGATGAGCTTGGCCTGGTCAGAGAGCAGTTAGGAGGCCTGAGGGGCTGGAGCAGAGTGAAGGCAGTAGCAGTTGAGATTGGTGGCCTTGGAGGCTGAGGCTGTGAAAATACGAAATTGATGTTTTGTATTTTCTCCGGATGTGATGGGGGTCTTGAGGGATTTGAGTGATGAGCTGGAGGAAAGGGTCTCTGGCTGCTGTGTGGAGATGGATGTGGGAAAGAGGCTGCAGCCCTGGACCCCTCTCCCCACCCCATCCTTGTGCAGAACCAGCAAAATCTTTGCTTGGATTCTATATGGGGAGGGGTTGCCAGTCCTTCCTCAGTGATTCACTGATTGCAGGCCACCCGGGCTTAGCTACGTTCTTTTCTCCCAATGAGGTGGTTGCTCAGAGCACTGACCCATTTGCAGGGAGTGAACAGCGCAAAGAGTCTCCTGAACCTCCGGGGGTGTGGGGGCCAAGGTCTTGCCCCGGTGCCGCCAGAGAGAAGCATGGCTCTCCACTGCTGGGTGGCCTCGTCCAGCTGCAGCCCTCCTGGCCTCCGTCTCAGGGCGGGTGCTGCGGCCTTCGGGTACGCGCACGTTTAATGCATGGCTATGGGCTGCACGTCCCGGTTGAGCTTTGGGAGTAACGTTTTGGAAGAAGGCTGAGGATTGAGTTGACCTGGCCTGCCCTGGAGTGCTAGGCCAGCCTCCTGTTTGGGCAGCAGATGCCCATCTTTTTGATCAGGAATGTTTATCCTAGGGCTGTTTTTCGGGGCTGTGGCCCACAGGCCTAGCCGAGCTTGAGTGGGGAGCAGCCGGCAGCGGTCTCTGGGCTGGAATGAGCATGGCTCAGGGTGTCAAGACAGATGGTCCAAGGAGCTGGAGGGTCTGCACACCAGTACTCCCGTTTGCCTTATGCAGCCCTCCCAAGTGGCTTTAGGCAAAGGGTAGGACAGGGACTTCTTTTTTTTTTTTCTTAATGTCACTTCAGCCTGTGCTTTGGCTTTCCATCACGTGGCAGGCACTCTGCTTGGTGCCTTCCCAAACATTTGTCTGACTCAATTCCCACAACTGCCCATGGAGTAGTTTTATCAGCTCCATTTCACGGATGAGGAACCTGAGACAGGAAACGAAGTCTCCCGCCTGATACTACAGCTGGTGTGGCAGCACTGGGCCTTGAACCTGGGAGTTAGGTCTGAAGGAACACTGGGGCCCTTCCCTCGCTCCACATCGGCTTTTCTGTGGGCTCCCTGTTGAGAAGCAGGCCCGAGCAGCTGGGGCCGAGGCCTCGGGATGGCAGCCACCAGGGAGAGGTCAGAACCCTGTGGCTAGACCTGTACACATGGAAGCCAGGGTCTGGGGGCGTGAGGAATCGCCAGGTCTGTAAACAGAGGAGGTGTTTATTAGTCTGTTTAACGGATGAGGCTGTGATGGGACTGTCAAGGGCTACCCTGCAGTTTATCCTTGGAGTGGGGGCTAGAGCTCAGGTTCTGGTCACACTCGGGGTTTTGGTACTTGTTCATACGTATAGGAAATACATTTATTTAGTGGAGGTTCTTCGTAGTCAAGGGCAGCAGTTCTCAACCTTGCTGTACATCAGAATTACTTGGGGAACCTTTAAATATTCCAGGCTCCACCTTAGACCAAGGATTTCCGAACCTCTGAGATGGGCCTGGGCATCAGCATCCCAGGTGATTCCGTGCTGAAGCCAAGGTCAGGAACCCCTGGTGCAGGGCTGTGAGGCCACATTCCTCCATACCAGAAAACATGTAAATTGGTTTTATTCTGGAAGGTCTGGTAGGGGGTGGGGTCAGGTTATCTTTAAAAAACAAGATCCTCAGTTACTCACTGAGCCCCGTCTGGGTGCCCGGCTCTGGGCACATGTGTGGGGAGTGGGCTCTGGAGGCCCGAGAGCTGTGGCTTGGCTGACCAAGAAGTAAGTCTGGGGGCTGGAGCCCTTGGAAGAGTCTGGAGAGAGACAAGGGGCCAGCAGGGGTGAGAAAGGGGAGGTAATGGCCGCTTCCCCAAGTATCTCTGCCTTGCCCTCTAAGCCCACTCCCATCTGTCTCTGCCAGGCCATGGTGGCGTGTTACCCAGGCAACGGGCTGGGGTACGTGAGGCATGTCGACAATCCCCACGGCGATGGGCGCTGCATCACCTGTATCTATTACCTGAATCAGAACTGGGATGTCAAGGTAGGGGTTGGGGGGTCAGGGTGGGGGCGGGAGTGAGGGTGAGGCAGCTGCATCAACTCCATTTTGTGCCCCCAGCTCAGCTTCTGGCATTCTCCATGGCGGGGCAGTGCAGTGTCGGCTTGCTGGCGGGCTCTTCCTGGGAAATGGCACCTCCTTGTCTCCAGCTGACCGGGTGGTGGCAGCACCACCCTTTCCCATTTCCTGTCTTTAGTAGTTTCCTGCCTGGCTCCATGGTGACGCAGACTCTGGGCTGTCATTCACTCTGAGAGCCTGCGTGGTGGGAGGGAGTGATGTGTGCGACTGCCCCGTTCAGAGCCCAGAGCCCAGGGCGGTGCAAGGCAGAGGCTCCAGGCTGGACCCGCCAGCCTCCTGCCTCATCCTCTGGCCTGCCCCTAGGTGCATGGCGGCCTGCTGCAGATCTTCCCTGAGGGCCGGCCTGTGGTTGCCAACATTGAGCCCCTCTTTGATCGGTTGCTCATTTTCTGGTCTGATCGGCGGAACCCCCACGAGGTGAAACCAGCCTATGCCACCAGGTATGACCGATACTTGTGGGGATGTGCTCAGGTGTCCTGCTCTGTGCCAACAAAGTCTTGTCAGACCCCAGGAGTGGCTAGGAAGTGAAGCGCTGAGAGGGGCCTAGGTGGAACAGAACCAGGCCCAGAAGGGTGGACTGCAGTGTCATTGTGGATGTGGTGGCTGGGATTGAAGAAAAGTGATGCTCACTGCCCTTCGGGGCTGCTCTGGTCCCCAGGTACGCCATCACCGTCTGGTATTTTGATGCTAAGGAGCGGGCAGCAGCCAAAGACAAGTATCAGCTAGGTACCTGCTTCCCAAATGGCATCCCGTCCCTCAGGCCCTTCCTATTCCATGTACCTCGCAAGGCCTCAAGTCCCCTTATCCACTTCATCAGTCTCTTCCTAAAGTTTGCAGCTCCTTTTTTCTCCCCTCTGCCCATTTTCCCTAGGCAGCCCTCTCTCCTGGCACCCCCAGCATGCGGTCCTCTCCTCCATCTTCCCACAGTCTTCTTGGCCTCTGTGTCCCTTCCCTGGTGACCCCCTGTCTCCTCTTACCTCACCCCTAGCGTCCGGACAGAAAGGTGTCCAAGTACCTGTGTCACAGCCGACTACGCCCACCTAGGGGCCAGCCCCAGAGCTGCATGGACAGACAGCCTCCCCTGACTTGGGGAGAGCCTTTGGCCCTGTGCTGCTGGCCCAGCCCCCCGCCAGTCTCGGTGCCTGCTCCTTTGCTGCCACCACCGCTGCTTCCGGCTTTGCCTCCGGCCCGCCTGGTGTGGAGAGCTCCGTCTGACGCTGAGGACCAGGGAGGAGAGACCTCTGCTGGCCTGTGATGGGGGCTGGGGCTGTGACCTGGGCAGGGGCCAGTGTCGGGAGCTACCATCACTGGCGCTGGGGCCTGGTGGCTTGCCCTGTCCAGTTGTGCTCCTTTCAGACGGGGAGAGCTGGAAGGAGCCATTGCCACCTCCCACCAGGCTGCAGGATCGGGGGTTGGGGATGTCATGGCCTCTTGCTGGCAGAGGTTCGTTGGGGGGACAGTATCCCCAATCCCCCCACTCCTCCAGCCTGGAATGTGAAGTGACCCCCCAACCCCTATGGCCATGGCACCTTCTGGACTAGGCTGCCCCTGCGTGGGCAGGAGAAAAGGTGCTGGGAGGAGCATGGGCGTGAAGAGTCCTGTCAGCCAAGAAAGAAATAAAGTTTACCTCAGAGCTGCAAACGTCTGATTCTCCTGCTCCCTCTTATTGGTAAGGAGACCCGTCCATCTGTAGTTCGGGGCCTTTATTGATCAAAGGGGGTTAGGAGGTCCGGGAGCCGGTGAGCAGAGGGCAGCTGAGCCCGACCTCAGCGGGCTACCAGGTGGAGCTGGAAGGCTGGGGGGATGTTGCCCAGGCCAGTGTACTGCGGGGTGAGGTCGATGTTGGTGGGGTTCTCCACAGGGAGCAGGCAGAATCGCTGCAGGATGGCAGTGAAGAAGAGGAAGATCTCTGATCGCGCCAGGCTTGCGCCCAGGCACATCCGCTTTCCTGAGGAGACAGGGATGCAGGGTGGGAACCGTGCACCCCCGGGGCCTGCCAGCCTCGTCCCCTCCCTTCCTGGCCCAGACCTGGGGCAAAGGGCATGAAGGCATCGTTGCTCTGGAACTTGCCCTTGTCGTCCAGGAAATTGGTGGGGTTGAAGCAGTCTGGGTCTTTGAACTGGATGGGGTCCCGGTGTGAAGACACGAGCAGAGGAATCACAAAGGTGCCCTGGGGGGGTGGGGTGCACAGGGGTTACCTCGTGCACTTGGTTAGTCATCCAAGACCCCATTTAAAAGCCAGTGGGAAGGTGGGCCTTCCTTCCTGCTCCCAGGGCACATGCTCAGGGCTGATGGTTTCGGTTACAGGTGCTCCCAGGCCCGCACAGAATCCCCATGCTTGGTGGGCACCTTGGGCAGAAAGTAGCCGCGCAGGTGGGTGTCATGGGTGAGGGCACGTGGCAGCCCCAATGGCAGCACGCTGATGAAGCGCTGGATCTCGTGCAGCACCGCGTTCGTGTAGGGCAGGCGCTCCCGGTCCTCCAGCCTTGGGGTGCGCATCCGCCCAACCACAGCGTCCAGCTCGGCCTGCACTTTGGCTGGTGTGGGCAGAGGATGTGAGCTGCGCACGCCCTGGCTGCCAGCCATCCCCAAGCCCTAGCCCCCTCACCGCAGACTTTCCAGCTCCCGGACCTGCCACCTCTGGGTACTTAAGCAGAATGAGGAGCCCATAGCGCAGAGTGGTGCTCGTGGTCTCGGTGCCGCCGAAGAAAAGGTTATGCGTTGTCATCACCAATGTCTCCTCCTGGAAATGGCTCTCTGGGTCTTCCTGTTCCTGTGGACAGAGATGGGTGTGGCGGCATGCCTGGCACCTCCTGGTGGGCGGCAAGGGGAGAGTTTTACGGTAGTAGGGGCATGCACCTTATCCATCTGATCCAGGAAGCAATCGATGAAATCACGGGGCTCCCCAGGCTGCCGCATCTGCTGGTGCCGCTGGATTTGCTCAGAGATAAAGACCCGAAGTTCCGCGAAGTTTTGAAACATTCGGTGGTGCGGGCCGGGGAGCCAGTCAAGGAGGGAGGGGAAAATGTTGTACATCTAGGGGGACAAGACCGCAGCAGGACCTCGAACAAGTCCAGTAGTTCCCCTGCGGGGAGACTGCACCAGGACTTTGATGTTCTAAGTTCTAGAACTCTCCCCTTCCAAGATTTTTTTTTTTAAAGATTTTATTTATTTGAGAGAGAATGAGAGAGCGTGAGAGGGAAGAGGGTCAGAGGGAGAAGCAGACTCCCTGCTGAGCAGGGAGCCCGATGCGGGACTCGATCCCGGGACTCCAGGATCATGACCTGAGTCGAAGGCAGTCGCTTAACCAACTGAGCCACCCAGGCGCCTCCCTTCCAAGATTCTAAGACTCGACCTAATGATCCAAGGTCGGCAGGCCTATGTACCCCGGGTTTGGCATAGGTTAGGCACAGGAGGGAGGGTCTGAGGCTGGCCCTCTCACCTCGCCCCATCTGGAACTCATAATGCGGAAGTTGTCATGGAAGAGGTCCAGAAGTCTCAGGAACTCCGGGTCCTCATAGCCATAGCGGTTCCCGAAGACCACCGAACAGATGATGTTAGACACAGCATTATCTAGTAGCCGCCGGGGGTCGAATGGCGTTCCTGGGAGTCGGGACCGGACAGGGTCTTTTCGCTGTGGCTCCGCTTACTAACTTCGTTCCACTACAAATGCCTTCCCGCGCCCCCACCCCCCGCTTTTTAAATATTTTATTTTTAGGTAATAGCTACACCAAACCTGTGGCTGGAACCTACAAGCCTGTTGGAGAATCGCTTGCTCTACCGACTGAGCTAGCCAGACACCCCGCCCTACCCCTTCTTGATCATTGGCCACATCCCGACCAGGCCGCACCAATGGTGGCTTGAAATTCGCCGAGCGACAAGCCGCCTCCTCCAGGATGCGCTCCTCTATGGTCCGCGTTCCCATCCCGAACTCCTTTAGTGCTCTCAGCGCAAAATTGCGCAGCGTCCGCCAGCGCCGCCCGTTCGAAAACGCGATGCCTGGGGTGGGGCAGAGAAGGGGCGGGCCGGGAAGTGGGCCACGCCCCATCCTGGAAGCGTCCAGTTGTGGAGCCGGCTTCCTCGCAACGCTTCAATTCTGCTGCTTTCCAGACCTCTTGGTTGCCACCCCAGCCTTCTCGGCCCTGTCCGCACCTTGGCCCCACCACTGCTGGTCTCGATCCCTCACCAGTGCTTGCTTTCTTTGGCTTTGACTCTTGGGCTCGTCTCTTCTAGTGGCTGCACCAGAAACCAGCGCCCCCCCGCCATTCGGCCCCTACACTTTAGCTCCGCCCCGCCTTCTCGCTGTTTGCCTGCACTGGCCTTCTCCCGATCTCCCCGGCCCCGCCCTTTATCGCTCAAACTGGGTGAGCGATTCCAAACGCACTTCCGCCGCCTGGGACTCACCGTTTCCGCGGGTGAAGCGTTCGATAACAGCCATGGTCCCGCGGTCGGAGAAGGCATCCGCTTGCAGCACTAATGCGTCCCGCAGCGCTGCGTAGCCGCACAGCACCACTGCAGGGCGCGGGCCCAGCCGCACTGTGAACACTGGGCCCCAGCGGCCAGAGAGCTACGCGGAGCGGGTGCTCAGCGCGTCCCGGTCCGGACTCCTGACCCCCTCCTCCACCCCAGAGCCCCCGCCCCCAGCTCCCTCTTCCTTCCGACCCAGGAGTCCCCATCTCATCCCCTCATTACTGGCGGAGGAAGTCAGATCCCCACCTCCTTCCTTTCTCATCCGCAGGAGTCCAGGCCCCCAGCTCCCTCTTCCCTCGGGATCTACAAGACCAGGACCCGAGCCCTCTGCACCCTCAGAACTAGCCGTCTGGGCCCTCGGTACTCTCCTCCCCGCCTTGAACCAGAAGAACAGACCCCTCGGCACCCCTTCCCGCCGCCCCCCGACCTGCCTTCTCACTCTAGGCTCCTCCTCCCTCAGGACCCAGGAGTTGGGGGGGGCGGGGAGGGAGAGGGGGATCCCAGGGCGACTCTGCCAGGAACCACGAGCTCAGGCCCACTGTCCCTCTCCTCTCTCAAGCAGATGTCCAGGCTCCCGGCTTCCACCCCGAGTCTCCTTCTTTCCTGGAACACAGGACTCCGGGCCCCTTAACCCTCCTCAGGACTCATGGGGTCAGAGCCCTCAACTGTCTTCATTCAGAGAACCAGGACTTCCAGCCCCCCAGCCCACTATCGGCGCTACCTCCATGAGTGCACGGTCCAGGCGTCCGGACTCCAGCTGCAGCAGGTTCCCCAGCAGTGGCAGTGCCCTAGGCCCCGGGGGTAGAGCCTCCTGAGTCTGGGCGTCCTGGGCACCCCAACCAACCCCACCTGGCTAGGGCCAGCAGCAGGAGGAGCAGCGGCACTGTGATGCCTATGAGCATCATGCCCTCTAACCTCCCTGTCGCCCCCCCTTAGCCTTTATTTGATTCCCTTTGGGTCTTGGGTGGAGCCCCGGCCGGATATCCGGATACTCGGAGTGGGAGTGGTGGGAGAGGTGGGCGTCTCCAGGCTGCTCATATTGCAGATTCCCCAACCCAAGGGCTCCACCCAGCTCTGTCACTGATGTGCCAGGCGCCGCTTGCCCTACTGGGCAGCTTTGTTGCGCTAGCATTCCATGTCAATACACCTGACCGACAGGTGCACCCTACTGAGCCTTTGGGTTCTTGGGGTCCATCTTCCTTGACCCGTAGGTGTGCATTTCTGAATCCCCTGGCCACCTTTGGGGCCGTGACCCCCTGAATGCTGTACCCTATACTTCTGATTACTAAATACATTTTTGACTTCCAAATACACTTCTAAAAACAACCCTGGTGACATACCCATTAGCCTGGCACTCCTGTGCCCTGTGCTTGTGATTCCTAGGGACAGGGGCCTGAGCCCCTGTCACTTCCATGCCCTTGCTCTTGGAACCGTGTAT
The DNA here is from genome assembly GCF_003265705.2 of Callorhinus ursinus. Classification (NCBI taxonomy): domain Eukaryota; kingdom Metazoa; phylum Chordata; class Mammalia; order Carnivora; family Otariidae; genus Callorhinus; species Callorhinus ursinus. The sequence continues at coordinate 34,437 of NW_027397123.1, read as the reverse complement.
ACTGTACCCGTACAGTGTTCAGGAAGGCGACCCACCCTTCCGCAGGCCCCTGCTTGGCCAGATCCAGCCTTCCGCCAGGTGCCTGGCACAGGGCCCAGACCTGGGGAGAGAGTGGGGACGGCACAGCCTCTGGGACTGGCCTTGTCTCTGGGAGTGTCTCTCAGGGTCTCTGTCTCTGTTTATCTTTGTTTAAGCTCTCAGCGTCTTCCTCTCTCTTTGTTCATCTCTCTCTCTCTCTCTTTCCGCCTGTTTTACTCTGTCTGCTTCTGTTCCTGTCGGTATCCCTCTCAGTTCTCTTTTCCCTTCATCTCCCCCTTCCCCGTCTCCCTGCCTCTGTCTCTGCCCTGGGTCTCCTGACCTGTCAGGCTTTCTCCGTCCAGGAACCCTGGTGAGCCGCCCTCTCTGGGTCTCTTCAAGAGCAGGCGTTTGTCCTGTTCGCTTCTGTATCCCTGGCACGAAAACAGTGCTCAGCACACAGTGGGCGCTCAGTAAATGTTTGTAGAGCCAAGGCATGACTCTCTTCATCCCGATTTCTGTCTGTCTCTGTCTTTAACTTGGACTCTATTTTCCGTCTCTGTCTTTTGCCAGATCCTTGTGACTGTCTCTCCCCTTGTCTGTCTCTGTGTCTTATCTTTTACGGCTCCTGTCTCTAGTTCCCTTTTCCTTCTGCTCTCAGGTCTCTGTCTCTCTTCATGTCTGTTCCTCTCAATTTCTAGCTCTGCTTTAGAATCTCCTTGTCTTCCTTCTCTCTGGGCATGTCTCTCCCTTCCTGTCTGTTCCTCCCTGTCTCTCTGTGTCACTCCTACTCTTTGGTTTTCAGGATCTCTCCCGTCTGTCTCTCTGCATCTCTCTTTCTCTCTCCATCTCTTTTTTAGTACTTCCATGTGTTTCTCTTTGCTGTCTCTCTCTTTTTTGTATTTAATTTTAATTTTTTTTTAGATTTTATTTATTTATTTGAGACAGAATGAGAGAGAGAGAGAGAGAGAGCACCTGAGACGGGGAAGGGTCCGGGGGAGAAGCAGACTCCCCGCCGAGCAGGGAGCCCGATGCGGGACTCGATCCTGGGACTCCAGGATCATGACCTGAGCCGAAGGCAGTCGCCCAACCAACTGAGCCACCCAGGCGCCCCGCCCTCTCTTTGCTGTCTCTTCATCTTTCTTCCTCAAGACCTCAGAGTCTCTCCCTCTCTCTCTCCCCCTCCGTGTCTCTGCCTGGGCCCTTGGGGCAGACTCTGTAGTTGGCCTGTGGTGAGAACAGCATGGGGATTAAGGAGCCGATGCCTGGGGTGGGGACTGCCTATAAGTCTCAGCAGAGCATGTCCCAGTCTCTGGATGGCCTTGGGGAGACCCCGTTTAGGGTAGGGTCATCCAGGCCACCTCCGCCCATGGCTGGGGGGCCACCACCGCTCTGCCTCACTCTGACTCCACGGAACTGAAGACACCCATTTGTTGAGAAATGCTTCTGTCAGCAGGATGTCAGGCTGACAAATCCAGTCCCAGGTCAGGAGGCCCCGTGTCCCCCGGGACTATCCCCACCCCAAAGGGAGGAATTGCAAGACAAAGGAATAGTCTGAGTAGTCTTCCAGTGTCTTACTTCTCCCCTTCATAGCTCTTCCTCTCTGGCCTTCTCTGGCCATTTCTGTTTCTTTCTTTATCTCTCTCTCTCCTCTCTGTCTCCCCATTTCTCCATCCGTGTACCCCTCTGCTTTCCTCTGTGTCTCCGACTTGCGATGTGGAAGGGAGCAGTGTTGGAGTCTGAGTTTTGTCCCCAGCCCTGCCTGCTTCTGGCTGTGTGATCTTGGCCAAGTCATTTCACCTCTCCGGAGTCTCTAAAAGTGTATAATGTGGGATGCTTGGGTGGCTCAACTGGTTGAGCGTCTGCCTTCGGCTCAGGTCATGATCCCGGGGTCCTGGGATGGAGCCCTGCATCGGACTCCCTGCTCAGTGGGGAGTCTGCTTCTCCCTCTCCTCCTTGCTCATGTTTTCTCTCACTGTCTCTCTCAAATAAATAAAATCTTTTAAAAAGTGTGTAATGCTTCTTTGTCTTATAGGGAGATTTTAGAGTGAATAGGAAGCACTGTGTAAGTATTAGTGTTATTTCTCGGTCTCTGTGTCTCTGTCTCCCGGTCTGTCAAGTTCTCCCTTCTTCCGTTTCCATCTCCATCTTGTATGGCACCCTGCGTCTCTTGCAGACCCGTCCTGTGTATCTCTGGGCTTCTGTCTTTTTCTCTGCCTTGGTTTCTCTGCCTCTCTGTCGTCAGGCTGTCGTCCGGCCCTTACCCCAGGACACAATTTCTCCCAATTTCTAGCCCCTCTAAGGATGAAGGTAGAACTAGTCAGTTCGGTGTCTCCTTTGAGCCAGACCTCCCTTCTCCCCATCCTAGGGGGCTGCCCTCCTCCCTGTAATTCAGCTCAGGCAGGTTTGAATCTTTTATAAAGATACTTTATTAGAAAATGATGAAAACAGCCCCCAAAAGGGCGCGCAATAGAACGAGGCAAGCTCTTCTCCTTCCCCTTGCGTTTCTCTGCCTCTGGGGGCGCAGACCAGGTCAAGATGGGGGTTGGGGGTTGGGGGCTGGGGAGGCGAGCGTGAGGGCGATGGGATGGGGGCACAGCGGAACGAGCCGGTGACGGGGGCACCTCCCGGCCGGCCTCCCCGCTCACTCGCGAAGCTGGAAGGGCCGTGGCGTCAGCGCATGCGCAGGCACAGCTGGAAAGGCCGCGGTAAGTTGCCCAGCCCGGAGCTGAGCGGCGTCAGGTCGATGTCCTCGGGCGCCCCCAGCGGCTGCAGCGAGAAGCTCTGCAGGATGGCGCTGAGGTAGAGGAAGAGCTCCATGCGCGCCAGCGACTCGCCCAGGCACAGTCGGCGACCTGCGGGGGTGGGAGGGTGCGGAGGGGCGGCGAGATAAGATGGGGTGGGGGGCTCCAGTCGCAAATTCTCGAAGAACATACGAAGCTAATGACTGGAGACGTCACAGAGCCACCCTTCTAAAGGTCTGGGAAAGATGCATTAAGTAAATCCGGGGCCAAAAAGGATCCGGCCGATACAAGGATAAGTTCATGGGTTCAAACTCTGACTCTGCCATTACTAGTTCTGTGCTCTTGGGCAAGCCAGTTTCTGGGTATTTAAAATGGGGATGATAAAAAATAAAATAAAATAAAATAAATGATAGTGGTGCTTCATTAGGTTGTTGTGAATGCTAAATGCAGGTAAAGAAATGAGAATATAATGCCAGGTAGGTCATACTGCGTGTCACATGTTACTCTAGGCACTATACTGATATTAATTAATTTAATTCTAACAATTCCAAGAGGTGGGCCTTGGAATTCTCTCTATCATTCTCCATTTTATAGATGTGGAAGTTGAGGCACAGAGAGGTGAAGTGACATATTCAAGGCCATCATAGCTAGGAGATGACAGAGCTGGGGGTCTGGCTGGAAAACCTAACTCGTAGCCACCACTCTAATAGCTCTTCTTAAAAGTAGCGCCTGGCACACAGTAGGCAATATGGTAGGTGGCTTATTATTATTATTCCTCCCTCCTCCTTTTTATTTCTGCCACTGGGTTAAACAGGAAAGGTTTTTTTCAGCAGGATAAAGACCAAAGCCGAGGAAACTAGAACTGCTCACCTGCGCCACCCAGTGGGGAGACTGACGGTGACTGCTTCCAAGTTGAATTAATATCCTACTTCCCCCTCCTCCCTTCGCAAGGATTTTAGCCGTTATCTGCCTATAGGAGCAGAGTTGGGAGGGAGAACAAACGTCTCCGCACATCCAAAGCTGAGGATGCGGTGGGATGACGAAACGAGAGGGTTTGGAGAGTGGAATGAGGAACGAGGAATGTAGGTAGGAATATAGGACCCAAAAGACCCTGACTCTTGTCCCCATGGCTCTCACCAGCTGAGAAAGGCATGAAGGCAGGGTTCTTCTTGAAGGACTGATTGGCATCCAGAAAATGCTCAGGGTTGAATTCCTGGGGCGTCAGGAACTGGCTGGGATCATAGTGGACGGTGTTAAGGAGGGTGATGATATCCGTGCCCTGTGTGGGTGGGGAGGCAGAATCAGTAGGGGCAGAAGGTCTGGGAGATTCTCAAGCTGAAATTTCACTCCACAGGGCTGGAGGCCCCCCGGAACTTGATAAAGGGTCATGGAGCCTAGGACTGCCAACAGGGATTCAGGAAATGCATGTCGCTGTCTGGAGTTACAAGTGATGGGTGCTGGAAACTGTTGACAGGGATGAGGGATACCTCCCCTTGTCAGAGCAGACTTGGGGTTTCTGGGAAGAGGGAGAGTTCTCTCAGAACAGTGTTTAGGCACAGCGGGTCCCCAGGATGAAGTCTTAGACCCTGGAGATGCTGGAGAGGGGTCCTAGGAAGGGGAGCTGTATTGGGGAAGGGGTCTGAGGTTCAGGTCAGGGTCAGTCCATTATAGTACTGAATAGGTCCTGGGAAGGGGCTGAGGTTCTGGATTTAAGAGCTTCAGATGTCTGTTGCTAGGGCTTGGGATGCCAGTCACTAAGGCCCGGGGTACTGATGGCTAGGGCCTGGGAGCCTCCTTGCTAGAGACCCGGATGCCATTCCCAAGTCTGGGATGCCTCTTCCTAGTGTGCCAGACGTCCATTGCCAGGTGCCCAGCACACCTTGGGTATCAGGAAGCCGCGAAAGGCTGTGTCCCGAGTGACGCGGTGGGGCAAGTTCATGGGGATGATGTCTGCGAAGCGCTGCACCTCGTGGATCACCGCGTCTGTATAAGGCATGGCCGCTCGGTCCTCCAGCGCCGGCAGCCGCGCGCGACCCACCACGCGGTCGATCTCCTCCTGTACGCGGGCTGGAGGTGGAGGGGGGAGCGTTAGTCAAGGGTACCAGTGGGCTCGACTGGGCTCCCAGTTGTGTGCATGTGTGCATGTGTGTGTGGGGGTCCAGCCTACGCTTCCCAGTAGGGACGCCGCTACAGAGATGCCTGTGATGGTTAGCAGGAGCCTCGAAGGGAAGGGTTGCTTTGGGAGACCAAGTAGGTGAGAGTGAAAATTAGGTTGGTGCCAGGGCTCCTAGGGGCGGGGTTGTGCGGGCGGGGCTTAGGGGCTGCCTGGAGTCCAAGTCCCGGATGGGACAGCGGGCGGGGTTCGAGGACCAGGCCGGAGGGAGGGTGGGTCGAGTGGGTAGGCTGTACGAAAGCCCGGAGAGATCGGGGGTGGGGCAGGTGGTATGGACCGTAATAGACTCAGTGCCGGACGCCAGGGTTTCGGGATCCGCCCAGAGGCGGGGTTTGGAGCGGTGGGGTCCCAGACCGTGCTGTGTGGGCGGGTGGTCAGACAGGGAGGGTCAGACTGATGGTTCCTGGCTGGCCCTGTGGCCGAGGCTCGGGGCCAGGCTCTAGCCGACTGTGAGATAGGGGCGCTGAGGCCGGACGCGTGCTGTGTGGTCAGGGTCAGGGGTGGGCCGCAAAGCAAGACCACGAGGGCGGCGTCCGGGTTCCGGCCGACTGTGTGGACCGCGGGAGCCTATGGATGGGGTGGGCTTCCGTGTGGATTTGTGGGTTTGGCTGGGGGTCTCAGGCGTAAACTGGAGGCCTGGGCTCTCTGGCATGCTGGGCGGGGCCGTGCCCATTGGTCGTGGGCGGGGCTTAGAGGTAGGCGAGTTGAGGCTCGTGGGGCCCGAGTGCCGAGCAGGTGTGCCCCGCGGCGCTGTGTGCAGGATCTCCCGGCCAGGCTTGGGGCGCACGCACCTTGCACTTTTGGGTACTTCATGAGCACTAGGAAGGAGTGGCGCAGTGTGGTGCCCACGGTCTCGGTGCCGCCAAAGAGCAGGTTATGTGTGGTCATCAGCAGGGTATCCATGTGGAAGTGGCTGTGCGGGTCCTGCTTCTCCTGCGGGGGTTGAGGGGTGGGGATATGAGCCCGGGCCGGATCACTGACCACAGGCTCGGAGTCTGTGCGACCCGCTCCCCACAGATCTGCAGGACTCCTGCTGGGTGTGTCCGTTCAGTCCCTCCCCTGTTTAACTTTCTTTCCTCGGGGAAGCTGGGGAGCGCGGAAGGACCGGGTAGAGAAAATCTCAGCCGCAGGGCCCACGATTAACAGATCCTTAAGGACTTCTTAATGAGCTGTTAATTGGCGGTGGGCCCCCGAGTGGCCAGGTGTTCCAACTTCACTCCCCAGATGTAGGGAGACCGGTCTCAAACCCGCTCAACCCGGGATCCTCGTTGGTTTGAGGCGGAGGGAAGCAGGTCAGACTAGAAATGCGACTTCCAGGCCAGGCTTACTTGTGCCATCTTGTTGAGAAAGCAATCGATGAAATCCCGGGGAGAGCTGGGGTCGAGGGAGTCCTGGTGGTCGCGGACGCTGCGGGCGATGAGGTCCTTCATGCACCTGTAGTTCTGGAAAAGGCGTCGGTGCGGCCCGGGTACCCAGTCCAGGAGGCTCGGAAAGATGTTGTACAACTGGGGATGAGGGAGAGTCGGAGGGGTTTGGAGGATCAGGTAGGGCGCGCACGCGCGCGTGTGTGATTGTGTGGAGGGGTTGCCAGTGAGGTCAGGGTGGAGCAGATAGGCACGGGCGGGGTTTTGTGGGTCAGCTGGGTTCTGGTGAGACCGAGGTGGGGCGGGGGCCCTGCGTGTCTGTGGCAACTCGGTGCGGAGACTGACCTTGGCTAGACAGCTTAGGGCGATGCGGGGGCGGAACCAGACGGGAAGGGGCGGGGCCAAGGAGAGTCCAACGCATCCTCTCCCCGCCCACTGTTTCCCGTTTCCCAGGACTGGATGAACCCCAACCCTGTCCCGCCCAACCTGGGCCTCCTGACCTCTCCCCAAGGGCCGCTCATGATTTGGAAGTTGTCATTGATGAGGCGGATTATGGTGAGCAGACGCTCATCGTCGTAGTCAAAGCGGCTGCCGAAGATCACAGAGCAGATAATGTTGGACACGGAGCGGCTGAGCACAAACGTGGGGTCGAAGGGCTTGCCTGAGAGTGAGGGGCGGAGTGGGTCAGGGGGCGCGTTGTGCAACACCCCAGACCCCGGGCGGCACTAGAGCGCACGACATCCAACCCAACCATGCCAGTGTGACTCGCAGCACAGAGCAAATGGTCTTGGCCACCTGACCTTCAGCGGAACACCCCGAGTCCTTGGCAACACACCAGGAAGGACAGAACCCACAACATCCTTCGGCACAATGACAACACACCAAACAACGGAACAGGCCATTCTTCACGATACAACACACAGCACACACCACACAAAACAACATACATACAATACACAACACCATACAATCGCACAATCAGTGCCTGACAACGCTACGACCTCACCCAGCAATGGCAGAGCAACACGACACCCGACACCCTATGATCCCATGACTGAACAGATCACAGACAATAACACATTAGCCATCACAACAACAGCGTGGCCCAGGAAACTGAGTCTGGAGTTAGATCGACATAGTTTGGATTTTGGCTTGGCCGCTCAGTTTCCGTGTGGCGGCTGGACCCCTCACTTGTACATCAGCTCCAACTCCTGCCGCAGCAGTAGCTGCTTCTCGTGGATGAGCTGGAACCAGTCCACCATGAGGGTGTCCTCGGAGGCATCTGCAGAGAGGGGGCGCCGGGATGAACCGACTTCCCTTCTCTGAGCCTTGGTTTTCTCGTCTGTAAAATGGGCTTGATGACAGTCTTCTCCTCATGGAGCTGTTGTAAGGAGTCAGTAAAAGTGTGACTGGCTAAGGGCCTGGCCCATCCTGAGCCTGTATGAACCACGGTGGTGTGGTAGGCTGAATAGTTGCCCCCCAAAATGTCCATGTCCTCCTCTCTAAGAGCCTGTGAACACGTGATTAAGTTAAGGATTTTGAGATGCGGAGATTATTCTGGTTTATCCACGTGGGCCTAATGTAATCACAAGGGAGGCAGAAGGGTCTGAGTAAGGAAAGGGATGCATTGGTGGAGAGAGAGGGAGAAAGAGAGAGAAGAGAGGGAGAGATTTTGGAAGATGCTATGTTGCTGGCTTTGAGGATAGGGGAAAGAGTCACAAGGCAAGGATGCAGGGCGCCTCTAGAGGCTGGAAAAGGCAAGGAAATGGATTGTCCCCTAGAGCTTCCAGAAGGAGCCTGCCCTGCCAACCCATTTTAGTTTTATGGACTTCCAGAACTGTAAGAGAATAAATTTGTGTTGCTTTAAGTCACTAAGTTTGTGGGGTTTTTTGTTTTAAATAGCAGCCATAGGAAACTAACTCAGGCAGTCATTATTGCTTTATTTACATCATATCATTTAATCCCTGAAGCATCACTGGCCACATTTCCCCCCTCAAAAGCCAGCAAGATTTGGAGATCAGGGTAGAGGGCTGTTCACTTCTCCGCTTCAGTTACTTCTCCTGTAAATTGGGGTTTATAATAGGATCTCCTTCACAAAGTTCTTGGAACAGTGCTGCTATATGGTAGGCACCATGTAAGTGCTGGTTACTTTTATTTTTATTTTTTAAGTAGGCTCCATGCCCAGCATGGAGCCCAATGCAGGGCTTGAACTCACGACCCTGAGATCAAGACCTGAGCTGAGGGGCGCCTGGGTGGCTCAATTGGTTAAACGTCTGCCATCGGCTCAGGTCATGATCCCAGGGACCTGGGATCAAGCCCCACGTCGGGCTCCCTGCCCAATGGGGAGCCTGCTTCTCCCTCTCCCTCTGCTGACCCCCTACTTGTGTTCTCTCTCTCTGTCAAATAAATAAATAAAATCTTAAAAAAAAAAAAAAGACCCGAGCTGAGATCAAGAGTCAGATGCCTAACCAACTGAGCTACTCAGGTGCCCCAAGTGTTGGTTATTTTTAATTTTTTTTCATGGGTGCACAGCTTTGACCTGGGTTCACGTCCAGCTTTGCCACTTCCTGGGCACGTAAGAAATCTTTCTGGGCCTCAGGTTTATCGCTTGTAATAACTTCCCAGGGTTTCAGGGGAGGTGAGATGTGTTCATACATGTGAAGAGTTTAGGATAGTGCCTGGTCCCCAGGAAGCACTCAGTAAATGGGCATTAGTGTGTTGAGTGTGGACCTTAGACACAGGTTTAAATCTTGGCTCCTCCACTGACTAGCTTTATTATTTCAAGCCAGTTAGTTGACCTTTCTGTGCCTCTGTTTCCTCTTCTGCTAAATGGATCGTTCAGAGGCTTAAGGGGCTTATGAGTGAAAGTGTGCTTAACACAGGGCCCCACAAGTAGTGCGTTCTCAAGAGTGTCACCATCTTCCACCACAATTATACAAACTGCATTCAAAATACCACACGGAGGGGCGCCTGGGTGCCTCAGTTGGTTAAATGTCTACCTTCTGCTCAGGTCACGGTCCCGGAGTCCCCCTGATCGAGTCCCACGTGGGGCTCCTCGCTCAGCAGGGAGTCTGCTTCTCCCTCTGCCCCTCCCCCTCTCATGTTTTCTCTCTCTCTCTCTCTCTCTCTCAAATACATAGATAAAATCTTTTTTTTTTTTTTGACACAGAGAGACAGCGAGGGAGGGAACACAAGCAGGGGGAGTGGGAGAGGGAGAAGCAGGCTTCCCGTGGAGCAAGGAGCCCAATGCGGGGCTCGATCCCAGGACCCTGGGATCATGACCTGAGCCGAAGGCAGCCCCTTAACGACTGGGCCACCCAGGCGCCCCTACATAAATAAAATCTTTTAAAAAATAAATAAAAAATAAAAATCTTTCCTTTAAAAAAGTACCACACAGAGGGGGTGTCTGGGTGGCTCAGTGGGTTAAGTGGTGGACTCCTGTTTTCTGCTCAGGTCATGATCTCAAGGTCAGGAGATCAAGCCCCATGTGTGTCACCGCACTCAGCAGGGAGCCGGCTTGAAGATTCTCTCCTTCTCCCCTCCCTGCCCACTCTCTCTCCCTCCCTCCCTCTCCCTCTCTGATAAATAAATCTTAAAAAAACAAAAAACAAAAACCACCCAGAGACAGCAACAGAGAGGCCCCCCATAACTTATCCGGTCACCATTACCTCAACGAACACAGCACCGGAAGCCGATCCACCTCCAGGGGGCGCCACTCTTACTGCAGGCCAAGTGAGGAGCCTCCAGGGGTTTTGAGCTGGTGCCCACACTATCTGGCCAGTCCTGACTACTAAGTAGGATGGGTGTGAGTTAGGGAGTATCTACTGCGTTTGGGGACCCCGACCTTCAGTTTTCTTTAGCTCTGCCAGCAGGAAGCTGCTTTCCTCCTGGATCCGCTCCTCAATGCTCCTCTTTCCCATCCCGAAGTTCCGCAGAATCTGGACAGAGAACCTCCTCAGGACCTTCCACCGGTCCCCGTTGGAGAAGGCGATACCTGGAGAGAGGAGAGGGGCCAGCTCAACTGATGCACTTGTCCCCAAGACTACTGCTAACCGAGTCCCCTTTCCTGGTGTTTGCTGGGAGAGAGGCTGAGAATTTGGAATCTACCCGCTACTGGGAAGTCCTACCTAACCCTCCAGGCTAGGTCAGGTGCCACCTCTGAGCTTCCATAGGGCTCTGGGCTTCCTCACCATAGTCCTTATCACTCTGCCTCTGTTTCCCTCAACACAGACCTGATCACTGTGGATTATCACAGTCTGGCCATCGGGCTATCTCCTTTTCTAAGCTGTGAAGGTGGGGTGGGAGTGGAAGGAGGGAGGGGCTGTCTTGGTCACCACTATGTCCCCAGCTTTGCCCTCACAGAGCTTACCACATGGGAGATGTTGGTGAATGCTTATTATTTAATGAAAGCACAAATAAGGGAGAAAGGAGAAATAAACACTGAGACATTGGGACCTCATCCAGGAACAAGACAGACCCTGTTCTCTTCTTTCCCTGGACTCAGGGTCTTTGCCCAGGCTGGTCCTTCTTCCAGAACACTCTTCACCTTCTGTCTGCTCCTGACTGGTGATCTTCATCTTTTAGGTCTCAACTTAGAGGTCCCTTCCTCCAGGAAGCCCTTGCTGGCCCTCCCTCCCTGCCTGGCTCATGTGCTTCCTCTGGGCTCCCAAAGTTTCCCTGCATCCCCATCCCAGCCCTGACCACTGTTAGGTGGTCATAGTCTGTTGATGGGACTACAGTAGGATACGGTCTCCGATGTGTTTATCTCTGATTTCCCTGGAGCAAGCAGAGAACTAGATGCTAAAGAAGAAAAAAATCTCAGTGATTGCCTTGTATTTTCTGCATTATCTCATTGACTTGTAACAACTTTCTCATGCTAGCTGACTCAGGGTCAGAGAGAGGAAGCCACTTGTCCAGAGGTACATAGCCAGTAAGCAGCAGAACCCTGTTGTTTGTTACCCTCTGTACTATGTATTGAAGAATTAGATGGTAACTATTTTTAGTAACAGATAATGTATGTATCCAGATGTTCTCTGTGAGAAAGTAGCAAGGTGACTTTCTCAATTGCTTTGTGTCCCCCTCCTTGCATTTGGTGTACGTGGACTGGTGAGGTCATAAGATCAAGCCCAGGAAGGGGACATGAAAGTAGAAAGTATATTCAATACACAATAGTGGGTTTTTGCTTTTAAACAGAGCTCTTTACTTCCAAATTCTGGAGCAGCTGGGACTCATCTAGTCAAGGGGACAGGGGGAGCCCTAGGGCTTCTTTAGGGGGAGAAGAATAGTCCAAGGTGCAAGCCTCCAGGATCTCCTTTTCAATCAGAGCAACTTTCTGCCAACTTACTTTCTCTCTCTCCTTTGTCATTTATTGGGCCCCGTCATACATGGCTTCTTTTGAATAAATGACTAATGTTAAAAAAAAAAAAAAAAAAGAAAACCCACAAGACTAGGTGATTTCCAAACCTAAGGAGGGCAGGATATTGAGATAGAAGAGGTTTGAAGTTGGAAGGCAGCTATGCTCACCACTATACCACCAACGCCGGCGGAAGAGGTTTGAAGTTGGAAGGCAGCTATGCTCACCACTATACCACCAACGCCAGCGGAAGAGGTTTGAAGTTGATGTAAGTTGCTGGATGGGTGGATTTGGGTTTGGCTTTGGATGGGGATGACAATGGGCAATGGGGGGCGGTTATGGGACTCATGACAAAATTGGGTTTGAGGTTGCCAATGGGAATGGAGTTGTGTAGAATGGGAAGGACTGGTAGATTGGGGTTGAGATTGAGCTCGGGCTTGGGTAGATATGGGCCAGGGTTGGTTTTGGTGATGGTAGTTTGATTAGGGTTGAAAATAGAACTGGGGACTGAAAACTTCAATAGGTGATTGAGAGAAGATAGGGTGAGGAAGAAAAATGGTGGTGGAGTTCAGTTTGACTAAAGGGTTAGGATGGGGTTGATAACAGATTTTTTTTTAAAGATTTTATTTATTTATTTGAGAGAGAGAGAATGAGAGATAGAGAGCACGAGAGGGCAGAGGGTCAGAGGGAGAGGCAGACTCCCCGCTGAGCAGGGAGCCCGATGCGGGACTCGATCCCGGGACTCCAGGATCATGACCTGAGCCGAAGGCAGTCGCTTAACCAACTGAGCCACCCAGGTGCCCTTGATAACAGATTTTAAAGTGGAGACTGGGAGAGGGTTCATAATGGAAATGGCGGAAGGGAGAAGAATCAGCGTTGCAGATACAGATGAAGTTGATTTTGGAACGGGGAACATGGAGGTAGGGTTGATGAGGACTGAGTTGAGGTGGGCAATGTGGGCTGGGCCAGATAATTTGGCCACCTGACTGAGATGGAAACTTGATGATGCGGTTAGGCTAGAGGTAAGGATTGGGATGAGAATGGGGTTGGAGTTGGATGGAGGTGGGGATTGGTGTGGAAGTGCATTTCAAGATGGTGGCGGGGTGTGGGGATAGGGAAGGTGAAACAGACTACCTGGACGAGCCCTGTCTGGCGCCATCCTGGCTGGTGTAATTGGTGAGATCAGTGGCCCTGAGTGTCACTAAAATTGGGAGGACAGTCCCCCACCCTTACCCCCTCCCTGGGTGTGGAATGAGTTGGGGTGGAGAAGACGGGGGGCGGGCAGGCTTACCGTTGCCCTTAGTGAAGTTGAAAAAGACAGGGTAGTCGCCACGGCCACTAAAATCCTCCCCTTGGTCCACAAGGGCCTCCTTCACAGCTTGGTACCCGCTGAGGACAACCACGCGCCTGGGCCCCAGGTGCACTGTGTACACTGAGCCATACTCCTTGCTCAGCTGGGAGTAGGAAGACAGACATCACAGGGGGGTCTGGGGCCCTGAGACCCCTCCCCTAGTTACTCCCCCCTCCTCCAAGCCTAGGTCCTTGCACCTTGGTGAGAGAAGTCAGCATGTCTTGGGAGCGCAGCTGCAGCAGGTTTCCCAAGAATGGGAGGGGCCTGGGGCCTGGAGGCAGCCGGCCCTTGCCCCTGGATGTGAGGATCAGGAACAGACTGGTGAGAGCCAGGAGCCCGAGCAAGACGGCTATGCTCAGACTGTCCATGGTGAAAGCATCTGCAAGCATCTGGGGGGCAGAGGGGAAAAGGGCAGGACCGGGAAGGGAGTGGGATCCCTTCACTCCGCATCTCCTGGGACTTGCCTTCCCCAGGCCCTAGAAGTAAGGGCAGGTGAAGAGAAGAAAGGAGGTAGGGAGAGTCAGGGACAGGGAAAGGCCAGGGATTGAGGGAAGAGAAGTGGAGAGGAGGGGAGGGAGAGAGAGAGAGGACTCGGAGACAGGCAGACAATAGAGGCAGAGACAGTCAAAATACAACGAGACCGACAGTAAGAGAGACAGCAACAGAGACAGACGGAGAGACAGAGAGAGACACATGGAGATAATGAGGGATATGGAAAAACCAAGTGAGATATCTGAGTATCTGTAGATGTCCGCCTATCATCTGTCTGTCTGTCTATCATCATCTATCATGAGACCGAGTCTCTCACAGAGACAGTGATAAGAGATAGAGATACACGGGTGGAGACAGACAAATGAAGACACAGAGCTAGAGAAAGACAGAAGACAGAGATGGAGAGACAGAGAGACACATACTTCCTGAGAGACATACAGACGGACATTGAAAGAGAAAGGGCAGGACAGAGAGACAGAGCTAAACAGAGACTGAGGGGGAGAAAGAGAGAGTGACAGAAAGGAGAGATGCACTGAGACAGACACACAGACACACACACGGAACATTAGACAGAGACACGCAGAGACAGAGACCAAGACAGACTGGAGACAGGGAAGGGGGCAGAAGCAGAAGCGGAAGTGGAGGGAAAAGAACCAGGGGTTCTGACCCCAGGGGCTCAGTCCACAGAGAGATGCCACCTTCTGGGTAAAGCACCAGTACCGAGGTCCTGGTGCCCAGCTCCCCTGCAGGCTCTAAAACATGTGTCAAATGAATGAACACAGAGCCAGAGAAATCCCCAGAAAGACAAGCCCAGGGGCCTTGAGAACCCTTGGAGGAGGTGACAAGGGAGATCCCAGCCAGTCTTAGCGACAGATGAAGCCGGTGACCCCTCTCTTGAGAGCCATCCTCCTCTGTGACCTGCACCTGGTCCTTTACCTGCTGAGCGGAGGTGTGATCTGCTCCAGTTCTGTGCCGGGCAGCTCTGGGTATGCCTGAGGGGTGGGGGCTGCCCTTAAATCATCTCTGTCCACACCCTCTGCCCTCCCCTGCGCCGTTTTCACAGTGACTTTTAATCCCTTCTATTTTCCTGCCTTACCTTGCGAATGGCAGCCAGCTGGAATGATGCCTCGGGTGGGCACCCTCCAGTGGCCTCTTTGAGGCTGACCCCAGCTCTCCTTACTGTGGCCAGTAGTGGCCATTTGCCCTGCAGTAGCAAAATCTTTTCCATTCTTTTCTTCAAAGATTTTATTTATTTATTTGAGAGAGAGAGAGAGAGAGAGAGAGAGAGAGGGTGTGAGCGGGGAGAAGGGGAGGGAGAAGGGGTATCTGAAGCGGGCTCCATGACCAGAGTGTGCTTGACACTGGGCTCCATCCCAGGACCCTGAGATCATTACCTGAGCTGAAATCAAGAATCAGAGGCTTAACTAACTGAGCCACCCAGGTGCCCCCAAATTTTCCTTTTTTTTTTTTTTTTGCCATTTGGGGTCCTGGGTCTGGTTTTGGGTCTGATCTGGGGTTTCGGGGCTTGGCAAAATGAGCCAGGGATTGGGGCAGGTCTTTTTGGTGTGTGGGGCACTTGGCTGTATTTCTCTGGGTTCAAGTGCATTTCTGCCCCTGACTGGTCACATGACCCCAGGCAAGTTCCTTTCTGTTCTGGGCTGGAGTTCTCCCATTCTCTGTCTCTCATGGTTTGTCTCTGAAATTCTGTGTGTCTCACTTTGCTTCTGCCTCTGTCTCTCTCGTCCTCCCGCCCTCTGCATCTCTGGGTCTCTCATCTCTGTCCTGTCTCTAATTCTCTCTGGGCTTTTTCTCTTTCTCTCTGCCTCCTTCTCCCTGTAAGTCTTCCTCAGTCATCGCCTCTTCCCGACTCTCTGGGAGTCTCTCTCTTTCTGTCTCTCACGCCTCCATGAGTCAGACTACAGTGAAGTGGGCTGAGATTGAGCGAGGATTTGGGGGCAGTGCAGGAGAATGGACCTCAGGTTTGTGTTTGTGTGTGTGTTTTTTTTTAAGATTTTATTTTATTTTAGAGAGAGGACAGAGAGAGCGTGAGTGGGGCAGGGAGGGGCAGAGGGAGAGGGAGAAAAAGAATCCCCAGCAGGCTCCACACTCTGCGTGGAGCCCGATGTGGGGCTCGATCTCACGGCCCTGAGATCATGATCTGAGCCGAAATCAAGAGTCAGATGCTTAACTGACCCAGCCACCCAGGCGCCCCTAAAGATTTTATTTTTAAGTAATCTCTATACTCAACGTGGAGCTTGAACTCATAACCCCGAGATCAAAAGTCTCATGCTCTCCCAATCGAGCCATCCGGCACCCCTGGACCTCAGATTTGAATGACTCCCCTGCTGCCTTCTGCCTACACAGTCTTCCCTCTGCTCTCCTCAGCCCCCACCAACTGTATCTGCTCTGGGTTCCTGCCCCAGACACTGGCCAGGTCAGAAGGGCAGGTTGCAAAAGCATGGATCTAGGCTAGGACTCCAGTGCTAGGAGTTAGGGTAGGGGAGAGAGCCCCTGAGGTCAAGGGTCAGGGAGGCTAGATGGAAGTGTGGGTGACCCCACAGGTCTGTGGTTATACACCGTGTTTGCCTTTCCCATGGAGGCGAGGGAGGAAGTGCTTGAAAATCCTGGGAAACTTGACACCCCAAGTCCCAGGCACATGGCAGGATGGAGGTGGGGCTCCTGCTCTTGTGTAAGTCCCAGAGAAGCTGGTTAGGGGTGTGTCCTGGAAGAGGAGTGAAGGCTTGATTACGGGATTATATATCTCAACTTTCCCTTGGCATCTACTCCTACTTCTGGGGGAGGGGCCAGGACTGGATCCATCTGAAGCCTGTAAGTTACTTTTCAGTGACCCTAGAATTAGGTAGAGAGGGTCCTGATGGGGCTGCCTCACTGGGGAACTGGCATTCATGAGAAGGATTTTTTTTTTAAAGATTTTATTTATTTATTTAATTGACACACACACACACACACACACACAGAGAGAGAGAGAGAGAGAGAGAGAGAGAGCGTGAGAGGGAACACAAGCAGGCGGAGTGGGAGAGGGAGAAGCAGGCTCTGGCCGAGCAGGGAGCCCAATGCAGGGCTTGATCCCAGGACCCCGGGATCATGACCTGAGCTGAAGGCAGTCGCTTAACCAACTGAGCCACCCAGGCACCCCATGAGAAGGGGTTTTAGGGGGCTTTGAGTTCTTCTTATAGTCTGACTTGCTCTCCTGCTACAGAGAAAATGTTGGGTAGGGAGGGCTGTGTTGTAGGGTTTCTCAACCTTGGTACTGTTGATGTTAGGGCTGGGTAATTCTTTGTGTGTGTGTGGGGGGGCTGTCCTGTGCATGGTAGGATGTTTAGCTGTATGTCGGGTCTCTACCCATCTCTCTGATGCCAAAACTGAAATTAGAATTTGACCTAGATGCAAGCTAGATGGTTCTAAAAGGTTCCAGAAGTGGTCTCGCATTTTTGCCTATAAGCCATTCTACAGTGAAGGGGGCACAGGGGAAGGTTACTATATGGTCAATAAATATGACACCAAAGAGCTAGGGTTTAGGGTAATTAATGAGGGAAATGATGTTAAAGAGTTTCAGAAGTCCCTTTTATTATCTAATTAAAAGCTTTCATGCAGTGGAAAGATACTAAGGAAGATTAAAAATGGCAAATATTTGTTTTTTTATTTTTTATTTTTTTTAAAGATTTTATTTATTTGAGAGAGAGAATGAGATAGAGAGCATGAGAGAGGAGAGGGTCAGAGGGAGAAGCAGACTCCCTGCTGAGCAGGGAGCCCGATGTGGGACTCGATCCCGGGACTCCAGGATCATGACCTGAGCCGAAGGCAGTTGCTTAACTAACTGAGCCACCCAGGCGCCCCAAAATGGCAAGTATTTGAAGAGTCTTAACAAATTATAAATTTTGAAATACTTTGTGAAGTGCAGAGAAGTTGTGGAGTACAGAGAGGTTTTGCTTATCCTTCACCTAGCTTTCTCTCATGAGGACATCTTGCAAAATCATGGTATGATGAGCAAAACTAAGAAATTAGCATTGGTACAACACTACTGACTACAGACTTTATTTAGATTTATCAATTCTTCCATGAATGTCCTTTATCTATTCCAAGATGTCATCTAGAATCTCACATTGTGTTTAGTTTTTGTGTCTTCTAAGGCTCCTCCAATTTATGAATATTTGTAAATTCCCCATTGTATATTCTTTTTTATTTTTATATTTTTTATTTAAAAAATTTTTTTTAGATTTTTTAAATTTATTCGAGAGAGGGAGACAGAGATAATGAGAGAGAGAGCACAAGTGGGGAGGAGAGGGAGAAGCAGGCTCCCCATAGAGCAGGGAGCCTAATGCAGGACTCGATCCCAGGACCCTGGGATCACGACCCGAGCTGAAGGCAGACGCCTAAACGCCTGAGCCACCCAGGCACCCCCCATTGTATATTCTTAGAATGCAGATTTTTTTGAAGTTCATTTATTTAAGTAATCTCTATACCCAGTGTGGGGCTCTTGAACTCCTGACCCTGAGATCAAGAGTCACATGCTACACCTCCCTTCCGACCAAGCCAGACAGGCAGCTCTTAGAATGCAAATTTTTAAAAATTTTGTTTTGGGGGCCTGGGTGACTCAGTCAGTTAAGTGTCTGACTCTTGATCTCATCCCAGGTCTTGATCTCAGGGTCGTGGGTTCAAGTCCGCATTGAAAGCGTTTATCTCATACCCAAATCCTCCCAACTTCTGATTCCTTTGAAAATCCAGAGCTGTGTTCCTTGGGGTCCCCCATCCTCACTCCCTAACACACAGCATCCAGTATGGATGGCATACTGGATGGCATTCATGTCAATTCCTCAACCTTTCATGACCCTGAAACTTTAAAAAGGTATCAGTCAATTAATTCGCTGAATGTGCCACCCATTCTCTCAGGAAGAGCGGGGGGAGATGTTGGGCAGCCTCAAATCTACAAAGTCATGAACTGGAGAGAAAAGAAACTGAAGGGCAGACAGAGGAGAGGTAAAGAACAGGACTAAAAGTTTTAGTAGGAAAAGTTTTTGCAACTGCTTGGCATGGGCACTGACCAGCAGCCTTTGATAGTAGGTATGACTGTGCCAGAACCTAGTGGGTGATTGCCAGTGTTAGAGCTGCTGATTTTTTAAATGATTTTATTTATTTTTTTATTTGACAGAGAGAGAGCACAGCAGGGGGAGTGGCAGAGGGAGAGGGAGAGGGAGAGGGAGAAGCAGATTCCCTGCGGAACAGGGAGCCCAACGTGGGGCTCGGTCCCAGGACCCCAGGATCATGACCTGAGCCAAAGGCAGACACTTAAATGACTGAGACACCCAGGCATCCCTAGAGCTGCTGATTGATTAAACAAATGAAATGAATTTCCCGTCATACGCTTTCTAAGTACCTCTAGCTTGGAGGTCAAGGAATAAGGAGAGTTTGGGGAGAGACGTCCAGGCACAGGCTTTATCATCATGCCGTGGAATGGAACTCCTTATAGGCTTCAAGTTCCTCTGCACGGTCAATGAGACTTTTTTTCAGAACCTCTAACATGGACAGCACCCTTCAGTGTTGGAGGGCTAGTGAACTGTT
Organism: Callorhinus ursinus; assembly: GCF_003265705.2. NCBI lineage: Eukaryota > Metazoa > Chordata > Mammalia > Carnivora > Otariidae > Callorhinus > Callorhinus ursinus. Next base: position 15,365 of record NW_027397123.1, on the reverse strand, counting down.
CTGCACAGAAGCCATACTGGATGCTATGTGTTGGGGAGTGAGGATGGGGGACACTAAGGGACACAGGTCTGGATTTTCAAGGGAATCAGAAGTTGGGAGGATTTGGTTAGGAGATAAGCCTTGTCTAAGACCATGTGAAACAAGATTTTTACAAATCTACCTTCTAAGAATATACAATGTGAAAAGACAGTCTTCAATAAATGGTGCTGGGTTCCCAACTACTGGACAGCTACATGCAAACAAATGAAACTGGACCACTTTCTTACACCATACACAAAAATAAACTCAAAATGGATTAAGACCCGAACTTAAGACCTGAAATCATAAAACTCCTGGAAGGAAACATAGGCAGTAATCTCTTTGATATCTGCTTTAGCAATATTTTCCTAGATATATCTCCTAAGACAAGGGAAACAAAAGCAAAAATAAACTATTGAGACTATACCAAAATAAAGAACTTTTGCACAGCGAAGAAAACCAACAAAACAGCGCAGAAAATCAACAAAGCAAAAAGGCAACCTACTGTATAGGAAAAGATATTTGCAAATGATATATCTGATAAGGGGTTAATATCCAAAATGTATAAAGTACTTACACAACTGAACACCAAAAAAAGCAAACAATCTGATAAAAAAAAATGGGCAGGGGGCTCGAACAGACATTTTTCCAAAGAAGACATCCAGATGACCAATAGACACATGAAAAGAGGCTCATCATCACTCGTCGTCAGGGAAATGCAAATCAAAACCACACTGATGGGGCCCTGACCGGCTCAGCTAGAAGAACACGTGACTCTTGATCTTAGGGTTGTGAGTTCGAGCCCCATGTTGGGTGTAGAGATTACTTAAATAAATAAAACTTAAAAAAAAAAAAGATCCATAAACACAGAGAACGGATGGTTCCCAGAGCAGGGAGGGAGAAGGGCTAAATGGATGAAGGGGGGCGGGTAGAGCCTTCCAGTTATAAGTCATGGGAATGAAAGGTACAGCAAAGGGAATATAGTGAATGGTATCATAATAGCATAATAGCTTTGTTTGGTGACAGATGGGAGCTACACTTGTGGTGAACGTAGCATAACATATAGAATTGTCCAATCACTATGTGGTACCCCTAAACTAATGTCACATTGTGTGCCAACTACACTTCAATTAAAAAAATAATCTGCATGGGGCACCTGGGTGGCTCAGTCAGTTAAGCATCTGCTGTAAGCTCAGGTCATGATCTCAGGGTCCTGGGATCGAGTCCCATGTCGGTCTCCCGGCTCAGCGGGGATACTGCTTCTTCCTCTCCCTCTTCCTGCCTCTCCTCCTGCTTGTACTCTCTCTGTCGCTCTCTCGAATAAATAAAATCTCAAAAAAAATAAAAAAAATAAAACCCCAGTCTTCAAGTTAAAAAAAAAATCTGCATGCTGGGTTTAGCTCCACAGATTGCCTTCTCTGTTCTTCAAACTCATCTGCATGGCTCACTCCTTCATTCAGATCTCTAATCAAATTCTCTTCCTCACAGAAGCCTTTCTGATCATCTTATGGGAAATAGGCACCTTATATCCCTCTGCAGCCATGAATTGCTGTGTCTTCTTGAGGCGCTCACTGCTCCGACCTTTAGAATATATGTGTGTTTATCTATTTACAGCTTCGGTCCTCCTGGAAAGTGACAAGAGTGTCCACAGTGCTTGACTCATAGTAGGTGCTCAAGGAATGTTTAGTGAACCAACAGACATTAGAGAGGCATGGACTCTGGAATCAGACAGACTTGGACATGAATACCAGCTCTACCTTGTCCTTTCTGTGTGTCCTGGATAAGTGAGCCACAGTGACCTCATCTGACAAATAGGGTATTGGTCTCTGCACCACCAGGCTGTTGACAGAAATCTGTGAACTTAAGCATGTCATGCTTGGCAGAGCTCCTGACAGTGTAAAAACCTGGTATCTGAGAACTAACTGTTCTTAGTGTCCTTCCTGGACTTCCCAAAGCCCAGGTAAAGGCGCCCAGATATCTCCTTCCCAGGTGGGGCACTGATGAAAAGGGGGGGGTGGCGAGAATCCCAAACAAGAGGCTGAGGTGGTTTGTGGCAGTATTGGCTTACAGCTGGCTTGTGCCCCAGTCCTGACCCTTTCCTGAGTTAGTGGCAGGTGACAGCAGGGGCAGCGGTGCAGCAAAATGAAAGTTCCTGTTCTACCCAGGGTCAATCCAGCTCCGAGAGCCCCTGGCCATCCCAGGAAAGGTTAAGAGGGGGTTTAAATCATTACATTTTAGAACCTGAGAATCCCAAACCCACTCAATTAACATGAATACCTGGATTCCTGCAGAAAAAGAAGCAATTGCTCCCACGTCCACTAAATCCTTTGCTGAGATTACTTCTTATCCGTCTGCATGGTGGAATGCTTGGTGTTACTCTCTCCTCCTCCTCTGTTCCTGGGCACAAGGAGCTCCCCGCAGAAAAGAACAGTCACATCCCTCCAGAGCCTTCTCCATTTCAACCCTGGGGACTCACAGACACTCCCGCTCATTACCCCTTCAGCTTCCCTTTGGCATGCAAAGGGTCAAAGGCAGTGGGAACGTGGCTTCCTTATTCAGTCCCAGACCTGGAGAGTTGACCCAGGGGGGGTTCGGGGTTTGAAGCAAAGATGGGGGAGCTGAGGAAGTAAAGACAGACTTAAGGAACTAGGGTTTGAGTGGAGCAGAAGGGGATGAACCCTCTCTCCTCCCACAGGCACATCAATGCAGGTGAGAACACAGCATCAACCCGTTCCCCTAGAAAGAGCCATTAGTGGAGAATAAGTAAGAGATTGGAGAATAAGCCAAGGAGAAACATGTGGAAGAAGGTTACAGGCAGAATCAAACAACCACAGATATTCCATATCAGTGGGACAGATAACACTGGGGGGAGAAACCTTGAAGGACTTGGAGGAGGGGCTGGCTTTATGAGAAGACACTGAGAAGCTGCAAGCACAGGAGCTCTGGAGAAGAGCTGCCTAGGAAGAAGGGGCAAGAATCAGAGAAGCACAACTGGAAGACACTGGGAGGGGAGTTCTCACACGGGATGGGGTGTGGGGGGCAGGCAAAGACAGACTCCCAGGGGAGGAAGATCCCAGAGGTGAGAGTGATGGACAGACAGAGCAGGTTGGGAGGATTGTCCTATTGTCTGCTGGGCTGATGGTGGCTGCCCACTTTAGATGGGGCAGTCCCCTCCCAGCCCAAATCTCTTGCTGGTGACCTGGGGGCATTTGAGTGTAGGGGACGGTAGGTATTAAAGGGCATTGAATGCCAGGCTGAGGAGCTCAGACTTTGTTTCCTAGGTCCTGGAACACGATTGCTGAGTGATGAGCCCCATTGCACCCAGTGCTTGACTCCCAGTTTACTAAAGACGAGCATAAGGACCTCCTGGCTGAGAGCTGAGGCAGAGACCCCCAGGCTGTCCGTGATCAGAGGAGGAAGGAGATGAGTTTACCAGGGAATAACTGAGTGGTGCAATTGGGACAATCACTCCATCTGAACTGGCCTCCATAATAGAGGATACTGTCATTTTCCCACTGTATCATTGTACATCCCTCTTCCTGCCTCTAGTCGGTCCTCACCTTCTCGATGGAGCCAGAGTAATCTCTCTCAAAATCACCACGTCTTTAGTTCATTCATTAAGTGAGTCAACAAATATTAATCGAACATCAACTAAGTATAGGCACTGGAGATAGGGCAAAGAATAAAACGGACAAAAATGCCCCGCTCTCACAGAGTTGACATTTTAGCTGGGTTACCTCCCATTTTAGCTGTGAGTGTTTCCCTAGGGTCGATGGCTAGAGCCGGGATTGCTGGCTTGGATTTGGCATTGCCAAATTGCTCTGCAAATCAGCTGAACTAATTTATATTCCCACCAACAGTATATAAAGAAAGATTCCTGTGTTGTCATTCAATCCTCGATCCTGTCAGTTATAAAATTTTGCTAATCCAATGAGTGTGAAATTCTATCCCGCTTTCATTTACTTTTCTCCAATTGACTAGCTGCTGAGTTGAGTGTGGGTGTTGGTCATTCAGTTTCCTGCCCTGAGGACTGCCTCTGCATATCTTTTTTTTTTTCCTTATTTGTTTATAGGAGTTTATTTTTAGTCTGATTACTAATTCTTGGTTGGAAGGCCCCAGCCCCTTTGGAGAGCTCAGCCCCTGGCTGGGTCAGGCCCTCCTGGGACGATCTTATTTTATGATTAACCTCAAGATCAGTGGATTTGGTACTCTAATTACAACTGGAAAATCCCTTTTGTCATATAATATAACAGAGTCATGGGAGTGACATACTATCCTATTCACAGGTCCCACCCATACCCAAGGGAAAGAGATTATATGAAGGTGTGGGTCCTTGGGGGATCATTTTTAGAATTCTGCTTACCACACTTATTATAAGAAGTTAAATGATTTTTTTCTTCTTAAAGGAGGAGTGTTTGATTTCATAGATTCTCTCTACTGTTTTTGTTGTTGTTTTGTGCTTCATTCATTGCTGCTATTATGTTTATTATTTCTTTCCCTTTCCCTTTTAGAACAGATTTCTCTGTTATTTTTTAATTTTCCTATATTGGATGCTAAACTCATTTTGCAGTTTTCCTATTTTCACACATAAGCACTTCTCTTGGAAGTCTGCTTTACCTGCCTCCTCTAAGTGTTGAGATGTAGATTCAGCTGTAAACATTTTAAATTTCCAATGTGATTTCTACTTGGGGTTCATCCATTATAGAGCAGTATGCTTCAACATTTCTAAGCGTTTTGGTGTTTGATCTCTTTATTGTTGATGATTTCTTTCTCTCTTTCTCTCTCTCTTTCTGCATTGCAAACAGACTGTATTGTCTATGATATCATTTCCTCAACATTTATGTCTTGGCCTGGTTTGTGGCTAATATTTATAAAACCTCACATATGATCAAAAGGAATGAGGATTCACAAATGAAGAGTTTAGGGATCTACAGTTGTTAATTGGATCAACCTAATTATCTTTTTCAAATATTCTATACCTTTATTAATTTTTTATCTGTTTGATTTATCAAACTTACTGCTGGGGTAAGTTACAATCTTGTAATTTAGAGTTATATTGTCAGATGTCAGGATTTGTATGTTTTCTTGGTGCATCGTTCCTTTTATCACAATATTCCTATTGTTCCTAATAATTCTGTTAAAATAAAAAACAAGTGGAGACCAGCCTTGAAAACACCCTGACCAGACAAAACCAGTGCAGTCATTAAAAATTAAGCTTCGGGTAGCTTATGTTGGAAGATTAACTTGACCTGAGTCATTTCTTGCTTATGCTTCTGGAAATGATGTGCAAAACTTGACCTGTTTCCGAAGGTTGATATAAGGTAACCACTGACCAGTAATTAAGAAAATCTTCATGGGCGCCTGGGTGGCTCAGTCAGTTGAGCATCTGCCTTGGGCTCAGGTCATGACCTCAGGTCCTGGGATTGAGCCCCACATCAGGGCTGCCTGCTTAGCAGGGAGTCTGCTTCTCCCTCTGCCCCTCCCCCAGCTTATGCTCTTTCTTTCTCAAATAAATAAATAAAATCTTTAAAAAAAGAAAACTTTCAATCATTTAAGAAAACTCCAATATTATAACCAATCCCCGTGAAGAATAAACAGTCACTGCTTTCTCACAATATAAGCTGCTTTATAACAGCAATATACCCCTGAGCCTCATTCTATGTTTTGGTTTGAATGCTCCTAGTTTGCAAACTCTTCCTGGTGTGTGCACAATAAACTTCTACTAATTGCTATTTAAACAATTCATTGGTTTTACTTCTTTTATTTCTGTACTTTTGACATTTCCTTTTGCCATAATGTCAATCTTATATTATAGAAGTATAGCCACACTGTCTTTCTTTCAGAGGACATTGGGCTGCTTTGTCTTCTCCCGTTCATTGATATTTATCCTTTCTGTGCCCTGTGAGATTTATTTTTTATTTTTTAAAAGATACTAGCTTTTATTTATTTATTTTAAAATATTTGTTTATTTATTTATTTAGAGTGCAAGCAGGGGGAGGGGCAGGGGAAGTGGGAGAGAGAGACTCTCAAGCTGACTTCCCGCTGAGCACGGAGCCTGACCTGGGACTCAATCTCATGATCCTGAGATCATGACCTGAGCTGAAATCAAGTGTCAGATGCTTAACCAACCAAGCCACCCATGTGCCCCTTTTATTCTTTCTATAAAGGGGATCGTGCAGAATGTACCTTATGCCTGATTTCTTTGGCTCAGTATTATCCCAGGACAGTGTGGTGAATGTGAGTGCGGGCTCTAGAGCCAGGCTGCCTTGGGTGAGTTATTGAATTTCTCTGTGCCTCAGTTTACTCATCTGTGCAATGAAGATAACAGCAGCAACTAACTCTTGGGGTTGTTGTAAGGATTCAATCAATTGAAAATTTAAAAGCACTTAGAACAGTGCTTGAATCATGTAAGGAACACTGAGCACATGCTTAATGATTACTGGAGTCATTGACAGTTTCCAAGCTCTTGGCCATCTGGTTACACTTTGGCTTTTATGGAAGACTTTCAAAGGAGGGAGCAATGGCCATCATCGTACCTGAGATTACATCATACCCAAGATTACACTTATGGCAAAGCCTGGGCAAGATCCCTATACCCCTGCCTTCCCTAATTCTTCCCTCCCCTAAGCCCCTGAGATGCCTGGGATTTCAGTTGAGAGCCGAGCTGGGTTTAGCTGCTATGTGGGGAGTGACCCTTCCAAAGTGTGGAGTGGGGATGGGCTGGGTTTGGACAAGAAAGGTCTGGAAAGTTGGTGGATGGAGGTGATTCCTCTCATTGCTTCTGGTACTACTTCCAGTCACACCCATGTTCTCTATTAGCTTTGGGATTCCTTCTTCTGTGTTGTCTCTCCGTGTGTGCGGCAGTCAGCCAACCTCAAAACCTTCTTTCGCAGGAGCTCTGCATTAGCAAACCAAGCTGGTTCCAGCCATCCCCTTCCTCACAAGCGGTGAGTAGGGAGGATTTATGATGACTGGTGGAAAGAAACGTCATTTTCTTAGAAGAGATTTTCCTACCAAGGAGAAGCTATAGATGTCATTGGTAAAGATGAATGCAGAAGAATCTTGGAATCTAGATTTTTGGGTGTCCTTGATTCTAAGATTGGGGGAGTCAGAGATTCTCAGATGCTTATTCTAGTACTAAAATTTTTTTCTAAGTGTCAAGGGAAGTCTCATCTTGAAGAATTACAAAATGATGACAGTTTGTGAATTGTCAAGGGTCCAAGTCTGCCACTTATTTTGAAATGTATCAAAAAATAGATGAATTGGTGGAAGGATCAGAGCATGTACAGATGGATAGGTGTGTGATAAAGCAAGTATGGTAATGCTGACTACAGAATCTAGGTAGTGGTTTACTGTATAATTCTTTCAACTTTTCTATATATTTCCAAACTATCGTAAGAAAATGTTAGGAGAATACGATACTATTCACTTTTGTCTCTTAGTGGACACAGCTGATTCCCTTGGAAGAGTTCATCAGTTGAGATTTTTTTTAAAAAGATTTTATTTATTTATCATAGAGAGAGAGCACAAGCAGGGGGAGCAGCAGAGAGGAAGGGAGAAGCAGGCTCCCACTGATCAGGGAGGCCAATGCAGGACTTGATCCCAGGACCCCGGGATCATGACCTGAACTGAAGTCAGATGCTTAACCGACTGAGCCACCCAGGCGCTCCTCATCAGCTGAGATTTTCTTTTTTTTCTTTTTTTTTTTGACAGGAGACACAGCAAGAGAAGGAACACAAGCAGGGGGAGAGGGAGAGGGAGAAGCAGGCCTCCCGCCGGGCAGGGAGCCCGATGTGGGGCTCAATCCCAGGACCCTGGGATCATGACCTGAGCCGAAGGCAGACGCTTAACGACTGAGCCACCCAGGTGCCCCAGCTGAGATTTTCAAATGGGAGTTGAGTCAGCACTCAAGACTGCTGGAAGGATGTAACAGAGCTTGACAAAGGCTTTCCCCCCAAAGATCTGGGATTAGGACTTCTGTTATAAGTGGCAGAAATCTAACTCAAACTAGTTTAAACAAAAATGGGCATCTATTTTTGGGAGCTATGGAGCAAGCCATGAGGAGGCGGATAGGCTGGATTCAGGCTTTATGTGATGTCTTCAAGGACTCTGTTTTTCTTAATCTCTTTGCACTCCTTGCTCCCTCTATTATCCATCTGTTTTTATTAAGTAGGCTCCACGCCCAGCATGGAGCCCAAAGCAGGGCTTGAACTCACAACCCTGAGCTACAGACCTGAGCCGAGATCAATAGTCAGATGCTTACCCAACTAAGCCACCCAGGTGCCCTGCTTCTTTCTGACTTTACTGTTTGACAGACGTTATCCCTGGCGGGGAGAAGAGCTGCTGGAAGTCTGAGGCTTACCTTGTCTGTGGTGGATTGTTTTATTTTCAAAATGTCTTCTTCCCTCCCACTGGTCCTTTCCTTAGGAGAAGATTACACTTTCCTGTCCCTGCTGACAGGCTTGGTCATGTAACTCGCTTTGGCCATGCCTCCTGTTGGCCCTTTTTGTACCTATAGGTCTCGTCAGGTTCCAGCAACTGCGCCCTCCCTCTGAACTTTCAAGGATGCAGTGCAGCCTCGCCATAGCTAGTATTCCGCCACCCCTCGCTGGATTTCCCTCAGTTTTGTGAATAGTCCTTTCATTAAACTCTAAATGATCCCATTTGTGTGTGACTCACCTTTCCTGCTGGGATCCTGACTGACACAGCATTCCATGGTTATGGAATGGCTCCATAATTTGTGTGGTCAGTCATCGGACTACAGTTATGACTGCTCCATAATTTGTGCGGTCAGTCATCGGACTACAGTTATTTCCAGTCTTTCACTATGGCATGAAGCTGCAACACATAAATGTGCACATAGGTCATTTTGCACATATTTGGGTAAACCTGTAGGATGAACTATTAGATGAGGAACTGCTGAGTCAAATAATACATATCTTTATAATTTGGGCTGATAGTGTTAAATCGTGCTCAGGGGTTGTACCAATCCACAGCTCCAGTAGCAGTGGATGAGAGTGAGGGTTGCTTTTTAGACTAAATCCACAATCCAAAATGTTTGGACACCTGTCCTGGAGGCTACTAAGAATTCTCAATTTAGGGATGCCAGATTTCTGGTTAATAATAGGCAGGTATCTGGAATAACAAATTGAATAAATGAGGCGTGTGAATGTATTTGTTTTCCAACTTCCAACTTGAATCTCTGATCACAGTAGTTAAGAGAAATTTTTGAAAGTTCATATTAGAACATTTTTAATTTTAAGGGACTATGGGGTGCTTGGGTGGCTCAGTCGTTAAGCGTCTGCCTTCAGCTCAGGTCATGATCCCAGGGTCCTGGGATTGAGCCCCGCATGGGGCTCCCTGCTCGGCGGGAAGCCTGCTTCTCCCTCTCCCACTCCCCTTGCTTGTGTTCCCTCTCTCACTGTGTGTGTCTCTCTCAAATAAATAAATAAAATCTTTAAAAAAATTTTAAGGGACTATGATTCTGTGTACAGTGATTATAATATTTCAAGTCTTTGGTACTGAGACTGTGGTTCCCAGATCTCATGAATCTTTATGCCGTACCTCGAAGATTGTGTGAGTCAAAGGTTTTCAGCTTCTTCCCAAGAGATGGTGCACATGGATGGTTATAGTCTGAATAGGCACTTGTTATTAGTGTGCTTGTTATGAAACAAGACACGTGGATTTGGGGTTTCCTCGTACCCTCCCATCCCTCCCCCATGGAAAGCATCCGAAACTGGAAACTGAGCTGTTCACACAAATCTGAAAATGTTTGGAACTGGATAACTATGGTGTATTATGAAACACACAGGGCTCTGGAGGTTAAGTTACTTCATACTTGACTTTTCTTTTGCCTGTGTGTAGAATGAAAAAGGGCAAGAAAGAACCAAAAAGATCTGATTCAAGTCTGGGTATGGCTACTTTTTAGCTGTGTAATCATGGCTATGTCATTCAATGGCTCTGAGATTCCATTTCCTCCCCAGCAAAATGAAAATAATAGTCATAAGGGCCCCAAAGTCATCAATTTGCCTGTCCCACCATGATATATTTTGCTATCCCAACTAGGTCTCCCCAGCATGGCACTCCTCTCATCTCAGAAATATCCCACCCAAGTTTGGTAAAATTCAACCTTTTCTCCGTGCATGGAAACCATGGTGCCTTGGCACATTATCCTCGTCACCATATCCTCCCGGCCCTGATATTTATATTTCCTTCTACCACTATCAAATTGCATGGTTCTTTTTCTCTCAACCAGGACCTTAGCTGATTTGGGTCACTTATGAGTGATGTGACCCAAAACTTTGTATCTGAATTATCTGACTCTTCAATAGCTTGACTTTTTTTTTTTTTGCCATTGTTATAATTTTCCACAAACATTCTATAATCAGGCTTTCAGTCTCTACTAGGGGACACTAGCAAGCAAGGAACTCTATCTTCCTAATGGATAATCTTTGTGGATTTTCTCCGGTCCAAGGAGGAACCCAGCCCAGAGAGACAGTACAAGACTGTGACTAAGAGTCTTGGCTTTGCATCTAGACTGCTTTGGTTCAAATACCCAATTCACCATTTACTTGTTCTGTGAATTTAAGCAAATAATTTCACCTACTGAAGTCTTACTTTTTCTCTTTGAAAATGAACATAAACTAGTGGTGTGCTGCAACAGGCCAGTACCAACTCACGAGAGCCATTGTGCATCTCCTCAAAATTCCACTATTTAGTGACTCTATGTTGAGTTGCTAGCTTGGAATCAGCTAGAAGCCAGAGCTTCCCCCTACCCTGACTGCCAAAAGCCAGCTGTTAGACACTTCCCAGTATACCACTGATACTGTCCCTTCCTCTCGAATTTGTTGTAAAGACATGGTGACACCATGCAAGACAAATGGTTATAATGTCTACTGACATGCTCAATAAATGTTAACCCTCATCATTATTATTATATGGGTAAGACAAAACAGTCACTCAACAATTGTTTATTATTATCTGATTGAATAGGACAGGCCTCTCAGAGCTGCTTAACCTTCCAACTAATGCCATGAATTGAGATGTTCACTACATGGGGAGTCACCTTTCAAAATTCTGGAGTTGGCATGGCAACAGTTTGGTCTCAGAAGAGCAGGGGCGTAGTTGGCTTGGAGATGATTCAGCTCAGCACCTCTGCTGAAATCTCGTCACACCTACTTTCTCTGTTAGCTCTGCGATTATAGGATTAATTGTTTCTCCCTCTTCCCATCCATCCTCTCCTGCCTATTAATCAGCCAATCACAAGTCCTTCTCTGGGATGAGCCCCAGGCTTACAGAACCAAGCCAAATATAGCCATCTCCTTCATTATAAGCAGTGGTGGGAAGGATTTTTGATGGGTGTTGGGAAGAAATACCAACCTCTTCAGATAGAGATCTGCCATAGTTCTAGGGGATCTTCTGATGTAGTCTCTAGATATGAGTGATGCTAAGATTTAGAGAATTAGCGATTCTCAGGTTCTTATGCTACGGCTCTGGTTCTGTGTATCAAAGTGTGGCTCATTAGGGAGAACGAGGAAGAGAAAAGTTGTTTGCTTCTAGGTGTCTTTGTGATCATACCTGTTCATGTTAGAACAGACTCCAGTTTGAGTTGAATTATCCCTCAAATCTCTGGGAGAGGTGTAGGACAGGGATAAACAGAAGCCTCTCCAATAGCCCTGGGTCAGGACTCTTCTGTTGCAAGTGTCTGCAATTCAGACAAACTTTAGCAAAAATGGTAATTGTTAACTGACCCTGAGTTTGGATTCAGGTGCTCAAATGAGTCTTCTGGACCCTGTCCATAACTGCATCTTTTGGATCTACTGGTCTATGTATGACTTTGTTCTCTTTTAGGGCTTCCCCAAGTGGTTGTATGATGGTCTTTTACAGTCTTAGGCCTACCTTGTCTTTGGCAGATTATATTCCTTCCCTACTGGGCCTTACCCTATGGGCAGATTGTATTTCTTGCCCTTCTACTTCAGGTTTGCCCATTTAACTGGCTTTGTGGAATAAATTGTGAGTGAAAATGAGCTGGTAAGCATAAACTTTTAAGGATTGTCTCATTGCGTTGCTACTTTTCTTCCCTCACGTGGTACTGGCCTGTCCCAGGTAGATGCTCCCTCTTTAGCATTGGTCCAGCAACAAGAGGGCAAGAAGTAAATCCATAGCTAATTAGCAACAAGCATGACTTTGTGTGAGTACTGTATCCTTGTTGAATCATCCCTTAGTGCTGTGTAACTTAGTCTAAGCTGACTGATACATTGTATTTATGGTTCTAGTTTTTAGAGAATGGGCAACTCTTTCCCCCAGGAGCTCAAGCAAAAGTTTCAGGAAGAAATTCCAGTGGTCATGTGGCCATCTCTTATGAAATCATGGTGGTTGGCAGGGAGTGGTGTACTGTGATTGGTCATGCCATCATCATGACCCCACCCTTACCTTCTCCATCCCAAACCACACATGGACTTGAGCAAGTTTCCATGGAATGGGGGAGGCACTGTTCTCAAAAGAAGGGATACTGATAAGGGATAAAGTGTGTCTAGTGCAGATCTGTTCTTCAGTGGAGAGCTGGTGTCTGGGTTAGAATGAGATAAGTTTGCCTAGGGATCAAGGAACCTGGTAGGACATTCTAACCTCTCGTATTCTGAAGCTCATTTTTCTTTCTTTTTTAAAAAGATTTTATTTATTTGTCAGAGAGAGAGCACACAAGCAGGGGGAGTGGCAGGCAGAGGGAGAAGCAGGCTCCCCGCTGAGCAAGGAGCCTGACATGGGGCTCAATCCCAGGACCCCAGGATCATGACCTGAGATGAAAGCACATGCTTAACCGACTGAGCCATCCAGATGCCCCGAAGCTCATTTTTCTTAGAACCCCTCTCATAGATTGGGTTGTGTCTGGTGTTTAAGTCTGATGTCACAAAAAGACTCCAAGACCCCCAGCGGGAATCTCCCTTTGAGGGCAGAAGGGACCTGTAGTAGGTCACGTTGCATACATGTTGATGGAAAAGGAACTGGTCCAGGCAGAGTGCAAGATAGAAGCTGGAAGAGCCTTCAACTTCACTCATCATGACTTGGGAACCCCATCTGAACACGTGACATGTAGCAGAAGAGCCATAATCCTAGAAGCTCATTTTTGGGATTTTATATATATATTGCCTCTCGAGAGAGGCAGCATAACACTGTGGTTAAGTGCACAGCTCTTAGATCAAGCTGTCTGGGCTCAAATCCCAGGTCTGTCTCTTGCTCTCTGCTCTCTCTCGGGCAAATGACTCAGCTTAGCTGGGATGTAGTTTAATTATCTGTAAGATGGATGTAATAATTGTATCTGCTTCAAAGGACTGTTGAGAAGATTAAGTGAGTCACTAAATGTGAAGCCCTTCAAATAGAACCTAAAGACGATTAGAACCCTGTGACCATTACTTATGATTATATCAACCCCGCTAAGCCCCCACCAGTTTCTCTTGGGCTGGTGGCCCAATCATTTCTCCTTCTTTCATTTGGAAACAGACACACCTTCTGCTCAGGTTTGTTAACTTACTCTGTTGGAACAAGTAACACACTCCCTTGGTTCCAAATTCAAAAGCTATAAATCGACATAAAGTGAAATTGTCTTGCTCCAACCTATCTTCCTACTTTTAATGCTCCTCAGCTAAAGGAAACCACTTCAACATTTTTTTATTTATTTATTTTAAGTAGGCTCCGTGCCCAACTCCCCACCGGAGATCAGGAGTTGCATACTTCATGACTGAGCCAGCCAGGTGCCCCCCAAGGAAGCTACTTTAAACAAACTATCCTTCTTCTAAATTACATGCAGTAATGGGCATGGATATTGAATGGATGGGTTTGAAGAATTTCTACATTTGTATACACCATGTACATACTACTCAGAATGTTTCTGATACTTTGGAAGACTCTTCTGTGTCCCATCTAGTCATTTTCACCCCCCAAGTGACTGTCTTGACCTTCACAAATTTGTTTTGCCCATTTTTTAAATTCACATAAATGGAATCACAGAGTGAGTATGTTTTCTTTTGTGTTTGGCTTTTTGTACATTTGTGATAATCACTCACATTGTTGCAGATACCCGTGGCTTCTTTTTTAAATTGCTATGCAGAATCTCATTGTATGAATAGACTATTATTTACTCACCTACTCTAACTTGATGGGCATTTGGGTTGTTTCCAATGTTTGGCTATTTTGACCAACTCTGCTGTGAACATTCTAGAACTTACCTTTTGTGGGACATGTGCACTCATCCCTCCTGGATATATACCAAGGCTTTGCTTCCTCATTTGTTAAGCATATGTTTAGTTTTAGTAAACTGCCAGTTTCCTAAAGGGATTGTATGACTATACATCCCCAACAGCAAAGTATGAAACTTCCTTTTTTTTTTTAAAGATTTTATTTATTTATTTGAGAGAGAGAGAGAGATAGTGAGAGAGAGAGAGAAAGAGCATGAGCAGGGGGAAGAGGGAGAAGCAGGCTCCCTGCTGAGCAAGGAGCTGAACACAGGGCTCCATCCCCGGACCTGGAATCATGACCTGAGCCGAAGGTAGACGCTCAACTGAATGAGCCACCCAGGCGCCCCCACCCTCCCCTTTTCTTTAAGATTTTATTCTCAGTCGATAGCTGTTATTTTCAGGATGCTTGACCCAGTAGGAGCTACTCAACCATTACCAGACTCAGAAACTCCCCAAAGCACTTCTAGAGTATGACCCTCCACCCTCTTATGAAAACCCTTCCTTTTTGGAGTCTTTCTCCTTCATCCCTGTCTTCTGTCAAACTTTTTCCCTCTCTCTCCTCCAATACCTGTCCTGCTCCAGCAAGGAGGCACACAAGTGGCCATGGGCATGAGCTGTCCTAACAACCAGAGAGAAAGAACCTTGACTTTCTTCTGCTCCCTGGCCTTCCCCTTCCTCAGCTCACCCTGATCCTTGCTGCCATCTGAAACCTGAACACAAACACTTTGCTCTCTGGTCAAACCCCTCGTTCTGCTCACTCTCACTTCACTGTGGTGACAATGCTTGACCGGGTCTTTGGTTAATGTTCTAAAGAGCACAAACTCAACAGAAGGTCAAATATCGCTCCTATCGAGAGAACTGTTTTATTTATATTGCTTTTATCACATTCGAAATCTGCTGCTTTAGGCTCACAGGGAAGTTTTTCAAGAACCACAGGATTATCAGGAACAGTCTTCTGATATTTCATAAAGAGAAAAGGTGGTAGGGCTTGGCAGTCCAGCATGGTTGTTAGGAACATGAAATCAAGAGTCAACACAAGGCCATGCACAGGTTCTACCCTGATCAGCCATGGTGCCCAAAACAACTCACTTCCACCTCTTTGGGCCTTCCTTAACT
>NW_027397122.1:8951776-8969669 GCF_003265705.2 Callorhinus ursinus | reverse complement strand
GGTTCCTCAAACAGTTGAAATTAGAGCTACCGTTCGATCCAGCAATTGCACTACTGGGTATTTACCCCAAAGATACAAATGTAGGGACCTGAAGGGGTACGTGTACCCCGATGTTTATAGCAGCAATGTCCACAATAGCCAAACTGTGGAAAGAGCCAAGATGTCCATCGACAGATGAATGGATAAAGAAGGTGTGGTATATATACACAATGGAATATTATGCAGCCATCAAAAGGAATGAGATCTTGCCATTTGCAATGACGTGGATGGAACTGGAGGGTTCTATGCTGAGTGAAATAAGTCAATCAGAGAAAGACATGTATCATATGACCTCACTGATATGAGGAAATTTTAATCTCAGGAACAAACTGAGGGTTGCTGGAGTGGTCGGGGGTGGGAGGGATGGGGTGGCTGGGTGATAGACATTGGGGAAGATATGTGCTACGGTGAGCGCTGTGAATTGTGTAAGACTGTTGAATCACAGATCTGTACTTCTGAAACAAATAACACAACATATCTGAAGAAAAAAGGAAAAGAAGAAGATAGCAGGAGAGGAAGAATGAAGGGGAGTAAGTCAGAGGGGGAGACGAACCAGGAGAAATGATGGACTCTGAAAAACAAACTGCGGGTTCTAGAGGGGAGGGGCTGGGGGGATGGGTTAGCCTGGTGATGGGTATTGAGGAGGGCACATTCTGCATGGAGCACTGGGTGTTATGAACAAACAATGAATCATGGAACAGTACACCAAAACAAAGTATGTAATATATGGTGATTAACATAACAATAAAAAAATTAAAAAAAAATACTGGAGAAGAATCACAAAACCAGCATTATTTCTAGATCATATGCTGGTCTACCTAGAAAAAGAATAATGAATTTTTTAATGGAATTAATAAGCAGAATATGAAATTCTAAACAGCTTGGAAATTTAACTTAAAAATCAAAAGGACGGCGCCTGGGTGGCTCA
The DNA here is from genome assembly GCF_003265705.2 of Callorhinus ursinus. Taxonomy (NCBI): domain Eukaryota; kingdom Metazoa; phylum Chordata; class Mammalia; order Carnivora; family Otariidae; genus Callorhinus; species Callorhinus ursinus. The sequence goes on along the minus strand of NW_027397122.1, from coordinate 8,968,702 downwards.
GTTGGTTAAGCGACTGCCTTCGGCTCAGGTCATCATCCCGGAGTCCGAGGATCGAGTCCCTCATCGGCAGGGAGTCTGCTTCTCCCTCTGACCCTACCCGCTCTTGTGCTCTCTCTCTCTCTCACTCTCTCTCTTAAATAAATGAATAAAATCTTTAAAAAAAATAAAAAAAATAATTGCTTTTCTTTACTGTCTTATGACAAACTCTTAAAATGCGTTATACTTGACTTTTCTAGCCTTTTTAATGGGACGCTACCGTATGCAGCCTTCGCGGACTTGGGCAAACTTGTGCTGACGGCAAGCAAACTCTGCTTCTGAAAAGCATCCCTCTTGATGTGGAGACCACCACCCTCCAGTGCGTGCGGCACTTCACTACGTTCACGTCCCCTAACAATCAGTGCGTTCCGCTGCTACTGTGAACAAGGTAGCCACAACCCTCTGTGTGAAAGTATCTCCAGGTCACCTGCCCAGACACCCTCTGGCTTATGTGCCTAAGTCGCTGCAGGCATGCATATGTCCAGCTTTCTAGGGAATGGCATCTCAATGTCATTTCACTTTACATTTCTTTAATTACAAATAAGGGTGAGCAGCTTTTCCTATGTTAATTGGTCATTTCTGTTTCTTATTCTTTTAGTAAAATGCCCAATTATGCCTTCAGTTCATTTTTCCATTCGGTTGCTTTTGTTTTTCTTAATGATTCACAGAAGAGCCTTGCACATTCTGCACACTAACCTTTGCTAATGGTTCGGAAAACCTCTCTGCCCTCTGGCCACGCCTTTGTCACTAAATGTTGGTGCATGATAGAACTCAGTAGCTCATTCTTTTCTCTCCTTTATTGATCTCATTCAGTCTCATGGATCTGATATCATCTCATATGCTCATGGTTCCCAATACTATGACACTAGCATGAATCTCTTCTCCAAACTCCAGGCCCATCTGTCCAATGGACTGTTGGATGATTCCTTCAGGCAGGCCAACAGGCAACTCAAATCTAACATGTACAAATTGCATCCAGTCCACATGTACAAACAGTCCACAACAAACCTGTTCCACCCACAGTCTTTCCCATTTCAATTAATGATAATCGACGTTCCCAAGTGCTCAGACTTTGATGCCATTCTTGCTCAACTTTCAGAGACATGTGGTCCATCTGCAGCTCTACTGGAAAATACATCCAGAATGACAATTTCTCACCTTAGACCCTCTGCCGGGCTCCCTGCTGTGGCATTCAGTGGCACTCCCATCCTCACAGGCCCAATACTCAATTGTCAGCATCCACATCTTTTTTTCCTGAGAATTTTCCCTGGCCAGGACATGAGAATTAACATTCTCTGGCCCCCTCTCCCCAGCAGCCTTCAACTAGTAGCTAACAGCACTTGCTGAAAAATACCCCAGTCGGGTGCCTGGGTGGCTCAGTTGGTTGAGCGACTGCCTTCGGCTCAGGTCATGATCGTGGAGTCCCGGGATCGAGTCCCGCATTGGGCTCCCTGCTCAGCGGGGAGTCTGCTTCTCCCTCTGACCCTCTTCCCTCTCGTGCTATCTCTCATTCTCTCTCTCAAATAAATAAATAAAATCTTCAAAAAAGTACCCCAGTCACCCCACCACTTGCTGGGATAATGGAGGCTCAGGGCTCCCAATGAGGACCCACAGTGGTACCTGGCTTCATAGTACCATGTATTGGCTGCCCCCCTCCCTGGCCCACTTCCTTGTTCCCCTAGCATTCCAGGGATCACCTCCCAGATAAATGACTTGCATTGAACTCCTGTCTTGGGGTCTGTTTCTGGGATAATCCAAATAAGCCCTAACTTGCCTAGCTGCTCCTGCTGTGCACTGCACTATATTCTCAGCCAGAGGTTTGGTCTGAAAAGCCAGATTATGTCACTCCTCTTCCTACCTCACTCAAAATAGAGGGCAGAGTCTCATGGGAGGTGGCCCAGTGCCCCAGGCCTTGCACCTTTGCTGCACCTGTCTTCCTTAGCTCACTCCTACCCCAGCATATCATGGGGTGATCACTAAAGCCAGGAGGAAAAACTCAAGCCTGTTACATGAAGCCATTGACTCAATACATTGGTGTCACTAGAACCCCACACAGAGATGAGCTGGAAGACAATGGTGAGTCAGAGTTCTAGGTGGTGAACCTGAGCAGCCATGGCGCGATGGAGAAAGAAGTTGCCTGTGGTATGTATTACAGGACCTTAGCCAAGAGCCAAAGCTTGTCCAGGGCTCTGGAGGGAACAAAGTTTGGGGAAAGGCATCCACATGGGCCTAGGGAATGGAGGCCACATGCAGGTCCTTGTATTACACATCAGTGTCCACCACAGAGCATCCACAGCTGTAGGGGCACTAAAAACCAGGCCTTGAGATGGTTTACCCAACAGATGACAGCCAGCCTCGATTCTCACTAGCCCGTGTTCACATAGTAGATCCATGAATGGAGTGACCATGATGGCTGAGATGAAGGCTGTGCCTGAGCCCAACAGGTGGGCTGATCCAGCCATGACCACTACTAAACACCTAGCCCACTATGAGAAGTCAACAAGGTCTCTACAATGCACCATGCTTTAGGCTGTCAGCCAGCCACTTGGCGGTAATTTGCTTACATGAGAATCCTTTCACCTGGAAATGGCAGTGATTTGTCTCTACTGGGATCACTCATACTCTGGGTGTGGGATTATCTTTGCCCATGAATACCTTGGCCCACACCAGTACCAGGGATTCACCCATATTGGATTCACATAACATCGACTCCAAACTGAGCAAGCAGAAGCAGGTACAAAAGGAGCAGGTGACTCGGGATCCACTGGCATATAATATTCAACATCATTCAGGAGGTGGAAACCTCATAAAACACTGAAAAAGCCTCTTAAAGACACAGATTAAATGCTGGCTTGGTGATGTACCTCACGGGTTGGGATATTGTCCTTCATGATGAACTGACAAACAAGAGATGGTACTGGGTGTCCAACTGTCGCACAGATCCAGAAAGCAAGGGGTGGAAGTAGGGGTGGCCCCTCTCACTATCCTCCAGCAACCCAGGTCAGACTTTGTTCTCATCATCTCCATAAGTTTAGGTTTGGCAAATCTAGAGGTCCTGGCTCAAGGGGTAGGGAAGGCTTCCACTGTGGAACACCAAAGTCATGGTGGGCCCCTGTCACTTGTGCTCCTCATGCCGTAAGATCAGCAGGCAGAGCAGAGTGTCCAGGCTGGCCAGGGTACTGGATGCTGGGAATGGAGAAGGGCAGAGCTACCATTACATAGGGTAGGAAGAAGTCTATCTGGAAATCAGGGGGTTCACTAGGGCCTTTCTAGTGCTCTATGACCAGTCTTAATTACGACTGGACTACTATGGCAGCCAGAACCACACAAGGGTGTGACAAGCAGGGACTTGGGCTTCATAGGGTGACAGTGTGGGCTGCCTCATCCCGCCCAGCAACTAGAGCAGCAGAAGGCTGGCCACCAGTCAGGGGACCCCAAAAGGGGTTAGGAAGAATAAGTTAATGAACATCAACTTAACTCAGACTAGCTCTAGCTGGTTACCAACCCTCTTCTCCCACACATCGTGACCAGCATCATCCTGAAGGAGGGAAGTGAACCCAGTGTGAGACGTGGGCAGAGCTGAGTGGGGCCAGGGTAACAGCAGACACTCGTGCACTTCAGTCCGGTGCTGTTACCAAGGAGTCTGATATTCCTTCCTCCCCAGTGGTGCCAGAGCCTGCTTTGCCTGCACGTGGGGTGCACTCAGAAGGGCTGGAGGTATCTGACAACTGCAGCCCCCAGGTGCAGCCCTTAGCGGTGGACTAATCCGTACAGAGGCATGAGCTCTGCAGCTCTGAGGGGTGACCACCCTGTCTCCAAGCCCCCGTCGGGGATGACCCAGATGCACCCCGGCACTTGGCTCCAGATCCATTTCTGATCCCCCTTCTCTTAGCCGTCCATTTCCCCAAACTTCCCTCTCATGGTCTTACCCGGGAGTGCTTCCTAAGAAATGACTTGTACAAGAACCCCACCTTAAGTGTCTGCTCCTGGAGAAGTCACCTTAGGACTGAGATGAGATTTTTTGCCATTTAATTCTGACATAATGCATTGTACTCAAAGAATACTGCTTTATGATTCAGATTCCTTGAAATTTGTCGAGACAATTTCATATTTTAGCACTTGGTCAGTTTTTACATATAATCTGTGTATGTTTGATATGAATGAGTATCCCATTTTATTTACACACACACACGTAAAACAAACCTAATATTCTAAAATATTCTAAATTCTTGTTGGTTTTAGTTCATGTACTTTGGTGCCAAGTTGTTAGATTTGTCAGACACACACAGATTTAAAAGATTCTTGTCTTCCTGGTCAGTTGTTACAACAAAGCTCCCAGGTGACTCTCAGACCACCAGCCTAGAAGACCTTTTGGAAACCACTTTCTTATCCAAGAGAAAACATTTCCCAAGACAATACCCAATCCCCAACTCCACCTCTGGAGAGGAGCCTCCTTCTCTCCAGGGGCTCCTGGGGAACTCTGGCAAGAGAGAAAGGGCTAACACTCAGGACCTGGAGGCGCACTGAGGAGCACTGCCTAGAAGGAAACCATTCTGGGGCCCTGCAGGAAGGACAGGAAACACTACTTACCGCAATCTCTCTTACTAAAATATCAGTAATACTTCCCAACACAGTGACAAAGTCAAAGACATTCCAGGCATCTCTGAAATAGTTCTGGAGAGAAAAAAGAGCAGTTACTGCTAGAGGCTGGTAAGGGTTCTGCCAGGCAAGGAGTTGCAGGAAGTACCCCTAATCAAGAAAGGAGCAAAGGGACAGATGGGCCACCCAGGGGGGACACCACAGCTGGGTAAGCAAACACCTGTGGGTCTGGGCAGGTGCAGAACTGAGAGCTGTGTGTCCAAAGAGGAGGAGCCTGGCCCCGCCTGTCTCCAGGAACTGGCCTGGGGCAGAGCTCAGGCAGCTCAGGGTATTGGAGCAGGCCCTTCCTCAGGAGCCCCCGCAATGTCACATTTGCTCTGGGGGCTTGGGGAATTCCCAGCTCTAAGCTACAAGTCCCTGAAGATCCCCCCTACAGAGAGGGAGCCAGAATGCAGACCACCAAAAGGCCAAGAGGGAGCCAAGGCACCTACCAGCACCCCAAAAGCAATGATCTTCAGCACGCATTCCATGGAGAACATGGATGTGAACACAATGTTCAGGCATTTCAACATTAGGTGAATTCATTAGGTGAATTCACAATCATATTCATATGGTGCGTCATAGAACTGCACAGGGAATAAGTGCCATTGGCTGCAGGTTCGGCTGCCCCAAGACACCCCAGCCTTGACCTCCTGCCAGAGCAGAGAACTGCACACCTGCCCAGGGAAGGGATACCCGTCCCTGCTCTCCCCGTTTTCTCCCAGGACACTCTTACCATCTCAGCCCACAGAGAAACCAGGGCACTGGGCTTCTATAGGCATCCCATGCTGACCAAGACGTGATCAGCTGCAACGATGGCTCTCTCTCTCACACACACACACCCCAGCTGGCACCCACTGTCCCCCGTGCTGGACCAACATACCTTCATCATTAGCACCACTGTATTGAGGGCGATCGTGGCCATGATGAAGTACTCAAAGGGAGGCGAGACCACAAATGTCCATGTCTTGTACTGGAATGACTGCTTGTCCTGGGGCATGTACCGCGTCAGGGGCTTGGCGCTGATGGCGAAGTCGATGCAAGCCCTCTGCTCAGGGACAAAGGAGCACTGAGAACATGGTGGGGTTGGGGGGAACCCCACACTGCAGCACCCACTGCACCCCACACCTGTTTCTTCCATCCTCATAGGCAGCCCTGACCAGCCACACTCGGTCTCTCCCTGCCCCTGTGCTGGCCACCAGCTATGCGGTGTTGAGCGAGTCCCATGCGGAAGGGAACTCCAGTGGTTCTGCCCATGCTGCCATCAGGGGAGCCCAGCAGAGCATCCAATGCACACGTGCACATGGGGCAGAAGAGGGAGCCACCCACCTCGTTCTTCTCCAGGCTGCATTCAGACATCACCTTGTCCCCCTGCTCCTGAAAGGTGATGAAGATCAAGGCCACAAAGATGTTGATGAAGAAGAAGGGGAAGACCATGAAGTAGACCACGTAGAAGATGGACAGCTCCATGCGGTACCCAGGGCTTGGGCCCTGCTCCTCATAGGTGGCGTCCACAGAGTGTTTCAGGACCCTGCACCAAGGGCAAACACCAAGTGTCAGGGGGACCCCTGAGGAAAGAGCCATGGGAAAATCAAGACCTGTATCACAGGTGAGGTTTGCATATCTGAGTCCAAAGATGGCAAGAGGAAGGGGATGCTCAACACTGCGGGCCCCAGGCCGCTCCCCAGGACCGCAGTCTCCTGAGGTAGACTACCTTCCCTATAGGGCTTGTTCTCAGGGTTGTTGGAGGGCCATCAAGGGTCTCCAGGGACCAGAGGTCCTAACCCCAGGACAGGTGGAGGCCCAGGAGTTCTGCCCTACCCTGCTTACTCCTGGCTCACACCTGCTCATGCCCAGCTCACCAGTTCATACCCAGCTTCACATGCCTTTAGAAAGCCCTGGGCTCCTGGCACAGCACTGATCCTACCTTCTGAGCGGTGCTCCTCCCAGCCCCAAAGGAAGTTCCCAGTCATACCGTGTGGCACTGAATACATACATCCCTCTGTCTACCCTTAACTGAGGCCAGAAGGGTAGCACAGGGAGACACCAAATAGACCCATTCTCCTTCAGGCCTTCAGCCACTCAAAAATGATTTTCAGGAGATCACTATGCTGTGTACTTTGTCTTAATCTCGTCCTCTTTCCAGGTTGCCCGCTCCTAGAAGGCAGAGTCATGTCTTACCTGGTGGGTGCAAGAGCCTATGGTGTATTTGCTGGAAGACTAGAACACAAACGGATGCAGAGTTTGAGACTCCCTGCCCAAGCTGCCCCTCTGCTCTAGCGTGATCTGACACAATGAGCCAGTGAGCACTCACATGGGCCACCCTTCACCTGTGGACACTGTGAACAGTGTCAGCAGAGCCCAGAGAGCCCGTACCCTAACCCGTACCCTAACCCGTACCCTACCCATACCCCTAACCTGTACCCTAACCCTAACCCGTACCCTAACCCGTACCCTAACCCTAACCCTTACCCCTAACCCCTAACCCTCACCCTATGCCCTAACCCTAGGCCCTAACCCTAACCCTAGCCCTACCTTAGGCCCTAACCCTAACCTTAACCCTAGGCCCTACACCCTAACCCCTACGCCCTAACCCCTACGCTCTAACCCCTAGACCCTAACCCCAACCCTAGGTTGGCTCCTGAGTGCTTTGTTCCCTAGGGCTCGCTCCAGAGCAATACCAGAGGACTCACCTTCTACCCAGAAAGAAAGCCCGCTGTTAGGAACTCCGGAAAGGATACACAGCAGGAGAACGCGGCATGCCCATCCCAGCGAACCCACACTTTCAGCGGTCCCCTGGCCGAAAAGAAGAGCAAGACACTCACACTGACCCATGCCTTTGACCCCACCGCCGGGAACCTCGACACAGCGCTGGCACATCAGGCCTCCCGTGTCCCTATGTCCTAACACTCAGCCTAGGTTGGCTTCTGAGGGGTCAGTCCCCAGAACCTGGCTACAAAGCCCCACAGATTCGGGACACCCGAGCAGTATCGAGGGACTCAGGCTGCCACCCAGGAAGTAAACGCACCATTTGCACTCCTGAAAGCAATCAGAGCAGGAGGACTCTGAATGCCCATCCCAAGGAATGCACAAATTTTGCGCCCTCTAGCGGCAAACCCTGAGCCTGACATTCCACCTCACCCAGGCCCTCAAGACAAACCCCCAGGAAGCAGGCCACAGTGCTGGCACATCGAACCTGCCGTGCCCCTAGGCCCTCACCCTATCCCTCGCGGGCTTCTGAAGGCTCTGGCCCCAGAGGCCTGGCTCTAAAGCCACAGGGACCGGGGGCACCTGAGCAATACCAGAGGATTCACCCTGTCTCCCAGAAGGAAACTGCATCCTTGGGAACCTGCGGCAAAGGTTTCCGAGTAGGAGCACTCTGCGTGCCCATCCCAGCGAAATGCCACTTTCAATGGCCCCCTGCCCGCAAACCCTGAGCTTCACTCTCACCCTGACCCATGCCCCCCACTCAGATCCCCTGCCCCCCAAGCTTGCACCAGCATGGGCAGATCAGGGCTGAAATGACCCTAGGCCATAAGCCTATCACTAGGCTGGCTTCTTAGCTTCTGTCCCCAGAAGCCTGGCTCCAAAGACCCAGGGATGGCAATAACTGAGCAACACCAGAGGACTCAGCTTCCCAGAAAGAATTCAAAAACACTACTTGCAGCTCCGGAGAGCGTTCAGAATACAACTCTGAATGCCCATCCCAGCCAACGCACAAATTTGGCGCCCTCTGGCGGCCAACCCTGAGCCTGACACTCAACCTAACCCAAGGCCTCAACTCAGACCCCGGGAAGGTCATCACAGCGCCGGCACATCAGGCCTGTCATGCCCCTAAGCCCTAAGCCTAACCCTAAGTTGGTTTCGAGCGGTCTGTCTCCAGGGCCTGGCTCCAAAGCCCCAAGCATTCAGGACACCAGAGCAGTATCAAGGGACTCAGGCTGCCACCTGGAAGGAAACCGCACCACTGGGAACTCTGGAAAGCATTCAGAGAGAGAAGGAGAACTTGAATGCCCATCCCAAAGAATCTACACTTTCTGCGCCCCCTGGCAGCAAACCCTGAGCCTGACACTCAACCTGACCCCCACCCTCAAGACATGTAGCCCATCCCAAGCTCGCCACATACCCGCAGACCAGGAGTGCCGTGCACCTGGGCCCTAACCCTAACCCTCACTTGGCTTCGAAGAGCTCTCTCCCTAGGTCCCTGGCTCCATACCTAGGGATTTGGGCCACCTGAGCAATACCAGAGGACTCAGCCTGACACCACAAAGCAAAATGCACCATTTGGCACTTCCGAAAGCACTGGGAGGAGAACCCTGCATGCCGTGGCCCTAGGCCCCGACCCCAAGCCTAGATTGGCTCCTGAGTGCTTTGTTCCCTAGGGCTCTCTCCAGGGCAATACCAGAGGACTCGGCTTGCCACCCAGAGAGAAACCCCACCGTTTGGAACTCCGGAAAGGATTCACAGCAGGAGAACGCAGCATGCCCATCCCAGCGCACCCACCCTTTCAGTGGTCCCCCGGCGGAAAGGAAGAGCAAGACACTCACGCTGACCCACGCCTTCAACCCTCACCCCCAGGAACATCGACGCAGCGCTGGCACATCAGGCCTCTAATGTCCCTATGTCCTAACCCTCACCCTCGGTTGGCTTCTGAGGGGTCAGTCCCCAGAACCTGGTTCCAAAGCTCCACAGATTCGGGACACCGGGCAATATCGAGGGACTCCGGCTGCCACCAAGAAGGAAAACACGCCATTTGGAACTCAGGAAAGCATTCAGAGCAGGAGGACCCTGAATGTCCATCCCAAGGAATGCACAAATTTTGCGCCCTCTGGCGAAAACCCTGAGCCTGACACTCAACCTGACCCACGCCTTCAAGACAAACCCCCGGTAAGCAGCCCACAGTGCTTATACGTCAGGTCTACGGTGCCCCTAGGCCCTAACACTATCCCTCGCTGGCTTCTGAGGGCTCTGGCCCCAGAGGCCTGGATCTAAAACCACAGGGATTGGGGGCACCTTAGCAATACCAGAGGATTCACCCTGTCTCCCAGAAGGAAACTGCCCCATTGGGAACCTGCGGCAAACGTTTCCCAGTAGAACTCTGCGTGCGCATCCCAGCGAAATGCCACCTTCAACGGCCCCCTGCTTGCAAACACTGACCTGACTCTCACCCTCACCCACGCCCCCACTCAGATCCCCTGCCCCCCAATGTTGCCCCAGCGTGGGCAGATCAGGGCTGAAATGACCCTAGGCCGTAAGCCTATCCCTAGATTAGCTTCTGAGTTTCTGTCCCCAGAAGCCTGGCTCCAAAGCCCCAGGGATGGCAATAGCTAAGCAACACCAGAGGACTCAGGTGCCAAAAAGAATTCAAAAACACGACTTGGAACTCCAGAGAGCGTTCAGAACTCGAGAACTCAGAATGCCCATCCCAGCCAACGCACAAATTTGGCGCCCTCTGGCGGCCAACCCTGAGCCTGACACTCAACTTGACCCACGGCCTCAACTCAGACCCAGGGAAGCACCTGTCATGCCCCTAAGCCGTAAGCCTAACACAAGGTTGGCTTCTGAGCGCTCTGTCCCCAGAGCCTGGCTCCAAAGCCCCAGGGATCTGGGACACCTAACCATTGCCAGAGGACTCAGCCTGCCACTAAAAAGGAAAACGTGCCATTGGGAACTCCGGTAAGCATTCAGAGCAGGAGAACTGTGCCCATCCATCCCAACAAACCCCGAGCTCAACGTGCCCAGGCTGCAATCTCTGAGCCTGACACTCCCCGATGACCCACCGCCTCAACTCAGACCCCAGGAAGCTCATCACAGCGCCGGCACATCAGGCCTGTCACGCCCCTAGACCCTAAGCCTCACCCTAGCTTGGCATCTGAGTGGACTGTCCTCAGAGCCTGGCTACAGAGTCCCAGGGGTGGCTGTAACTGAGCAACACTAGAGGACTCAAATGTCAAAAAGAACTCAAACACACTACTTTCAATTCCGGAAAGCGTTCAGAACCCGAGAAATCTGAATGCCCAACCCAGCCAATGCACAAATTTGGCGCCCTCTGGCGGCGAACCCTGAATCTGACGCTCAACCTGACCCTCGCCCTCTAAACAAACCTCCCAGAGCCGGCTACAAACTTGCACGTCAGGCCTGCCATGCCCCAGGCCCTAATGGTGACCCTATGGAGGTTTCTGAAGGGTCTGTCCCCCCAGGGGCCTGGCTCCAAAGCCCTAGGGACTGGGGACACCTGACCAGTGCCAGAGGACTCAACCTGCCACTAAAAAGGAAAACGTGCCATTGGAAACTCCGGTAGCATTCCGAGCAGGAGAACTGTGCCGGTCCATCCCAACGAACCCCGATCTCAATGTTCCCAGGCCGCAATCCCTGAGCCTGATACTCCCCCCTGACCCATGGCCTCAACTCAGTCCCCAGGAAGCTCATCACAGCGTCGGCACATCAGGCCTGTCATGCCCCTAAGCCCTAAGCCTCACCCTAGGTTGGCTTCTGAGCGCTCTGTCCCTAGAACTGGCTCCAAAGCCACAGGGATTTGGGACACCTGACAAGTATCAGAGGACTCAACCTGCCACCTCAAAGGAAAATGTGCCATTGGGAACTCCGGTAAGCATTCCGAGCAGGAGAACTGTGCTGGTCCATCCCAACGAAACCCAAGTTCAACGTGCCCAGGCCGCAATCCCTGAGCCTGACACTCCCCCCTGACCCATGGCCTCAACTCAGACCCCAGGAAGCTCATCACAGCGCCCGCACATCAGGCCTGGTGTGCCCCTAAGCCCTAAGCCTAACCCTAAGTTGGCTTCTGAGCGTCTCTCCCAAGAGCCTTGCTCCAAAGCACCAGGTATTCGGGACACCCGAGCAGTATCAAGGGATTCGGGCTGCCACCCAGAAGGAAACCACACCACTGGGAACTCTGGGAAATGCTCAGAGCAGAACTCTGAATGCCCATCCCAGCGAAACTGAACTTTCTGCGCCCCCTGGCGGCAAACCCTGAGCCTGACACTCACCCTGACCCCAACCCTCAAGACATGCAGCCCATCCCAAGCTCGCCACAGTTCCCGCAGACCAGGGGTGCCGTGCACATGGACCCTAACCCTAACCATCACGTGGCTTCTGAGAGGTCTCTCCCTAGGTCCCTGGCTCCATGCCCCAGGGATTTGGGCCACCTGAGCATTACAGGAGGACACAGACTGACACCACAAAGCAAAATGCACCATTTGACACTTCTGAAAGCATTGAGAGCAGGAGAGCTCTACCTGCCATGCCCCTAGCCCCTAACCCCAACCCTAGGGGGGCTCCTGACTGCCTTATTCCCGCAAGTCTCGGTCCAGAGACTAACCCGTACCCTAACCCTAACCCGTACCCTAACCCGTACCCTAACATTAAATCCTACCCCCAAACCATAAATCCTATCCCTGACACTCTCCAAAACTGTAACCAAAACCCTGAACTTTAACCCCTTTCTTATTTTTCCCTGGCCTGGAGTTTCCTTGTTCCCAACCATGTGCATAGTCTCCGTTCCATGGAAAGTTCATCCCCCTAAAATATTTCTGAGTCTCAGTTTTAAATCTGCACAGCTCAGTCCCATTCAGAATGGTTGCCTTAGGTTCTAGGGCTTACCTGTATTTAAAGCTCCCAGGTGTACCAATGAGGATTACTCCTGCAGCCCAAGTCGTCTCGGTCCTGGAAAGGCAGTCCATTCTCCTTCAGTCTCAAAGCACATTTTTGTTGGATAGGGTAAGTTCTTGTGGGCCCAAGAGCCCCCTCCCAAGACCCAGCCTTTCAAGATTCTTGCCCTGTTCCAGGTTCCTGCCTATCTGGACCTCCATATTTTGTGCATAAGCAGTAGGTACCTCCCCAGCCTGCCACTGTCAGCTGGGGTCTCTCAGGCCTGTGGAGGACAACCTGGTCCCAACCCATCTGCTGGTCACCTGGCTGTTGGGATCAAAGCCCCACAACTATTTCTTTGGCAGCAGTTTTAATGTGGTGACTATCAGCCCCAGGACCGTCTGCCTGTTCGATCCCCAGCTTTGTCAGTCCTCACAGATGTCTATTATACGGAGATAACACGTTATCTAACATTTAATCCGCTGCACCGGGCAAGGAAGTCCACTCTCCTCCAGCTCAGCCTTCAAAGGAAATAGGTACATTTGAGTTAGTACAGGCTTGGAAATGGATAGATTCCACGTACCCCCAACAGCCCGCTCCTGAAACCAGGCTTCTTCTGAACTTCTCGCTGTACAGATCCCTGGGTACTTCCCTGTGTGGGACGTGTGTGTGCAGTATGCAGTGATCAACCAGTTTTGTGTGTCCAGGACCCTACAAGCCAGTGGGGTTCTGACCTCCTCAACGTAGTGACCTTCTGAAAGGAGGGGGCACACCCCTGAAAATCATTGCATGGTGGCAGATTTCCACATTTGAACTGATTGCACACTGGGGATGCTGACTTGCACAACAATCAGTGCTCCCAGCTGTTTCATTGAAGGGTACCCCAGCAAGTCTGTGGAGCCCCATAATGGCAAGGATGTGCAGCTTCCTCCGGCTGGGCCTTTAGGGGGAATATGTGCAGTTGGAATTAGGCAGATATCCGGTGCTCCAAGCAGCCCGCTTCTAGGGCAGGGCCTCTCCCTAGAGCTGCCCTATTCCAGCTCCCTGGCTCCCCAGATCTGCCCAGCTTGTGCACGCACACCACACATCCTTCAGCCTGCAGAGGGCAGCCTGAGCCCCACAGGTCTGTGGAATCCGTCTACATACCTCCTGGGGAAAGGGTTACACCCCTGAAAATCTCTCTCAGCAGCACCTTTAGACTGCCAGCAGTCAGACCCCGTTTGGACCGGCTTCCTGAAGGGGCTCCGGGTCTCTCTTCTTAAACATGGCCCAGACAATCCCTCACCCTCACCCGCCTGTTCCAAGGGCCTTGACTTAGGGTCCATCTTGTCTGATATGGGGATGGCACACCACGTCTCCACTGGTTGATGTCTGTATGGAGGATCTTTTCCACCCTCTCACTTTAACCCCCTTGGTGTCACTGGGTCCCAGGTGAACCTCCTGGAGACAGCATGCAGCTGAATCTTGTCTTTTAAACCTAATCCTAACCCAAGCTCTGCCTTTAACTGGAGACATCGGCTCATTACTTCTAATGTAAATGAGCAGGAAGGACTCACTTCAGTCATTTCCTATGTGTTTTCTGTATGTCTTCAACTTCTTTTCACTGAGTCAAGATTTATTTCCAACCTTGAAAACATTTGGACTAATCAAAATGGTGCTGCTGTAATTTCTTATCATACTTTAGTACTTCATATAGAGATTTTCAGACATAGACACAGCGACCCAGCCCGAGAGCACATGGTAAGAGTTACAAAGGCCTCGGCTATTTAACAAAACTGAAAGTGACAACAAAATAATGCAGCACAAGACTTGCGCATCCTTGATGAGGACATAGTCAGGAGCAAGTTATTCAACCAAACCAAATGCAAATTTGTTTTTACACTTTTCATGTTTACTTTTAGTCTTTGCTTCATAAAGCCACTGATAATTGAGGAAACTTTCAAGTATGGGATTTCTAAATTTTTTTAAAGATTTTTATTTATTTGAAATAGAGAGTGAGCAGGGGCAGGGGCAGGGGGAGAGGGAGAAGCAGGCTCTCCACTGAGCAGGGAGCCCCATGCGGGGCTCCATCCCTGGACCCGGAGATCATGATCTGAGCTGAAGGCAGAGGCTTAACAGACTAAGCCACCCAGGCGCCCTGGGATTTCTAAATATTTTACTAAAGAAGAAATGAAAAAGCCACAAGCTATTCTGTTTGCCACAAATTCCTACACCAAAAAGGAAAACATGACCCAGCTGCATTTATCCATGTCCCGGCACCTCAACATCAGTTTTAGATATTTTCCTATATACTTTGTAAATGTCTTTAGTGCAATCAGCTCATTACTTTATGCAAATTAGGGAAACTGATTTATAATATCATCACCTTTAAAGGTATCTTCTATGTACTTCTTCCCCCCGCCCCAATTCGCCTATCAGATCTGTCGCTAAGGTGAATGATGATACAATCAACTGTTTCAGGAGCCCAAAGCAGTCTGTAATCTTAGCTTCTAAATATGCAGTGATCTCAAATTTCTACCAGTGTAAACAAAAAGACTCAAGTGATCAAAAATCACATCGTTGCGGCACCTGGGTGGCTTAATCCATTAAGCGTCTGCCTTCGGCTCAGGTCATGATCCCAGGGTCCTGGGATCAAAAGCCCCATGTCGGGCTCCCCACTCAGCGGGGAGCCTGCTTCTCCCTCTGCCTCTGCTGCTCCCCCTGCTTGTGCTCTCTCTGTCTCTCAAATAAACAAATAAAATCTTTACATAAAAATCTTTAAATAAAAAAATAGTTGAAGAAAAATGGATCAGTATGAAGATTTTTTAACTACAACTTTATTATGCCTTTCTTTTAAGCTACAAGCTCTCCTTAAAATGACATCAAATTACAGTGCATACACACCTATAACAGCTTAGACTTGCTTAGGAACACATCATTACATTACAATAAATAGCCTTCTAAATATTTCATAATTTAATTGGCTCTTAAATAGTTTTCCCAGGGGGAAAACAAGCATTCTGTGTTCTTTGAGTTGGATATATAAGTGAACTGCTATTTATTCATTTAAAGCCCGAAGAAACCTAAAGACAAAAGTTTTTTTAATCAATACAGATATACATGATCATCATCATTAATACAGTGAAAGGATGAAATGGTATAAACAGTCAATCTCTCATAAGTATGGTTGCAAAATAATCGAAATGGACAATGACTGACCCTGACAGTCATTTCAAGGAAAGAAGAACCTAAGTCAAGAAAATGTTGAAGAATATGTACTCTGACAAAGGAGTGAGAAGTATTAACACAAAAAATGAGAACTATGGAATGAAAAAGTCATTTTACTTTGTCTTAAAAAAAATGGAGGGGCGCCTGGGTGGCTCGGTTGTTAATCGTCTGCCTTCGGCTCAGGTCATGGTCCCAGGGTCCTGGGATCGAGCCCCACATCTGGCTCCCTGCTCCGCGGGAAGCCTGCTTCTCCCTCTCCCACTCCCCCTTGCTTTGTCTCTCTCTGGCAAGTAAATAAAATCTTTAAAAAATATATATGGACAAAACATGGAAGAAGGAGGGAACCTAGATTATTTAGAATTGAGGTAGATCTATACCAACATGGACTGTGGTACAATGATTTGATCTCATGAAGGAACTGAATAAAATGAAATGTCACAGGTCTTTATGTCAATAATAAAACATTAATTCAAAATACATACAAAATACAAAGTCTGGATTTTTCCCCTTAGGTTTGTTATAAACATGAAACCTTTGTTCGGTGCATTTGCTTTTCTAAGCCTTCTCTGTTTAGAGCGCATACTATTCAATGGCATCCATGCTGGATTTTACAGTTCTCAACTCAAATTAAAAACTTGCCTTCTATAGTAAAGTATACACTTTATTTCCATCATAAGGCAGTTTTAAGACCTTTCTAGTGGTCTATTTTAGAAAGCTTTGAAAGGGTTTTTAACTAACATATACATTTAAAAAATCTTGATTTTTTTTAGGATGACTCGTTTTAATACTGACACATGATGTGTTTAACTTAAAGCATAATGTGGTAAATACATTATACTCTTTAAACCAATTCACAGCTTTAGGACTATAACCAAAATAAGTTGCATAGTTATAAGCAGTGGATGAATAAATAAGACAGATGATTTCTCCCCAGTGGCCATTCATTAGTTTGCTTTTAGGAACCTAGAAGACATTGCCTTCTTTGAGTTCCGAATGTTCTGGTAAGTCTAGCTGTTTCTTAACTTAGTCAATATCACCTTGAATTGCTGAAGTAAGTGACTCTAAGAATCAAAGTTTTTTTTCCGATCTGAAGCAGTCAAAGGTGGACACATTGAAGATATCCCCAGGGAAGTCCTCTTTGAAGATATTCTTGGCATCAGTCTTCAAGGGGTTCTCCTATTCTTTCAGTCTGGGTATCCACCTCTGCGCACCACCAGCAACGAACCTCTCCACTTGCAACACTGGCCCAATCACAGGAAATGCCAGTGGGTACATAAACTGCAGGACTGCCACCTGTTCAGGAAAGTTAACTGTGCAGATACCTAGCTACTTGGAGCAGCATGCCTGACCCACATCTGGAGCAGCCTGGCCCCACCAGCAGAACTTGGCCAGTCGCGTGGGTAGGCACACAATGCAGGGGGCGGCACCTATGACAAA
>NW_027397122.1:8846982-8951766 GCF_003265705.2 Callorhinus ursinus | reverse complement strand
CAAAAACTAATGATGTAATATATGGTGATTAACATAACAATAAAAAATTAAAAAAAAAAAAGACAACGAAAATTTTTAAAAAGGCAAAAGATTTGAACAGACCACCAGAGAAGATATGTCAATGGCAGTCGGCACATGAAAATATGCTTAACATCACTAGCCTTTAGGGAAATACACATGGAAACCACAGGATTTCCAGGTTGGTGAGCTCATGGCAGTGCTGGGAGGGTGGGGGTCTCGAGAGAACGCGAAGCTCCACAGCCATTCCCCCACATACTTTGCCCTATTCATCTCTTCCATCTGGCTCTTCCTGGATTGTATCCTTTTAACTAAACAACTAAACAATCCCCAAACAAAAGAGCAAATTGTCTACTGTTAAATGCCCAAAGCCTGAAGAAGGAGATTCAGTGCTGGAACTTTCTGTGAGACTGGCAGAGACAACAATGCCCAGATAGTGCTAGCCACAGATCCTGATGGCAGCGAACACTTCAGGAGACTGGCCACGGGAACGCTGTCACGTCAGCAGCTTGGCTAGGGGATGGACATTGGACTGGATGGTCATGGAGGTCTCTGGTGCAACCTGATGACTGCAGCAAGATACAAGGAGAGAGTAAGCCCTAGGAGCTCTTATCCCACGGAAAACATGTCTCTCCTTTCTTTTCTTTTCTTTTTATTGTATCCATATTGAGAAGATGGATGTTGGCTGAACCTACTGTGATGATCATTTCACAATCGATGTAAATCAAACCACCCTGCTGCACACCTTAAACTTATACAGCAATGTATGTCAATTATTTCTCAATAAAACTGGAGGGGAACAGGATGGGGCGCCTGGGTGGCTCAGTCAGTTAAACGTCTGCCTTCAGCTCAAGTCATGATCCCAGGGTTCCGGGATCGAACCCCGCATCATCAGCTCCATCCTCTGGGGGGAGTCGGCTTCTCCCTCTCCTTCTGCCCCCCCCCACCACCCCCATCATGCTCTCTCTGTCTCTCGCTCTCAAATAAAATCTTTAAAAAAAAAAAAAACTAGCGGGGGGGGGGACAAAGGCCTCCTGGAAAATGGGAAAGAAGTCCTTTTGCATTTGAAGAGTTGGTTGGTTTTCTGTGGGGAACTTCCCTTTGCATAATGATGAGTTGTATAAATTTGAAATGAAATGGTCTTGAGAGAAGTTATTCAAATTTTTCATAATCTTGAACAAAAGTCATTACATTAAAAGTATTATAGTAACACAGTTTTTCCTTTAACAGAAACATAATACAAACGTGAGTTTTCCAATTAAAGTATGACTAAGCTTAGTTCTATAGTCTTATAACTGTGTACAGTACATTTTCTAAAAAGGCATGTAAGTGTTATGTAATTGTACAGTTAGTTAAGGAAATTATTCATAAAATTGGCAAAAAAGTGGACTGTTCTCCAATCACTGTGGTAAAGTGCCACTGTTACATCATAGATATTAATTCATAAATTAGAGTATTTGAAATAGGGTATTTAGCATTTGCAGTTTATTTTTTTAAGATTTATGTATTTGAGAGAAGAGAACACACATGTGAGCATGGGGGCGGGCGGCAGGGGTAAGGGCAGAGGGAGGGAGAAAATCTCAAGCAGACTCCCCACTGACTGCGGGACCCAATGTGGGGCTCCGGGGGGGGGGCTTGACCCCATGACCCTGAGCTCATGACCCGAGCCAAAACCAAGAGCCAGACGCTCAACCCATTGAGCCACCCAGGCGCCCCTATCATTTGTGGTTTAAAACAGTGTTATAATATGTCCTTCAACACCTCTGCTAAAGATGCTCATGGTGTAGTATAAATTTATGATATGTATCTACAATTTTGATGTTCACTACACAAAAAGTAAGAGTGGGAACACTCCTGGTTTTGCTCTTGTCAGATTTCTCAGTGCCTTCTCAGGGTCTGGTGTGAACTGATACAGTGTTCCTGCATTGAGTATGAATTAATCAGTTAATTTGCAGACAGCTAAAGAAAATATTTTCCAACTACATAGGTGCTTCCTCTTTACCTCAAATGGGTTTGCTGATTTAAGAGGAAAATCTGAGAAAGAAGCTCTGAATCTATTCAAAAGTCCAGTTTTATAAGTAGATTTATTGCTTTATCAGATGAAGTAATGCTAATTTTACTAAGACACAGAAACAGATTTTAGGTATTAATGAATCACTAACCCTAAAGGCCAGTTTATTCTAACATTTTGTGGCCTCTGTAGAATTTGTGATCACGTGAGTTCCGTTTATCATCTTCAGTGTGGAAAAATGTTTTGGAAGTTCACTTCTGGTGGATTCTGTGGTCTTCTGAACCAGACCTCACAGAGAAGTGCTGTTTGAACTTTTTCAAGTGCACCCTGTCCTGTATAGCTCTCAGAGTGCCTGGGCACGTGCGGCAGAGCTAGGAGGTAGCAATCACAGGCCTTGGATAGACTCCCACTAAACAATTTACCTAGAGGAGATAGCAGTGGTATTAGAGAATTTATTTCCTTTAAAAAGAACAGTATAAGGTTTGAAATGATTGGAATGCTCATTAAATCTTGGTCTGTTGCAGTTGACAGCTAACATTTGGTTAAACTCATAGGATCCAAATATAATTTTCAAATTTTTATGTTTCCACTATTAATGTGTTCCTTCCTTACTTTCTTATAGATGGATCTCACATGACTACAGTAATAGCTAGCCACATGCAGAGCACCACTTTTCTGAATAAGGTTGTTTTCAAAGGCTTTGCACTACAGAAGCAATGTGTAGAATGATTTGTTTTATTTGCTTTCAGGAATGTTGACTGTAATTTTGGAAGTGGCCTATATTCAACAAAGTGGTCTTCACAATGCTGTGCCTGTGTGTACAGTATGTACCTTTAGGGTGAGTAATAGTGTTTCAGTGACTGAGGGATGAAGTAGGGCTGCAATGATAGGACAGCCCGCTCATCATCACTAGAGCCACGTCACAATGACCGTACTGTATTCACGAGAGAACATTTTGAGTGCTTTAATATAATGCAATACTTAAGTCATCTTCATCGAGGAAAGTTATTGAAGTTTGGATTCTTATCTCAGAAATTAAAAAATCCAAAATTAAATTAACCAATTTTATATTCCTGGCATATACAGCCTGAGGAATCATTTGACCTTAGCCACACTCCCGAATCTGTCTGAGCATGGAATTTAGCATCTTTTTGGCACAGTGGCACACATTTGCCTAACAAGGTCAGTTCAGTGATAGCTCAACCCAGCCAGGAGAGATGCAAGTGCTGGCTGGGTAGGTCCCACCCCTGGGCTCTGCATTGTCTCTCTTCTTCCTTATGAAAATATCATGGACATGAATGAATTCTCCCTGAGCATGCAGATCAAAACTCGGGTTCTCTAGAGCTTTGGGGAGAAAGAATTAGTGGGGCAAGATCAAAGCATACATTGGACATAAACAAACCGTATAAAGGTCAATAAGGTGGCACATGATGCTTCTTGTGAAGAGCAAACCTATCATCACCCTAAAAGTGGAGGATGAACTGACTGTGGGCAAGTTGTTGACTTGTGCTAATTTGGGGGTTTTTTTAGTATCTTTTTAAAAAGTAATCTCTCCAATGTAACATGGGGCTTGAACTCAGGACCCCAAGATCAAGTGTCACACACTCTACTGACGAGGCAGTCACGCACCCTGAGGATTTTGTTTTAAATATAAAGTGTTCTATTTGGGTGTGGTAACTTCAGCAGACAGGGCAGCTCTGGGAGATTGGATACTTTGGAATATCTTTACATAGGATAGACCTGGCTTAATGGAGAAATTGTTCTATGACTGTTGCTACTGGTATGTCTTTCAGAGTTTTCCATTGATGTTTGTGATGCTTGAAAAATCCAAATTCAGTTTGAATGAATTTAATTTTATGCTTATTTCTACCTCCTCCTTTCCCTATGTGCCCTCCCACATTTTGCTAATGTCAAAAATTACTGCCCTATTACCTCATGATAAATCTTAACAATATTCTTTTAGAATGCTTTAAATATATTTATAGACTACACTTGTGGATAAAAACCCCACACATGACATATTATTACACACCATAAGAATGGCTAAAATTCGGGGCGCCTTGGTGGCTCAGTTGGTTAAGCGACTGCCTTCGGCTCAGGTCATGGTCCCCGGGTCCTGGGATCAAGCCCCATGTCGGGCTCCCTTGCTCAGCGGGGAGTCTGCTTCTCCCTGTCTCCCTGCCCCTCCCCCTGCTTGTGCTCGCTTGTGCTCTCTCTCTCTCAAATAAATAAATAAAATCTTTTAAATCGTTTTTAAAGATTAAATCAAAAAGACGGAGCACACCAAGTGTTGGCAAGGAGCTGGAGGAACTGGAACTCTCAGATACTGCTGACGGGGTGGTAGAGTGTTGAAACTGCTTGAAGACTCGTTTTGGCAGGTTTTAAAAGTGCTCACCATACACATACCATATGATCCTGCGTGTAGGTACTTAGCCAGGAAACATGAAAGCATATGCCCAAAGACTTGTGTACAAATGCTCATAGCTGCTTTATTTCTAATGACCTAAAACTGTAAAGTCCATCACCTGGTTAGAGAAACAAATTGTGGGGCAGTCACATAGTGGAGCGCTGGGTGGCAACAAGGACGAGACACAAGGACTGTCCAGTCCACAAGGACTGGAACACACTGCACATGGATAAACCTCAAAATGATTATGCTGAGTGAAAGAAGCTAGACCAAATAAAAAAGAGCACTCGCTGTATGATTACATTTATTTAAAATTTTTTTAATGCAAACGGATACACAGTGAGAGAAGCAGAGCAGAAGTTGCTAGGGCCGGGGAGGGAAGGGGCTGGAGGGATTACAGAGTACCCCAAGGAAGCCTTTGGAGTGATGGACAGGTTCACTATGTTGATTGTGGTGCTGGTTTCCTGGGTGCATTCATATGTCAAAACTTACACCTGCCATATAACCCAGCCATTCCACTATCTGAATACCTACCCAAGAGAAGTACACAGGCCCAACTATAGTTGTCAGAAGCAGGTCACTGATGATTCTTTACCAAGAATATAGTTTCTGCAGAAAACTCCATTAGGCTAATTTCTGTTTCTTGATGAGTTTTCTACGCATTAAAGATGAACTACCTCCATTTTTTCCACTTCCATTTAAAATGTACTGAAATTATATTCATTGGGATCAGTTTTTTCCTTGCAAATATAAGATTTCTTATATTGGGGGTGCCTGAGTGGCTCAGTCCGTTAAACGTCTGCCTTCAGCTCAGGTCATGATCTTAGGGTCCAGGGATCAAGTCCCACATCGGGCTCCCTGCTCAGTGGGGAGCCTGCTTCTCCCTCTGCCTCTGCGTCTTCTCTCTGCTCATGCTCTCTCTCTTGTTATCTCTCTCTCTCTCAAATAAATAAATAAATAAGTCTTAAAAAAAGATTTCTCATATTGATCAAATTCGCAATTAGAACTTGTGCCTACACACATCTTAGGTCTGTTATTTCCGAAAGCTCAGGAGTCAGGCTTTTACCACATGCACAGGTTTAGCCACCGTCACATCATCTTGTTACTGTTCCTAGCAATAAAAGTCATTATGAATTCTGTTTTTTAGAAAAATACTTATCATTTGCCTAAACCATCCCACAGAGAAACAGTGAGCATATCCCTCAGTTGCCTAGATGCCCCTTGGTGCTGGCTCATTGTACAGCCTGTCCAGTTTTCCCCTGTTCTTCTTGTCTCTGTGTGCAGCAGTATCTGCTCCGGGACCTGTAAGCCATTTTCAGGATTAGAGTATCCACAGGGATATGAAGGCAGATCAGAGAGTCTCACTTCACTTGTCAACAACTTCATTCATAATTTAAAAAAAAATGAAAATTAGAACATCTCTTAGTTTTGCAAAAATCAGTGAATTTGATATAAACCAGTATTGGCTTATATGTGGGGAAATGAGTACATTGAGGGAAAGCTAAAGCAGGGGGCTAGATAACCCCTCCCAGGAAGGAAATGTGGCACTATATCTCCTAAGTACCCCTACTGCACAACGTAATTTTGAGAAGGTGAGTCCCTGTGTGCTAGTACGAAAATAACTCTAATTTGCTAAATGAAACAGGAAGTCAGAGTAGTATGAACAGTGACTAAATAAGAAGAGTGTTATAAGTAAATCTATTCGTGGGCATGGAAAGTTTCAGAAGATACACAAGAAAACATCAATCGGATTCTGCATGCTCTACCCAATCCATGGCCTCCCATCAGTGTTCCCTGAGCATGAGCCCTGTCTCCCCAGGAAGGAGACCCAAGGGTCAGCTACAGATGACAGGCCCAATGAGGAGAGAAGGGAAAAACTAAGGACAAGGATTTGAGCATGTGAAAGGACAGAGTGCCAGGAGAATCCGTTCTGGATCCTGGGAAGCTCTGAGGAGGAGGGATGATCTGCAAGTGGAAAGAAACCACTGGTACTATAGCTCCTCCAAATGTGTCCCAAATCCTCCACACCCACCCCTACTCCGTAGCCTGAGCACATCTTGCCACACCATTCCCATCTGCAAGCTCAGGGTTCAGGACTGCCCAGGAAGGGTGAGGGCAGGTCCTGAGTTGCTGCCATGGCTGTTTCTGCTCTTTGGACCATGTGGCCTATGGCTTGGTGTTTGTCTCACTCTGTGACTGACATTCAGTTTTGTTCAGTGTTTAGAGGGTACCTGGTGTCTGACACCAGGGTACAAAGCTTATATACCCAGTAGGGAGATTAAGAAACTGACTTTAGAAGAGACAGACCAAAGTCAACCAAAGGAATCATGGACATGCCAACTCTAATCTTAGTAATGTTGGCTCTCAGTGAAGGCAGATAAAATTTGTTTTTTTTTTAATTCTATCAAATGTTAATACACTACAGAGCCCTGGGCCACCCAGATCAATTTGCAAGTCCTCTTAGGTACCCTAGGCATTCCAGGGCTCATAAGTGCACAGACGATATACACCCGAGTGCCCCTGCGTAAGTATAAGGTTACCCAGCATCTCATCTCCAGTTGGCTCTAGAGCCCACATCTATAAGCATGTATGGTGTGTCACGCTCTGCTCTGAAAGCTTCACATCTGTCCTAATTTCATTGTCACACAACCCTCTGGCCATATTCCCAAGGCCACATAGCTGATGAAGGGTAAACCTGGGGGTTTGTTTGAACCCAGACAGACTGATGAATCCTGAAAATACTCATGGCTGCTTCATCAGTCCCTGTTGCAGCCCCAGCAGGAAAAGACAGGGTCCTTGGTCTTCCTCACCCAAAGTTCCTCCCTCATGCTCCTGTACCCTATGCCATCTGTCTTTGCAACCAGAACATAGGACCATCTTGCCCTTGAAACCTATGCACACAGTGAACAGGTGAACAGGTATGAGACTGTTGCTTGTTGCAGCAACTGCCCAGCCAGGAGCCCGGGGGTTTCTTTCTGGAGCCTGCCATCTTTAATCCTCAAGTGGCTAATCCAGCATTTAGGCTTGATCTAGGCCCTGACCAGAGTGGGCAGTTCACCTGAGGCCATCAAAATCTCTTTCTTAGGAATTCACAGATGGACATAAGCAATTCTGATTGAGGGCAGACTCCTGCCTGGGGTTCGCCATGTGGACTGAGTATCAGATGGCCACGCTACAAAACTTCAGACTGGGGTCATTCTTCCAATGGACTCAGACCCACACCCCTCCTTCTGAGTCAGCTCACCTCCCAGAAGTGCTCTAGGGCCCACCTGCACTGATTTAATAAGCAGAGACTCTGAGTGTGAGATCCAGACCAACCTGGCCTGTCACCCCAGACCGCCTTGTTCCAACTTCAAAAATCAAGATTTAGGAAACTACAATTGCCACTGACATACAAGCAATTCCACCTTGTTGGAGGGTGACAGAGGGAGGACAGATTTGCTGGGGGATGGTTTGGATTGAGTCGGGGAGGGCAGGTAGGAAGAAGTCCAGAAAGCATCTCTTCATAGATATAGATATATATTTTTATATCTATATTTATATTTATTTATTTCATCTTTGTTTTCTTGGGAGTAAACGGCTCACTGGGTCTGTTGGGAGTGGGGTCGGATCAGGAGGCGGCGGTCAGTTCTGGGAGATCTGTGGTCTCCATTTCGTAATACCCCTTTGCATTAGAAAAGGTCTTCCCCTTCAAGATCTCTGTGAGTTGCTGTAGTCGCTTGGCAAAAGAAAGTACTTGGGGAGCTTTAGTGATAGGTGGGGGAGCAGGTGGGGTGGGGGTGGGGGTGGGGCCAGGGGTTTGGGTCGAGGTCGAGGTTGAGGTCGAGATGCAGGGGGGCTGGGAGGAGGTCGAGGAGGGTGTTGGAAGTACCAAGGAGGGCGAGCAGAAGGGCGGGCAGAGGGTTGTCTAGCCGGGATTGCTTGAGAAGTCGGATGGGGAGGGGTAGGCAGTTGAGCCATGTACAAGGCATTAGAACTGATCTTGGAAGCAATCCAGTTCAGATAGGGCCAGGTAGCTGTGTAGACTCTGGGGCGCTTAGCTCGGGCACAGCCTACCCCCCAGCTTGTGACTCCCACGACCACATAGGTGTTTGCCACGTTGTCTCTGCACATGAGAGGCCCGCCGCTGTCCCCCTGCCCAGAAGGACACAGAAGTCACTCTCTGTCTGAGCCACTTTTCCCCTGCCCAGAAGGGCCATAGGCTCTGGAAGGACAGTTTCTTCAGTCACATGGCTTCTTGCTGCCATGAACACAAGTGGTGGTGGTAAACTTTGAGTTGGTATCAACAGCTTCAGGTGGATGGATTGTCACGGGTCTCCTTGCAGTGAGGAGGGAAGATAAATGACCCATGTGTCCATGTATGAGGCTTTATGCATGCATGGGCATGTGTGTACTAGTGGATTTGAAGGTTTTATATTCTGGTGAGGAGAGGTAAGCATTCTCTTCCAGGGTGGTGTTCGGGCGGTATGATCTCTGTGTCATGGTGGGATAAAGCTCTCTGTGTGGTGACTGGTTCTTTGTAAGGGACCCAGGTATTGCCTCCCATCCTCACTGCTACAAGATGGGACCAGAGAAAGGGTCAATGAAGCAGGACCCTGGAGGGAGTGGAGTTCAAGGATTCACAAAAGAGGTGTTGGCAGGGAAAGGGGCGCCCGAAGGGAAGTTACCTGGCAGGTGTCGATCTTGCCTTCAGGGTACCCTGCACACACATTGGTTGAACGAATGCGCCCATTGTACCACTGGGTGGAGTTACATAAGTCAAGGTCGATGAGGTTCACACGGGCCTCCTGCAGTGTAGGTGCGATCCTGTAGGCTACAGCCAGGCAGCTCGGTGGTCAGCGATCACAGAAGACACGTTTTGGGAAAGCCCTGCTTCCTCCCTCCACAGAACCCCCATCATCCTGAAATGCTCTACTTCAACCTAAAATCCATGAAAGCCAATGCCCCTGGCCTCTCCTCAGACACTTGTGAAGGATGTGGGGTGGTGGAGGCATATGCAGGTGAAGAGGAGGGGCAGTGCATGGAGGATGAGCCGATGCGGCTGCAGGAATGTGTGTTTATGCCAGATGATTATTCACAGCTACAGCCAAGATGTGTCACATCATTTACACCACACAGTGACCCCCTGTGTTAAGCGCTGTGACTCACCTTGCCTCCAATCAAGAGCTTGGAGCACCACTTGCCCAAACATCCTGGTAGGGATGTGGTGTGGCTTGGATTCGGACCAAGGTTTTCCTCTCTACACTCAAATCCAGGACACACATTTCATTTCCCCACAGTACGGCTCTAAGTCACCCTCATTGCTTTTTATCCCCCGTTAAACCCCTCAGCTCAGTTCTGGACAGGATCTGCTGGATCTGGGCAGATGAGTGTCTCCCCGCATGCCTCCCATCTGTTTTGAAGTTACAGAGAAGGAGGAGCTGCAGGATGGCCTCCACACACATGGATCTGTCAGGGGCATGGGTGGTTGGAATAACTGGAAGACAGGTCAGAACATCCTGTACAGCCCCACAGGCTCCATCATGACCTTTGGGTTAAGAAAGGCCCAGCCCAGGCTATGATTCCATCAGCCAACCTCACACCTGGCTATAGGGGTAGCTATCCCCTCTTCATCAAGTGGCCTCCCCCCACCACAGCCGCACCCACAGCCCAGCCACAGCCCGGTGGGTGGGTCTGAAATCGCCTGCACCCGGGTGGAGAGGTGGCGGATCACACTTGGAACATGGCAGTGTAGGCCAAGTGGGAAGCCAGAACCAAGTGGAGCAAAGTGGATGGAGCTAGGCACACAGCATTCAGACTGTGTGTTTATGTGGCTTGGACTCCATCTCCAGTCCCTTCAGGTCAACTTTGCATACCACCCAAGCAGGGTTAGTTTTGAACTTGCACTGCCCCCAAGGCAGGGGTGACATGGAAATGACCACCAAAACAAGCCTGGTCGCTTATGATGACCTTTTAGATCTATGGAAGAGCCAGATGACCTGGAAGAGAACAGGGTATTCTCAATCCCAACACCTTGGCTTTAAATGCTAAAAAGTCCATGAGAACTTGAAGTTCAATAGAAAAGGAGGACTACCCCAGAAGCATATGGGCTCAAGGAGGAGGTAGAAAAAGGAAGGTCTGCAAGAATGTCACAGAAATTTGGAGGCTGGGGATTTCTTTAAGACTTGGCCTTAACAGTAGGGGATGGATTCACCAGAAGATGGTAGAAATCCCACTAATTTGAGGAGGATTCTAGAACAAAAGAGGCCCTGTGTGATGTCCAGGGTGTAGCTGGGAGCCTATAATCCTTTTGAGAGATAGGACAGCAAAGGTGGTGGTAGGGGTGGGACTGTAGATGGGACCCTGAGATCAGCCTCCCCAGGGACTCCAAGAACCCTGGGACACTGCACACATGGTTGGGTGGGTGGGCAGAGCAGGGTAGGCTGGGGGTGTAGGACAAGAAGAATGCTCTAGAGGCCACAGCAGAGCTATGGACATCAATAGCCAGACAGAGGTTGATACCCCAGATCAGGGAGGGAAGGGCCAGCAGAGGCCAGTGAAAACAGGGGTGCCCGGGAGGAGAAGCAACCCAATCAGAGAAGGGGGGCAGCCTTGAGAGAGGGAAGAAGAGTTACAGGAAGCATACTGAAACTACCAGGGTTTTGTCACCAGAAAAGGCTGAGTTTTGAACCCCAAATGACGGAAGTGCCTTGAATTAGGAACCCTCAGTTTTCCATTATCAAGGGACAGAAGAGCTTTCAGTCTCTCTTCTCATCCCCAGTGTGACTGGGTAAAAAGTCCATGTGGTCACCTGTGGAAAGCTGAAAGGCCTAACCTACTCGTCAAACCCTTGCTGCCCACTGCTGGCCTGCCAAGAACCCTGTCCCCTCTCTCCAGAGAAAACGAAGTCACTGGGATGGGGAGGGTGGATTCTCGCATTGTGACCACCGAGGGTGGGGAGCAGAGGTTAACTGACATCTAGAGGGCTGGGCTCTGGGGTCTCAGAGCTCAGAGACCACGAGACATGGCCCTTCCACTCACAGATGGGGAAATGGATGTCCAGAGACGAGAAGAGTTGGCCCGCAACCACAAAACCCCATCTCGAGCTCTTCTCCAAGTGCCGTTTCAGGGGACAATCCCCCATTTCCAGAAGGTAGCAACTGGGGTTCCAGGCCCCAGATAGAGCCACAGCCCATACACCATTCGAAAAATGCCCAGGTTCTCCTGGGGCTGCATGCACCCTTCCACCCGGCGACCACACGAGCCATCAGTGGTGAGGTTGTGGACAGGGGACACAGCTGCCAGTTTCTCCCGCTCTAAAAGGGGACATTCTGGTGGACATCACCACTAGGCACCACATATGGCCCCTGCACTTCAGAGACCACTGAGGGAATGACCTGCAGTGCCCCTACCCCTGTGAGAGCCCCTCTCGTACTCACCTTTCTCTTTCAAGAATCCCCAGCCAGCCACCCAGCAGGCCTGAGGAACTCTAGGTGGGCCTGCCCTAAATTGGGGCAGGCAGCCCGTTCCGATGAATTGCCCACAGGGAACGGGAGGGGTGATCTTCATGAGAGCGATGTCATTGTGCTCTAAACTGGGGATGTATTTCTCATGAATGATGATTTCTCGACATATCTCTCCTGTTGAGGCAGCTTCGCTGGCTTATCATTCCCATACACAATTTCCCTTGCTCCAAAAATCAGTCTCCAGTCATATACTTTTCTGTGGGCACAGAGGCAAGCCGGGTCATCCTCAGAAAGGATGGGCTCGACAGAAACCTCTGGTGACCATGATCCTCAGAGCCCTCCCTCAGCAAGGGCCTGGGCCCACCCACTCACGGTCTGGTTGCCACAAGACCCAGAGCCCCGGGGAGACTGCGCACAGAGAGCCCTGGAGAATGTCCCTTTCTGGGAAGAGCCTTTCTGAAGACCTCCCTCCACGTGCTCCCACACGTACTTTTTGGAGAGGAAGCAGTGGGCAGCAGTAAGCAGCCAATGGGATTTCAGCAAGGTGCCTCCGCACGCATGGTACCTTCGGTTATTATGGGATGTGAAGACCAGGAGGCTGACCATCCAGGGCCAGGTCCCGGTTGTTGCATCCTGCCCTCCGACGATACGGCCACTTCCCGGTGGGTTCTGCCTGAACCGTAACTCAGAGGGGGCACTGGGAAGAGACCAGGGCCAGAGTTCAAACCAAGAAGATGCACAGCCTGTCCTCGCAGCTGCACGATGGGGGAAGCAGGGCTAAGGGGCTGGGCAAAGTGGGGCAGCCGGGAGTGTGGAGGGTCCGAGGGGGAGCTGCTGAGGAGAGGTGCTGTCGGGGCGGTAGGGAAGCCGGAAGCTGCAGGCTCCAGGAACTGGTTTTGAGGAGTATGAGTTCCGGGGTCTTGTGGGTGTAGCCCCAAGGCGAGGAAAGAAGGCGCCATAGGAAGCAGGATGGATGATAAGGGCCCTAGAAATATGGGAAATCCTGAGGCGGGGGGGGAGGGTAGAGGTGGAGAGAGAGGTGTAATGGCTTGAGGTCTTTAGAGCCAATTCTGGGCGGGAGACTCAGGAAACAGCCACAGGGGTGTTGGGGCTGCAGTGTGGGGTTGGATGGTGGCAGGAGGGAGAGTAGCCAAGGCAGGTCCAGTGATCCCAAGTGTGGGGAGCAGCGGGGGTCCAGGGGTGGAAGTTCTGGGAACTGGGGAGAGTCCCAAACAGTTTGGGGGTACCTTGGGGGCTGTCAGGGTCTAAGGTGGAGGGGGACCCTAGAAGAATGCCATGACAATACCCTGGGGTCTTTAGGGTCAGCCACAGGTGGGGCACCTCAGTATCTGTGGGAAGAAAGGGGTTTCTAAAAATTGGGACTTGATGTGCAAGAGGCAGTGAGGTCAGTCTCTAGGTGAGGGAAGGACCCCAGCGTCTGTGCTATGGGAGGCATAGGAGCCCGGGGTCAGCCCTGGGGTCTCTCGGCTGATGAAGCTGGGAGCAAGGATGGTCTGAGTTGGGGATGTGGGTCAGACCCGTGAGACCCAGGGGACTACTAAGGCCCAAGCTTGGCCTCCTTCCTAGCCCTGGACAGAGGGAGTCTGGGTGGGGCTTGCTATTCAGAAGACACTCTTTCCACCCCCTGGAGGTGTCCCTGACACTTACTCACACGTGGCGTTATCTTTGGCAACCACAGACACTGCCAAGGCCAGCAGAACGGCAGTTGGCAGCATCTCTACCATACTCCTGCCCCAGCCTGGCCTGGAAGCCCAGTGACCTCACAAAGCTCTGTGGTCTCCTGACCAATCAGCATGGCTACATCCCCACTCCCCCACCCCAATAGTCAGGCCAGGCAGGAGCCCTTTAGCTTAACCGGTTCAGGCTGAAACAAGATCCCAGCTTTCTGTACAGGCTCCTCTGCACCCCTCGGGTGATGGGGGCTCATATGCAGCCTCTTCCCTCTGTCCCAAGGCCAGGATCTTCATTCCCAGTTACCCTTCCAGGTTCCGTATCATCTGAGGATCCAGTTTTGTGCACTGTCAGGGTCTGCCCCTCATGCAAGCTGCAACCACAGTTCCTGTTCCAAATCATGGGTTGAGGGGCAGCTCTGTCCCTCTGTGTCAAGATGATGCAGCATGTCAATGGTCACAGGGTGTCGAGCTCACCAGATTAATCGATCCTTAACCCTGTGTAGGGCAAATTGTCTTTCCCTCTTCCAAGTACATACTATCAGCACACTTTTCAAAGAGCCACTTTGAATTTCTATAATTTAGGACTACAAAGCCCACCTTTCTATCCACTGCTGAGTATCACAGGGTCTGGTGTTTCCTACCTGAGTGTCTCCAGGTCTCCTCTCTGGGACCTACATGCAGCAAGATGTGTCTCCTATACCTGAGGGTCAGGAATTCTCACCACAATCACCTGAATATCCTGAGGTTTCATTTTTTCTGATTGTCAGGAGACGGCATCTCACCGACGGGAGGATGACAAATGCTCACCTCACATATCTGCATGTTAAGAAGTTTCACCTTCCTGTAGGAGTGTGAGGAGGGCACACCTCCACCTGCATAAAGGGCAGTGTGCCCTCCTCTCCCTGAGTGTAAGTTCTCCACCAGACGATCTGAGCATCAAGAGGTTGTCCCTCACCTACCTGCATGTCAGGACACCTCATCGCTTCTTCCTGAGTGTTAAGAGTTTTCAGATTGTCAAATGAGCATTATTCTCCTACTAACTTCTCTAACTGAATGTCACACTTTCTCAGCTCACATAACTTTCAGGAGGTCACATGGCCTTCAACTGAATATCCAGCCATCATCTCCTAACCCTAACCCTCACCCTAACCCTAACCATCACCCTAACCCAGGGATGGTCAGCAGAGAATCTGGAAGGCCAGCCCTCCAGAGCCCCTGCTAGCCCAGCCAGAGACTCCCTGAGCCCAGAGCGAGCCCTCCCCTGCCTGACCAGCCACGCACTGACCCCTGACCTTCATGATGGCCTGTTCTCGACCGTGAAGGTGAGCTGGCCGACTAGGAGGGAGAGTCCAGCTGGTGGGACAGGCTGTAGGTACAGGACAGAGTGACACATCTGAGCTAGCAGGAGCCACAGTCTGGTCTCCCTCCTGGAGCCTGACCAGGAGCTGGAATCTGGGTGCCCTAGGGGCCAGCACACAACAGGGTCTGCACTGACCAGGGAGCCATGGCCCCCAGGGAGAGTCCACTCTGCCCTCTCCCCGCTCCTGCCTGGCCTCACCTCTCCTCACTGTGGGGCTGCAGGACCCGGAACCAGGCCCCATAGGGATGGCTCGGTTCCAGCTTGTAATGATTTCACAGCCCGTGGAGCCCCTGGGGCCAGAGGGAGGACTGGCTGTGGACCAGGACTGGGCTGGGGAGGATTCAGGGCCTTATGGAGAGTGAAGGATGGGGCAGGGGCCGAGTCCTGTGGCCACGGCTCATGTCTAAAAAGGGCTGAAATCCCTGAATGCCCATCCCTCATTACAGTAAGGACCCCCTTCACACTCGAGCATCCTGCTGCTGGGCCCCTCCTCCCCGGCCTCCTTCCCGCCCCTCTGACTCCAGCTGGGGCTGCCGCCAGGGACGGGCTGGACCTCTGTCCCTGCTCCTGTCAGGAAGACAAGACAGAAGGAGGAGAGGAGAAGGGGAAGGGGCAGACTGATCTTCTCCCTGTCCTGAGTCGGGTCCACTGATGCCTCCAGGTCCTCTGGCCCAGCCCTGCACTTAGCTGGGCCCTGAGAGGGAGTCTGCATTCCAGGGCAGTGGGGTGGGAGGGGTATTCAATGACCTGTGCGTCCCCAGATGTCCTACTCACCTGGCCTTGCACCCTAAGGCCTGCCGCCCAGGGTGGGTGTGATTGCGGGGCTCAGTGGACTTTGGGGCCACAGAGCAGTTGGCTGTGGTGAGGGAAGGTGGGGGACCGGTCAGGTGCAGAGCCATGGGTCTCATGTACATCCGCCGCAGGGCTGGTTCGCTGTACAGGTGCTGCGTGCAGGTCCCCTTTGCACACCTGGCCATGACACACCTGGCTGGCCCTCTCGGTGGGGAGGCCTGGGTGCCTGGTGCACCTGTCCCCCACCTAAACCTGGAGGAGCAGCAACGTTCAAGCGTTTCCATGTCCAACCCTCAGGGACAGTTGGGAACCTGGGTCAAGAGAGGCAGGCACTGGCCCAAGACAAATGAGGGGTGCAGAGCCCAAGGAGCAGGGCTGCTCTCCAGTCCTAGGCCAGCCCCAACCCTCCCATGAGGTTCGCTTTGGGGGTGAGAGCCCCTCAGATCCTCGGGGATAGCTACCCACCATGTCCCATGTGGGGACATGACCTTGGCATCCCCAGGCATGTAGAGGCATGCGCACCTGCAAACCCACCCCCGCACACCACTCTGACTGCCCCGCTGGGGGTCAGAAGGGGAGGACACCCTGGGAGCGAGGTGGAGGACAAGGCGGAAAGAAGAAAGAGGTTGGAGACAGCTGGGCCATGGGGCAGGGCATCAGGACTCCTGGCAAGGACCCGGATCCAGAGCATGGGGAAGGGAGACAGGCCAGGCTGATGGTCAGGGGTCCCCAAGGGGCCCAGGGGCTTGCCAGGGCACTGGGAAAAGACAGGGTCTGGGTTCCGGTGTCCACCACCACCCTGGGCACTTGGGAGTAGGAAGAGATACCCACCCCCAAGTCCAGAGGCCTATAGCACAAAAGGCCTCAGCTTACTCTGCTGTCACTTGGGCTGCAGAGATGCAGTGTCCCAAGGGTCCCACAGGCTTGTAGAAGAGCCTGTTGGCCTTGGATCTCCATCCCCGACCCCCTGTGCTCCCAGTCCTGGGAAAATGTTTTCTACCCCCTCGAGGTCCTTCTCAGCAGAGGACAGACTCGGGGCTTGGGGGGCTGAGGACCTGGGTACGCAGAACGTGGCAGAGCACAGGGCCACCAGTCTGGAGACCAAGGTCAGGGCCCTCCTTGTTGCGGCCTCAGGGTCCCCATGTGGAAGAGGATCCAGAATCACTGCTCCGGTCAGGGTGAGGAGGCCTTAGGCCGGGACGGAACCCCAGGACCAGAGAGGGAAACGGGGACAAGGGAGGCTTCTGAGGTTTCTCACATCGCCCATGGAACCCACAGATCCTGCTCCTGGGAGAGACACCGACACAGAGACAGAGAAGGAGACAGAGAATGAACACAGGACAGAGGGAACCAGTAGAAGTCACAGACTCCATCAGCTTGGAAATGACATCCCGGCATTTTGTGCCATTCTATTCCTGAGAGCGCCGTCACACAGGCCATCCACCCTGGAGGGGAGGGGATTCCATAGGGATGTGTGACCAGGACTCAGGGCTGCCAGGAGCCACTGTAGGGACTGCCCAGCACACGGGCACAGACGAGGCCCTGGGACCTGAGCCTAAACGTAATGGGAGCCCCTGGAAGTCTGTGTTGTGAGAGGACAAGGTCAGAATCAGTTCATTACTACCTTCCCACGGGGGCTGGGACACAGACAGGAGGGGGGTGGCTTTGCCTGGACCCCAGAGCAGAGCCAAGCCCCTCCGAGCTGTGTTCCATGCCAAGCCCAGCCCCTGGCTCATCCTTGCATTGCCAAGTATGCACCAGCCTCCTGTGATAGCAGGCACGGAACATGTGTAGAGGTGCTACCCCTGATGGCATCCCTAGAAGTAGAAGCCAGAACACCCCAATGTGCAGATGGGGAGCCTGGGGAGGCCCTGAGAGGCACAGGGTCTGTCCAGGGTCACAGCCCTGGGCATGCGCAGGAACCAGGTCTGAACCCAGCTCTGTGCCATCACAGCAGGGACACCAGCTGCACCCAGGCCTCCCGGGGGCTGTGGGTGGGCTGTGTGGGTGTCACTGTGTGGATGGGGCATGGGGGGAGGGTGAGCATTGAGCAGCGGGGGAGGGGGGCCCTCGGGGGGCTCTTGTGTGAGGAGGAAGTTGGGTAAGGGGACCCCAGGCAGTGGTGACCTCACTTCCCTGACAACAGAGCCCAACAGAATTTGGAACCCCGGTAACCAGGCACCCACATTCCACAGACAGTCCCCTGCCCAGCTCATTTCGTTGGAGATCCTCAAACCAAGATGTTCACATGTTGCCTGCCGAGGTCCAGAGGCTGCAGGCGGAAGAAAGCGCGCCCTGCAGATGCTGTCCCCCGCTGGGGATTTCACGTCAGGGCTCCCCACCGCCTCTGGCCATTTGGCCGGAAGGACAGAAAGGTGACACCAGGAGGCCCAGAGCCGGCCACCCAGCCCCACTCGCTCTGATGACCTGTGTAGCCCCAGGTGCCCTCCCTGTGTGTGTGTCTGTGTGTGTGTGCACGTGTGTGTGTGCATGTGTGCGCGTGTCTGTGAGTGTGTAAAGAGGGGTCATGCAGGGTGGGGCCACCCCGAGCAGGAGCAGGCTGATGAGGGGTCAGATACCCAGTGGGCAGGTCATGTTCAAGGTCAAGGCTGGCTGTGTGGGATGGGGTGTGCGGGCGCGGCCCCTTCTGCCTGAGGTTTATCCCGATAGCCCTGCAGGGATGGGTCACTGCATCCCGGGTGCAGGGCTGTGCACGCACAGGTGTGTGTCTGATCTGGGAGCAGCAGGGGGACTGGGCAGGAGGACAGTGCGGATGGCCGGGCAGGGCTGTGATGCCTCGGGGCCGGCTACCGGTCCCTGTCTTTGCAGAAGGCCCTGGAGGACATGGAGAGACAGCTGGCGGACATGCCCTCCTCCCTGACAGAGGGGTTGACCCCACAGGCATCCCGAGAAACAGGTGCTGGGGATTGCCGGGCAAGACCTCCGACACCACACGGACCACTGTCCCAGGTGGTTGTCCACCAGACAGTGGTCCAGGAGCTGGAGCCCATGGAGGCCGAGGCCGAGGGTGAGAAGGCTGGGGCCGGGTGTTTGTGGTGTGTGGGGACAGGTCGGTGCTGGCCCCACAGGGAGGAGCCCCCAGAGGCTGGTGTGGGGCCAGGAGCAACGACTGAGCACAGAGCACACAGCAGGTGGACTGCAGTCGGGGAGACGTCCCCGTGAGGGTTCCTTCCCGGCTGTGGCTTCTCTGGGAGGCCCTGGGCTGGGCTCTGTCTCTGCAAAGGCCCATGGAGAGTAAGCACAGGGTTGAGCTTTTCTCCTCTCACAGCTGCTCCACCCTCTGAGGAGCTAGAGCCCGATCTGGAGGGAGGACTGGTGCCTGCAGTGACTTCAGGAGGAGACCAGGAGCCGGCAGGTGACCCGGCACCTGCCCACGGAGAGCCTGGCGCTGTCCAGGAAGAACTGGCACCTGCTCCTGCCCCAGCCCCTGCCCCTGCCCCTGCTACAGTTCCTGCCACTCCCCCTTCCCCCACCCCAGCCCCTGCCCCTGCCTCGGACCCAGATCCTGACCCGGCTCCTGCCCCTTCCCTTACCCCTGCCCCTGCCCCTGCTTGTGCCCCTGACACTGCCTGTGCTCTTGTTCCTGCCCCTGCCCCTATTCCTGCTCCTGCCCCTGCCAGAGCCACTGTCCCTGACCCAGGTCCTCTCCCTGCTCCTGCCCTGGATCCTGCACCTACTACTACTGCTGACCCTGTCCCTCCCCTTGCCCCTTCCCCTGCTCTTACCTCTGTCCCTGCCCCTGGCCCTGCCCCTATCCTGAGCCCTGCCCCTACTCCTGCTCCTGCAGGGCTCCCACGGCCACATCCAGAGCCCACAGCCCTGCAGGGAGAGCTCCTTGTACAATCACCCTTAGTTCCATCGCCGGAACCCGAGACCCCGCCCGATTGTTTCATCCCCTCCCCCTGTGTTCTTTCTCTCTGGTACATATTAACTGTTATTTTATCCTTCCATGTCCTATATACTGTTTATTATTTGTTTTAAATAAAATTACTTGTTTTCAATTGAACATGTCATGAGCATTAAGTACCTGCCCAACGCTGTGCCACCACACCCCAGAACATTGCTGCAGAATATCTCATCCCCCAAAGGAGTCCCCGAACCAGAAGCCCTCCCTGCCCATTTCTCCCCCAGCCCAGACCCCGGCAACCCCTAAGCTGCTTTTTCTCTCTGTTCCTTTACCTATTCCTGATGTTTCTGTAAGCGGAATTACACAATAGGGGCCTTTGTGTCTGCCCTCCTATTTTCAAAGGGGACTCGTTTTCTTCTGTGTTTGTCATAAAATTTCCCTTATTTGATATTGAAATTCCCGCTGGATGACACATCAGATGTAATCATAGAGGCCACTTTAGGAATTATGGGCACCATCTCGGGGCCGAGACCCCTGGTCCTGCTGGGACACCACAGCCTGACCCCAGACAGGACAGGGCTGGTTCCTCCTGTGACCCACACAGAAACCAAGGAAATGCAGAAAGCTGGAAGACACACCACAAAGGGCAAAAGCATTGCTCTTTGGTTTCACCTGACTCGCTCCCAAACCACGCTCCCAGTCACTGGGTTCCACAGGGATGGAGACCAAACACACACAAGTCCAAGGCGGAAGGATAGGCACGCAGGGAATATGTGTCAGAGATGTGGGAGCTCCTGGGGAAGGACTCCGGCAAAGGAAACCCTATGGAGGCAGCGCTGGTCACCCTAAGACCGGCAGGTGTCTGGTCTGGGGAGAACGTGAGGAAGCGGAGGTCCCCTGCAGGTCCCCTGGAGAGAAGGGTGACGGGCACCCCTGTCTGGGAGAACAGTGAGCAGCACCCATCCCAGGCCACAGGTGCACCCATCCTTAGCCTCGGACTCACCCCCGGAAACTCTGGCTCAGTTTTTCACAGATGTATTGTCAGGAGTGTTCATCACAGCGGTGCTGGAGAAAGCAGGGAATGGAACAACATTAATGCCCAAGGAGATGGATGGGATCCACAGTCCCAGTCCTCATGATAGAATGCCCTGCAGCTACTGTCCCGGTGTCATCCAGGGCACAGGATCCGGGAAGCCCCTCCTGAGACCCCCTCCTGTCACCCTGTTCCTGGGAACATTGAGAATTGTTTGAGGAGGAGGGGGAGAGGATCCAGGATGACAGCGGGTCCAAGGAGAAGGAAGGTCAGCACTGGGAGGACAGATGGACGTGCCCTGAGCCACCATCCAGGGCCCGGGCTGTGATGCCCTCGGACCTCACCCCAAATAAGGACTCCTGATTTAAGGACCCAGCTTCTGTGGTTTTACTCCCTCCCTCCCTACGTCATTTATTCACTCCCTCATTCATTCCCCGCCTCTCTCCTTCCCCTCCACCCCTCCCTCCCTCCCCTCTACCTCTCCCATCCTCCCTTCCCTCCTCTCTCTCTCTTTCCCTCTCTCCCATCCTCCCTCATTCAGCAGAGGATCTCGGGTCCCTGCTGTGTACTGAGCACTGGGGCTTCATCAGTGAGCACCCCCCAACCCACATGGTCACGTCCACTGTGGGAGGTGACGGGGGCAGTCCTCAGGGCTAGCAGTGGTGATGAGCACCAGGAATCGGCTCCTGAAAACAGGTCAGTTGCACAAAGAAACGAATGGAGAGACCCATGCTTAGCACTTCCTCTAGAAAAATCTAGTCCTGAAGAGTGATGAAAAGTAAGTATATCCTAGACTTCATGCGACGTGAGTTCTAATGGCAGGTACGCACTGAGTCCTAGAACCAATGAAGAGTAAATCATCCAGTGTCAACTGGGGGGTTGTGACACAACTTTTCTGACCAAATGACAGCATTTCAGCCAACATCTCCAGGGCCTCTGAGTTTTCCCAAGGGTCTCTGCGATTCTCTGATCCTTCCATCAACCTCCTTGGGAAGCTCTGTCCTGTCATCTTCCTTGTCTCCTGCCTCTTCTGGGACCCTTCCGTGGCTTCCCCGCCAGGGCTGCCCTCACCAGGATTCCCCATGCCCCTTGGCTGGGCGCCGGCATCCCACACGGGGCCCCCATGAGCCCAGTGCCTTGTGCAAGTCCCGTGCGCTCCCTCTGGGGTCACTTGGCATCTCCCCTTGCAGCAGCCTGCCTCTTGCTGTGCTGGGTCTCCTCTGAGCAGTCTGTGAGGCCGGCCTGTGCCCATGTCACGGGCATGGAAGTGCAAGTCCAGAAGATCCAGATGACCTGCTCCCACTCTCAGCATGTGGGACCTGGGCTGAGATTGGTCCCTGAGCAGAGGAGGACTTGGGCCCAGGGAGCCTGAGGGAGGACGTGGCACAGTGAGCCTGCAGGAGGAGAGTGAGCAATGTATGAACCTGGTGCTCAGACCTGCTGGGAGACCACGTCACACTGGCTCTGTCCCCAGGGTTGGAGATTGTCAGGGTAACCACCCTCCCAGGCTGCAGGCTGGCAAGGACTGGCAGGAGAGGAGGCACCTGGTGCAGGAGAGAGCCCTCTGTAGAGAGGAGGGGGCAGGCTCTCCCCCAGCAGCAGGTGCACTTGGCCAGGATGAGGGGGCATCAGTGGACAGCAGTGCCTGCAGCTGGGGTCTCCACACAGACCCCCTCCTCAGGCTCAGCACAAGCTTGTCTGGATGGCCTTTGTCCCCCAAACACAAAGTCTGGCCCAGGGCCCCCCTCAAGCGCTGACTCCCAATCCTTTATACTTGGCTCAAGTGACAAGAAATGGCCAATAGTTTATTTAGGTGGTGTTGCGTGCACAGGGACATTTGTTTTTGTGGCCCATGCTGTAACGTTGCTGGCATTTCAAAGATCTCAGGGCTTTGATTCAAAAATCGTAGGATGCCGGGGACCCCAGAGAGCTTTCTGGAAACCTGCCTCTGGGCCTTGCAGCCCTCCCATTCCACCAGCGCTGCTCAGAATCCCTCCAGGCCACAGACCCACCGTCTTGGCTCCTCAGATGGCCCAGACGATGTGCCTTCAAAAAGCAATCCCGATGGGGCATAGGACACACTGTGGATTCCAGCAAATCCCCCTCCCAGAAAGTGAGGGTACCACTGGACCAGCTGTCCGAAAACTGACAGGTCAGGGTTCCAAGAAGACACCAGAGGCACTGGAATAACTGAGGAGCATCTGAAGGCCAGGTGGGGACAGTGAGAATCTCTGGTGTTTTTGCCTAGGGGCAGCTCCCGTCCCCCTAAACCCTCAGTGGAATGGCTTTACTGGGGGGTTGGGGGGGATCATGCCTGGAGGACCCGTGGCTCCACTGTCAGAAGTCACCCACTTGATCAGTGCACAGGTGGGGAAACCCAGCCATACCCCGAAGAATTTCTGGAAACAGTAGCCTTCTCAGTGGCAGCTGACCTGGGAGGTCAACCTTCCAGCTGCCTGAGGTGGGATCGAGCCACAGACCAGCACATTAGCCAGAAATGGAAGAAGGAGAACCAGTTCTTCATTTCATAGTTTCTAACTTACTGGTTTGTTCCTATGGGTAGTATACTTTGCATCCTGGGAAATCTCTGCCTGTCTAAGGTCTTGAAAATGTTCTCCTCATATTCTCTGCTGGAGAGGTTCTTTTTTTTTTTTCATATTCTTTTTTTTAAAATTTTATTTTATTATGTTATGTTAGTCACCATACATCATTAGTTTTTGATGTAGAGACCACGATTCATTGTTTTCATATAACACCCAGTGCTCCGTGCAGTACGTGCCCTCCTTAATACCCATCACCAGGCTAACCCATCCCCCACCCCCCTCCCCTCTAAAACCCTCAGTTTGTTTCTCAGAGTCCACAGTCTCTCATGGTTCATCTCTCCCTCTGACTTCCCCCCTTCCTTTTTCCCTTCCTTCTCCTAATGTCCTCCATGCCATTCCTTATGTTCCACAAATAAGTGAAATCATATGATCATTGACTTTCTCTGCTTGACTTATTTCACTTAGCATCATCTCCTCCAGTCCCATCCATGCTGATGTAAAAGTTGGATATTCATCCTTTCTGATGGCTGAGTAATATCTCATTGTATATATGGACCACATCTTTACCCATTCATTTGTTGAAGGGTGTCTCAGCTCTTTCCACAGTTTGGCTATTGCAGACATTGCTGCTATGAACACTGGGGTGCATATGGTCCTTCTTTTCACTACATCTGTGTTTTGGGGGTAAATACCCAGTAGTGCAATTGCCAGGTCATAGGGTAGCTCTATTTTTAATTTCCTGAGGCACCGCCACACTTTTCCAAAGTGGCTGTACCAAC
Organism: Callorhinus ursinus; assembly: GCF_003265705.2. Classification (NCBI taxonomy): domain Eukaryota; kingdom Metazoa; phylum Chordata; class Mammalia; order Carnivora; family Otariidae; genus Callorhinus; species Callorhinus ursinus. The sequence continues at coordinate 8,927,816 of NW_027397122.1, read as the reverse complement.
TTGCATTCCCACCAACAGTGTAAGAGGGTTCCCTTTTCTCCACAACCTCTCCAACATTTGTTGTTCCTTGCCTTGTCAATTTTTGCCATTCTAACTGGTGTAAATTGGTATCTCAGTGTGGTTTTGATGTGAATTTCCCTGATGGTTAATGATGATGAACTAACAAGGCATCTGTAGAAAGAGAAATTAGAGAAATGATTCCATTTACAATAGCACCAAAAACCATAAGAAACCTTGGAATAAACCTAACCAAAGAGGTAAAGGATCTATACTCTAGGAGCTACAGAACACTCATGAAAGAAATTGAAGAAGACACAAAAAGATGGAAAAACATTCCATGCTCATGGATCGGAAGAATAAACATTGTTAAAATGTCTATGTTATCCAGAGCAAACTATACCTTCAGTGCCATCCCGATCGAAATTCCAATGACATTTTTCAAAGTGTTAGAACAAACAATCCTAAAATTTGTACGGAATCAGAAAAGACCCCGAGTCGCCAAGGAAATGTTGAAGAAGAAAAACAAAGCTAGGGGCATCACGTTGCCTGATTTCAAGCTATATTACAAAGCAGTGATCACCAAGACAGCATGGTACTGGCACAAAAACAGACCTATAGACCAATGGAACAGAATAGAGAGCCCAGATATGGACCCTCAACTCTATGGCCAAATAATCTTCAACAAGGCAGGAAAAAATATGCAATGGAAAAAAGACAGTCTCTTCAATAAATGGTGCTGGGAAAATTGGACAGCCACATGCAGAAGAATGAAACTCGACCATTCTCTAACACCGTACACAAAGATAAACTCAAAATGGATGAAAGACCTCAATGTGAGACAGGAATCCATCAAAATCCTAGAGGAGAACAGAGGCAGTAACCTCTTTGACATCGCCCACAGCAACTTCTTTCAAGATACATCTCCAAAGGCTAGTGAAACAAAAGCAAAAATGAACTTTTGGGACTTCATCAAGATAAAAAGCTTCTGCACAGCAAACAAAACAGCCAACAAAACAAAGAGGCAACCCACAGAATGGGAGAAAATATTTGCAAATGACACTACAGATAAAGAGCTGGTATCCAAGATCTATAAAGAACTTCTCAAACTCAACACCCAAAAAACAAATAATCAAGTCAAAAAATGGGCAGAAGACATGAACAGACACTTCTCCAAAGAAGACATACAAATGGCTAACAGACATGAAAAAAATGTTCTCTGCTGGAAAGGTTCTTGAAAAATCTCTGGTTATAGGTAAAAATCGGCTGGAATTCACTTTTGTTGGCACAGCCATGCTGGGAAAAGTATGGAGCTTCCCCGAAATACTAAAAATAGAACTCCTGTATGATCCCACTACCGGGTAGACACTTGCAGGAAATGAAGTCAGTTTCTCAAAGTAAGATCTACACTCTCCCACCCAATCTCCCTGAGGAGGGATGGCCACACTTAGCAACAGGGCACCCATGTGGGAAGTTGTAGGCAACCCTCCCCTTGAGGCAGGTGCCTCACTGGACAGGGGCTGCCCCAGGTCTGGGAGGTCTCCACAGCAGTGCATTCAATGTCCTGGATACTAGGAGGAGATGGAGTACAGCACAAGGCCAGTGAGGGTCAGGACACATACCCCAAATATGGCACCCTGGCAAATTTAATGTAGAAGCTAAAAGAACTTTTGCACAGAGCAGAGCAAGAAGGGCCCTCTGACCCCAGCCATCAGCCCTTCTTCCCTGAAGCAGGTCAGAATACTCCCATGTGGAACTTTCTCTCCCCAGACCACAGGGAAGACATGCTTATCACCAGAGCCAAGGAATTTAGGCCACGAAGGCTATATGAACACACCTGGTTAAACTAACCCTTAGCTTCCTAGTTACTTCTTTACCATTTACCAGCCCTAGTCTAAACCCCTGTGCCTGTCAATTCTTCACACATTTATTGCTTTTTTGTCTAAAAGGTAGAAGAGCTGTCTGCTCCAATCGCCTCTGCTGGTCTCCATGTTTTTGTGAGGCTCCCACCCAAAAAATCAATACACTTTGTCTGCTTTTCTCCTGTTCATCTGTTTTGCCAATTTCCAGACCCAGCCAGGGACCTTAAGAGGATTGAAGAAAACTTTCCTCTCTTGCAGCACGGGGCGGGGGGGGGGGGGGTGTCAGGAAAACCCATCCCATCTTCCTGGCCTTGGTTAAAACCGACCTCGGCTGGGAAGCAGCACAGGACTGTGCATGGCTAGGGGAGCCAGGGAGAGGCACGTGGAACATGTAGGAGCTACCTGACCCCCAGCCGGGGGACTTGGCCCCAGTGACAAGTCCAGGGTGTGATTATGAGTATTATAATGGAAGCATGCTGAATATCAGACCTTCCCCACACCAGGCGTCATGACTTCTGCTCGTTGTAGTTGCTACTGTTGGCTTAGTGGCTTTTCTGTTTAACTTTGTCAAGTCTGTGTTCTTTGCTGTGTGTGGCTACTGAATCCCTGTGCTGTTAACTTACTGGTCAGCCAGTGGCTGGGCAAGAGAGGTCACCCCTGTTTCCGAGTTATGGGCTACAGATTGGAGGTCCCCGCGACCTCCTCCTCAGGTTCAAATAATCTGCTGAAGTGGCTCATGGAATTCAGAGAAACATGTTACTTACTAGATGACCAGTTCACTGAACAGACAGAACTCAGGGCCAGGCAGATGGAAGCGATGAGCATGGCAAGGTGTGTAGCGGAGGCTTGGAGCTCCCCCGCTCTGAGTGAAAGAGGCCTTTAACCACCTCCACTCTGACCTTCATCTGTACTTCCTAACTGATGACGTCCTTCCTTCAGGGTCATCTGTTAACTCCAGTGAAAGACCCGGCGGGCACCAAAATGACCCCCTCAAGCAATAACCATTGCTGATGTCCTGGTGATTCTTGGGCACAGCCATGGATCTCAGCTTCTTCATGTTGGGGGGGGCACCCCAGCAGCTGCGGATCCCACAGGTCCTCTGGGGACAGCCCAGCCGCTGCAGTTCCCACAGGTCTTCCGGGGACAACACCTTGAGGGGCTTGGGGACCAGCAGGTGCCTGTTCAAGTGGCTCTCATCGTGCCACACGACCTTGATCCCACTGGCCAGGTCAACCCCCATCGCCTGGTGACAGGCCAAGGTCAGTTGGTGAACCTCCACCACCGACCCCCCAAGAAAGGCCCCCATGTAGTAAAAGTCGCCCTTGCCCCTGGGGAATGTGTGCCTGGGACTGTGGCCAATACTCGTAGCTGAAGTCCTGTGGGCTCCCCAGTAGAAACCGGGGTGCAGGGTGCCGAAGAGGGGAGACAGGATCTCCATACTCACGTGGTCGCGGAACTTCATGTCCACCTCTGTGCACACCAGGTAGTCCACCTCACGGAGGAATTGTGGAGTTAATCTTAGAAAATATATTGTCAGCCCTAAGGAGTGATTGTGGAAGCAGCTGAAACGTCAGCAGCGTTCCTGTTCTCAGGCTACTGACCACAATGGCCCGGTAGGAGCAGGATCCCATGATCCCCAGGGGCAGGCCTAGGTTAGGAGCCAGGAAAGAATGTAACCCTCCGTGGCCCCCTTCCTGCACCTGGCGTTTGCTAGCACAAACGTCCCACTCTTCCCCGATCCCATGACGGCCTCCCTGCGTGCCTGCGCGTACGGCAGAGTGCAGGCCTGCTTTACAGCTTCAGCATACATGACATCCCTTTGTGCTCCTTTCCCACGCTTTGAGGAGTCTGCCCTTGCTTTTCTGATAAAAAACGAAATAAAAGCGATGTGCAGAACCCAGCTGCTGCTGCCCTACTTGCAGAGGCAGCCCTGCATGGCCGCTGAGATTGGTGTCCGAGAACTTTATTTCAGTGCGCGATGACGGGAAGAGCTGCTTACAGAAGCGGCGGATCATCACGTGCTCTGCATGGACTCGTCCTCCCAGCGCGGGGTGCCGGGAACCTCGAGGACCACCACCCTCCGGCCTTCCCGGAGGGGCACATGGGGCCCGGCAGCCGGATGATGGTGAAGACGTAGTAGGTGACCCTGTGTCCCACCATGAACTGCTTCACCACCGTCTGCAGGAACAGCTCCAGGAAGACCACGTGTCCACAGGAACAGGGGACAGGGCTGGAGGAGGGCCACTGCCAGAGGCTTGCGGCAGGACCCCAAAGTTGGGGGCTATGCACGTGTGCACCTTCTTCAAGGGGGCAGACCCTGGGCTGCTTTAAGCAACAGCCACCCTCCTGGCCTGGCCTGAGCGTGTCTGCCAGTGGGGCCTCCCTCCCTTCTGCTCCCAGAGATGGGGGCCATTAGCATCCCATCTTACAAAGGGAAGCCTGAGGCTTAGGAGGCTAGAAACCCATGCAGCCCCACAGTCAGCATGCTGGAGCCAGGAATACTCCTCCTGTGCTGAGCTCCTGGGCAAACCCTGCAGGTGCCCTCCCCTAGCTGCCCCCCTGCAGGTTCTGTCCCCACCTGCCATGAGTGGAGCACCTTTGGGCACGGCCCTTGTTTCTATGCCCTACAGACTGGGTAGAATCAGCAGGGCCGGCCACCTGCCCCACTTTGCTTTGAGTGGGCTGTCACTGGCCCCTACAGACCTGTCTCCACCTCCTGTAGGGTCCTCCCTTGAAGGCTACTGGGCCTCTTGCTGACAAGGTCCATCAGTAAACCACTGGTATTCCTAGGAGAGGTCACCCTCAAACTCGCCCAGATCAGGAATCAGGTCCAGCCTGTGGGCAGGGAAGGGGAAAGAAGAGGGGGCTTGCTTAGGCCCCAGCCTTGAATCCAAGGGTGTAAGCTTCTGGTCCAGATCTACATCTCCCCGGCCCAAGAAGTTGGAAGTCTTGTCCAACAACCTCACATGGCTGGTCCCACTTTGAGGGGACTACCTGCTCCTCACTGTGGGGACAGCAGCTCCCCCACTGTCAGCAAGTGTGGTGAGCCCCTCTGAGACTGATTTTTTTAAAGATTTTATTTATTTATTTGACAGAGAGAGACACAGCGAGAGAGGGAACACAAGCAGGGGGAGGGGGAGAGGGTGAAGCAGGCTTCCCGCCGGGCAGGGAGCCCGATGTGGGGCTCGATCCCAGAACCCTGGTATCAGGACCTGAGCAGAAGTCAAATGTTTAAGGACTGAGCCACCCAGGCGCCCTGAGGCACTAAGGCTACTTCCATGTGACTGCCCCGTACCTGGCAGGTTCGGAAATCACTCACACAGAGGCCGATTCTACATTGAAATAGGGGACAAGCACACACACCCAGCAGACATGAGTCAGGGCACCAGGGGGCAAGTAGAGGCCCAGCCAATGGGGGAACAAGCCAGATGTGATGCAAGGGGAGAGAAGAGTGCTCCTGGCAGAGGGCACAGAGAATGTAAAGGATTGGAGTCAGGCCCAAGGCACATGTGGGACAACCACACACCTGGGTGGCCCCCAGAGGGGGGCTGTGGTGGGAGAGGTGAGGCTAGAGAGGGGGGGTCAGGTGGGGAGAGGATCGCAGAGAGACTCAGAGGTTATGTTCTGAAACGATCGATCTGGTTACCGGGGGAGAATGGGCTCTGTACAGCAGAGGATAGGGAGACCCTAACCCTAACCCCAACCCCTAACCTTTTAACCCTAACCCCTAACCCTTACCCCAACCCTAACCCTAATCAAACTTCAAGCTCAATTTTGAGGACTAACAGCTCTACTCTGAAATCACAAACAAGTCCATCATGCTGGCTTTCACTCATTGCGCAGTATTGTACTGAAAGTTCTACCCAGAACAATGAGGCAAGAAAGAAGGCATCCACATGTGAAAGGAAACAGTAGAACTCTGTCTATTCAGAGACCAGAGATGACATCGTCTTATACAGAGAGCTTCTTAAAACAATCAACAAAAAATGATTACAGCCAGTTACCTAATTCAGCACAGGACAAAATATCAATACACAAAAATCTCTCTTATTTGTATACACTAGCAATGAATCATCCAAAAAGGAATTCAAGAAAACAATTCCATTTTAGGGAACATCAACATTGACCAAATACTTAGGGACAGATATAATCAAGGTGCAAGTCTTGTCCACCGAAAGTTACAAAACATTGCTGAAAGGAAATAAGGGAAACTTAAATAAATCTGAGGACACCCATGGTGATGGAAGACATACTATTGATAAGATGGCAATAGTACACAATGCAATGTGGAAATGCACTGTGTTCCCAAGGAAATTCACCAAGGCCTTTGGGAAGAATGCACAAGCTAATCCTAACAGTCATATGGAATCTCAAGGGACCACAAGAGAGCCAAACAATCTTGAAAAAGAAAATCAAAGGTGAAAGGTCATACTTCCAAAGTTCAAATCTTAATAAAAGCAACAATAAGTCAAACGTTGTGCTATTGTCATAAAGGTTTGCATACACCCTGAAATAAAGAATACATTGTATGTTAATTAACTGAATTTAAATTAAAAATTTTTTTAAATAAATAAAATGTTTTTTTAAAAGAAGGTATGCATACAGATCAGTGGGATTGAACTGAGAGCCCAGAAATAAACCCCTTCATCTACGGTCCACTGAATTTTGACAAGGGTGGACAACATTACATTGAGGGACAATTGGTTATCCATGTGCAGAGGAAGGAAACTGGACCCTTACCTCACACCACATAGAAACATTAGCTCAATAGGTCTGACTCTGAAAAAAAAAAAAAAAAAGAAACATTAGCTCAAAATAAGTAAAGGCTTAAATGGAAGAGGTAAAATTATAAACTCCACAAGAAATAAATGGGGCTAAAATCTTCATAACCTTGGATTTAGGAATGCTTTTAGATCTGGCACCAAAGCATAAGCAAAGAAAGAAAAAATAGATAAAATCATATCCTCAAAATTAAAAATATTTTTGGGGCACCTGGGTGGCTCAGTAAGTTAAGCGTCTGACTCTTCATTTTGGTTCAGATCACGATCTCAGGGTCATGAGATCATGCCCCATGTCAGGCTCCACAATGAGCGTAGGGCCTGTGTGAGAGTCTCTCTCCCTCTCCCTCTGCCCCCGACCGCTCGCACACTCTCTCTCCCTCGCTCTTAAAACAAATGTTAAAAAAAAAGTTAAAATCTTGGTACATCAGAAGTTACTATCCTGAATGTGAAAAGACAGCCCCCAGAAGGAAATATCTGTACATGATGTACCTAGTAAGAGTCTGTTGTCCAGAATATATAAGAGCTTTTACAACTCCTCAGCAAAAAGACAACCCAATTTTTAAAATGGACGAAGGACTTAGATAATCCCTTCCCCAGAGAAATCACGGGGAGTGGGATGTTTAATGCATAGAGTCTCCCTCAGGGAGAATGAAAAAGTTCTGGAGAATGAGGTACAACCGTTGGAACTCAGCTAAGGCCAGAGCATTGTGTACCTGAAATGTTTTAAGTGGTAAATGTTATTTATGTTTAGTCACAGTGAAAAAATGAAGGACTGATACACGTCTCAACGTGGATGGACACTGAAAACAGCCCAAGTGACAGAAGCCAGACAGAAAATACCCCTCAGATTGGAGCCGCCTGTGCTCCTTAAATCCATCAGGGTTGTGCAAATAACAGAAAGTCTCGGAGCAGCTCCAGAAAAAGAAAACTGGATCCGAATGGAAAAGGCCATTTCAGACCGTGGGGCAGGTGGCGGCAGTGGAAGTGGGCCTGTGGTCTGGGTGGTAATGTGGAGACCGCGATGATTTCCTCACTTAGGGTTACGTGGTGCTTCTGCAGGAGAGTGTCCCTGTTTGGGGTAAAACGCCCCGAAGCCCCCCGCGTGAAGTCGTAAATGTGCTAAGGAGACGACCGCCGGGGGTCTGCGTGTGGAGATAAAGCGTATTTGTGCTGCGGTGACCGGTTTCCCGCACTTGGAAATCCCTCCGGAGTCCATTACTCTTCCAAACAACCGCGTCAGCACCAGGTCACGGAAGCAGAGACGGGACATCAGACTTCGTGATGGAGGCCGAGCCCTCCCAGATCCGGTTCACCCACCGTGGAGAGGCCACTGGCCCTTGAAGGAGGCCACATGGTAGCGAGAGATTCGTGGGAGGATTAAGTCGGTGGCCCCTGTGTCTTGGGCGTAAGCGAAACAGTAGGATCTGGAATTCCAATTTCCCACAGTGCCCCACCAAAACCTGGTTATAACTGTGAAAATGCATGAAGGGCACCTCAGTAAAGTGGACTGGGGACGCCAGCAGGGGAGGCCGGAGGGAGGAGCCCACCACTCAGGGTCAGTTACAGACCCAGGGTTGGAAGCCTCCACAGGAGAGACTCATCAGTCACAGGCCCCGAAGCGGAAGACGCAGGTGTCCTCTCCTCCAAGAACTCCACGCTCCCTGCAGCTCAGCGGGGGCGAGCCGCCGTCACCCCGAAGCCTGCTTCTCTCCGGCAGACTTTCCTTCAGAACAACCCTCCCAACTTCCTCCTCCTTCTCCATGAAATACTGTTTCTCTGCTTTCTTTCTTGTCTGCGATGTGGCCGTAGCTTGCTTGTCCTGGATGGCAAGCCTGCTATTCCCAAATAAACCCATTTTGCTGGTAAAATAACTGGCAGTTTTAGTTTAAGATTAACAGAATGAACAAATTTGATAAAATTGCAAGAAACAAAGCCAATATACAAAAATCAATTGCATTTCTTTTTTTTTATAATTTTTTAAAGATTATTTATTTATTTATTTGACAGAGAGACAGAGCAAGAGAGGGAACACAAGCAGGGGGAGTGGGAGAGGGAGAAGCAGGCCTCCCGCCGAGCAGGATCCCAGGACCCTGGGATCATGACCTGAGCCGAAGGCAGACACAACGACTGAGCCCCCCCAGGCGCCCCAATCCATTGCATTTCTATGTGCTCATAACACACTATCAGAAAGAGAAATACGGACAACAATGTCATTTACACCTGCATCAGTAATGAAAAACTTCCCAACACAGAAACCTCCCCCAGGACCAGACAGCTTCACTGGAGATTCTACCAGACAGTCAAAGAAGAATTAAAACCAATTCTTCTCAAACTCTTCTAAAAAATTGAGGAGAAAGGAATACTTACAACATCACCTTATGAGGCTGGCATTGCCCTGATACCAAAGCCAGAGAAGGACTCCACAAGAAAAGAAACCTACAGACCAATATCTCTGATGAATCCAGATGCAAAAACTCTCAACAACATATTAGCAAACTGAATTCAAGAACACATAAAAAAGATTATACATCATGAGCAAGTAGGATTTATCCCTGGAATGCAAGGATCATTAAACATACACAAATCAATAAATGTGATACATCACATTAATAAAATGAAAGGAAAAAATCACATGACCATCTGAATAGATGCTGAAAAAGCACTCGACAAAATACATCATTTCATAAAAACCCTCAGCAGATCGGGTATAGAAGGAATGAACCTCAATACATTAGAGGCCATATGTTATGAGCCCATGGCTAACGGTATACTCGCTGGTGAAAAATTGAAAGCTTTTCCTCAAGAAGCAGGAACAAGATGTGGATGCCCACACACACCACTCTTATTCAGTTTGGTATTAGAAGTCCTTGCTGAAGCAACTAGGCAGGACAAAGAAATAACAGGCATCCAAATCAGGAAGGAAGAAGTGAATCTGTCACTGTTTGCAGATAATATGACTGGGTATATAGAAAATCTGAAAGGCTGTTAGAGTTCAGTTAAGTTGCAGGATACAGAATCAACTTACAGAAATCACTGGCATTCCTATACACTAAGAATGAAACATCCGAAAAAGAAATAAAGAAAACTATCCCATTCGCAATAGCATCAAAAACAATAAAATATTAGGAATAAATTTAACCAAGGATGTGAAAGTCTGTACAGTGAACTACAAGACTTTGCTGAAAGAAATCAAAGAAATGGAAAGACAAACAAATGGGAAGACATCCTCTGTTTCATGGATCAGAAGAATTTATATTGTTAAAGTGTCCTTCTTGAGGAAAAAAGAACAAAGCCAGGGACATCACACTTCCTGACTTCAAACTGTACTACAAAGCTTCAGGAATAAAAACAGTATGTTACTGCTTAGACAGACAGAAATAGACACTTAGACCAATGGAAAAGAATAGAAGGCACAGAAGTGAATCCCTGCTTATACGGCCAAAAAAACATTCAACAAGGAAGCCAAGAACACACAATGGGGAAAGAACAGTCTGGTCAACAAGTGAGGTGGGGAAAACTGGATGAGTACATGCAATGAAATTAGCCCCCTATCTTACACCAGTCACAAAAATTCACTCAAACAGATTAAAGACTGAAGCAGAAGGACCTGGTACTATAAACTCATAGAAGTAAGTGTAGGGAAGAAACTCCTTAACATTGGTTTTGGCAATGATTCCTTGAATATGACACCAGCAGCACCAAAGACAAAAGTGAAAATGAACAAATAGGGCTCCAGGAAACTTAAAACCTCTGCACAGCAAAAGGGACCATTAACAAGACGAAAAAGCACTCTACAGAATGGAAGAAAATTTTTGCAAGCCATACTTTGGATAAGGAGTTAATGCTGAAAATACATAAAGAACTCATACAAGTCAAAATCAAAAACAAACAAACTGATTGAAAAATGGGTAGAACGAGATCTTTCTCCAAAGAACACATCCCAACAGCCAACAGACACATGAAAAGATGCTCATCATCACTCATCATCAGGGAAATGCAAATCAAAACCACAATGAGATATCACCTCGCACCTGTCAGAAGGCCTATTATCAAGAACACAAGAGATAAAAATGGCTGGCAAGGGTCTGGGGCAATGGGAACTCCTTCACACTGCTGGTGGGCATGTACATTGATTCAACCACAATGGAAAACAATACGAAGGCTTCTCAAGAATTAAAAATAGACCCAACAATGATCCAGTGTGATTCCATTGCTGGGTATACACACAAAGGAAATAAAAAGAGGATTTTGAAGAGAGATATGCACTCCTATGTTTTCTGCAGAGTTGTTCACAATAGTGAACAGTGCCCATCAACAAATGGATGGATAAAGAAGATGTGGTATATAAATACAATGGAATATCACACAGCCATGAGAAAAGAGGACATCCTGCCATTTGCAACAACATGCTGAACCTTGTGGAAATTATGTAAGTGAAATAAGTCAGACAGAGAAAGACAAATCCTGTAGGACACCACTTACATGTGTGATCTAAAAAAGCCACAAACTCACAAAAATAGAGAGCAAAATGGTAGTTACCAGGGGTGGGAAGTGGAGGGGACAGGGCAGATGTTGCCTAAGGGTACAGATTTATAACAAATAGTGAGCAAAGGCAACAATACTGTATTATCATCAACAAACTTGCTAGGAACCCAGAACTTAATCATTCTAATGACTAAAAAGACAGAATAATTATGTAATATGATAGAGGTGCTAATTGACACAATCATATTATGATATATAATGTATTAAGATACATAAATGTATCAACATGGACTCCTTAAATTTATACAATGTTGTATGTCAAATAGATTTCAATGAAAAAATGGATCAGGGTCAAGATCTGGGTAAGTCTACAGGCTGAATATCAAAGCAAGGCTGTGAATCAGGTCACAGTCGAGGACAGACTAAGGGCCTGTGTCAGTTAAGGATTTGAGTAAGGTTCAGGGTCGAGATCAGGGTTAAGGGAAGTTTCACAATCAGTATGTGGCTGGATCAGGATCGTGAGGATCAGGAACATGATCAAGTCCAGCAGAGGTTCAGTTAGATTACTGTTAGTGGAAGGGCCAAGGTTAGGGTTAGGGTGAGAATCAAGAAGAGGGTGAGGGTCAAATTCACATGAAGTCCTGGGTCAGGGTCAGTGTCAGAGTGAAGGTCAGAAGGATCAGGGTCAGGTTAAGGTTGAGTTTTGTCAGCAAGGTGTGAGGGTGTCTCGGGGCCTGATTGACAATCAGTCCCATCAATCCAGGGTTGTCGAGTGTTAGAATCAGGGCCAAAACCAGGGTGAAGAGTAGGCTCTGATCTGTGTGAGGGACAGTCTGGGTGATGGTTGGGTTTTGGAGTCAGGGTCAGAGTCCAGTTTATCAATAAGGGAAGATCAGGGCAAGGGTCAAATTTAGATGACTCTGAGTTTTATGGTCAAGGTCATGATAAGAGTCTGAGTGAGGATTATGGTCAGAGTCAAAGCAAGCCTCAGGGTTAGAGTTAGGATAAGGTCACCGTCAGGGTGGTGATAAGGGTCAGATAGCATTTGGATCTTTTCAGAGTGAAGTTCTGTTTTGGATCTTTTCAGAGTGAAGTTCTGACTGAAAATCAGTTATGTGAGGGATGTAGTCAACGTCAGTGTCAGAGTCAGACATGATCAGGGGAGGGGAGGGTCCAGGTGAGACCCTCAGGTAAGAGTGAGGTTGAGTGAAGGTCAAGTTGTGGGTAGGATTAGGGAGAACATCACTGTTAGAGTGAGGGTAAAGCTTAGGGTAGAATCACAGTCAGGGTAGTAAGTCAAGGTCAGGGTTGGAATTAGGGTGTGTGAGGTTGAGGTTCAGGGTTAAGAGTAACAGGGTCAGGCGCCTGGGTGGCTCAGTTGGTTAAGCGACTGCCTTCAGCTCAGGTCATGGTCCTGGAGTCACAGGATCGAGTCCCACATCAGGCTCCCTGCTCGGCAGGGAGTCTGCTTCTCCCTCTTGACCCTCTTCCTTCTCATGTTCTCTCTCATTCTCTCTCTCGAATAAATAAAAATCTTTAAAAAAAAAAAAAAGAGTAACAGGGTCATGGTCAAGGTGAGGGTCAAGGTCAGTGTCACAGTGAAGTTGGTCAGCAATCCCTTCCCCACCACCCAGCACCACGTGCAGCTTTTGCAGATGCCACCTCCTGAAACGCTCTCCTGCCCTGAGCTCACCTTCTTGGGAGTCCTCAGTGCTGCCTAACCCTCCCTGCAGACCTCCACAGGGATACAGGTGTCACGAAGGCAGGGATCTTGGAACAGAATGCTTTGTCCATTGATGGATTCCAAGCACTCAGAAGAATCTGTGGCCTACAGGAGGTGCTCAATTGAAAGCTTATTTCATAAGCAACGAGTATCCATTAAGTTATTTCTGGAGGGAAAAAGTACATCTGGAAATAAAACTGTTTAGTTGTTCTCTCGGTGGAAGAATAACAAGAAACTTTCATGGTTGACTTGACACATGTCCACACTGCTCAAAATTTTAAAAAATTAATGTTATTTTATAATGACCAAAAATGGATTCTACCACTTTGAGAGAAAACAAAGAACTCCAGGTAAAGTTCCTGGTAAAGTGACAGGAGACTCATTGCACTGTAGCTATTACCCAAGCCTCAAACAACTGGCAGCCTGTTGGGGAGCCTTGGAACATCTTCGAAGAAACCCTATTCTAGTTCTCTTCTCTAAGGAAGAAAGACAAACCAAGAGGGAAGACAACACAGAAGGTCTATTTATTCAACAGCAGCTTTGGAAAGGAATCCTCGAGACAGTGAGGGGATGTATTTCCCCATTTCTACTTCACTCCTTTCCCATATGGTTCTGTCCTTCACAGGCTAGAGCCTGATACAGAAAAGGTGACTGCCTTAGATGTACTTATATACGACCTTGGAGGGCACAGTCTGGAGGTGCAGACGGACGGGACATTTGTAAAAGTGGGACAGCAGAGTCTCACTGTAGCCCACCAGGAAGTAGAACTTGTGTGCAGGCAGCTGCCTCAGGACCAGGGCACAGATCTCCAACTGGTTAGCCCGGCGCTTTAGGATCACCTGGTCGGCCAGACACCCTGGGAAGGTGCCCAGCATGAACTTCCGGAGGAAAACATCCTCCACTGTTCGCTCTGCAGCATGGTTCTCCCCATCCAGGTTACCTGAAAGGAGAAGGGCACCTCGAAGACCCAGCAGAAACTCCAGAGGTAACATCCAAGAGCACTGGGCACTCAATTCCACCCCACCCTGGCTTCTTCTCTCTTCTACAAGTGGAATAAAAATAATAACACTTTAAAGTTCAAAGTACATTATTTCATGACATTCACAAATAAATCCTGTGAAGTAAGTATTATGGGTTATCCTGGTTTTGCAAAAGGGAAGACTGTGGCCTTCGCAGGGCACAAAACTTGTGATGATGATCTTCTCCTGTCTAGACCTTCCCCACTCTTTCTGGATGTTTATAGAAGCCCTGGCCATCCCTTGGCCCAGAGAGATGAGGCCAGCAGCTACTTCTGAGACTGGGGACAGGAGCTCTCTCACCTTCCAGGGCCGTGGCCTCAACCAGTGGACTCTCAGTGTAGATCCTGAGACTCCTACACCTCGTACAGTCCACACCTGGGCGCCTGGGTGGCTCAGGTGGTTAAGTGACCGCTTTCAGCTCAGGTCATGATCTTAGAGTCCCGGGATCGAGTCCACATCGGGATCCCTGCTCTTGGTGAGTCTGCTTCTCCCTCCGGCTGCCCCCCTCTCACGCTCTCTTTCTCCTTTATTCTCTCTCAAATAAATAAGTCTTTAAAAAACAAAAACAAAGAGTCTCCACACCCAGCCCCAGACCTTAAAACCAGAACCTGAAAAGGGTGGGGGACAGGAATCTGTATTTTAAGTTCTCTAGACAGACGGATCTCAAAACACCCAAGTTGAGAAGCCTCATACTGAACAAAACACGGCTGATTCTCCTTAGTTCCCGGTAGTTACGTTCTATAAAGTCACCATGAGCAATGAGTTAGGGAACACTGAACCCTCGCTCCTAGGGGTTATAAGGGGTTTGGTCTCTGCGTGCCCTTGGTTAAGACACACCAATATATAACCTTGTTTCGTGTACGTTTCCGCTTAAAGACCCCTTGTTTCATACACGCGACCGATTAACACTGAACTCTGCGCCAACAGCAGTATAACTCGTGCCTGAAGGAAGCTTACCAAACATGCCTATTTTCTCCCCAGTGTACCTCACACCCTCCTGGTGCTTCACACTTCAGCATTAGGGCTATTTTAAGGCATTGAAATAACCCACAGAAAGCACAGAACTGTAAACATGGGGCACTAATGGACCTCGAAAAGAACACTTGTTTACAGCACGGGCGGAATCAAGAAGGCAGCGCCCCCCGCAGGGAGGGTGGGTGCGGGGACCCCGCTCGGCCCACGGCCCACGGCCCACAGTGATTCGGGAATACCAGATCTGAGCATGGACGCCTCGGGATGCGGAGTTGAAGCAAGCCTCCGCACGTGTTCATCTGGTCTCCGCGTGACAGCCACGACCGGGAACTTCATCCGCGGGGCCCCCAGCACCGCGGCCCCTCACCTGTGTGCAGCGACAGCCAGCCCTTGCGGTGCGCGATGTAGTGCGGGGCGTGCGCCTCCTCGTACGTCACCGGCTTGTCCCCCTTGCCCACTCTGACTCGGGCCGCCCGGTTCTAGGAGCGGAGAGGCGCCGTGACTCCGCGCTCCCACCGGCCCGAGCTGCGGCGCCCCACCCCCGCGCCCCCGGCCCCCGGGGGCCCCCCCCCCCCCCCCCCCCCCCGGCCCCTCCGGCCCCCGGCCCCGGGACCCTCGCACCCCCAGGCCCAGCCGCGCTCACCTTGGCGCAGGCCGCGGACGTATGTAGAGCGCGCCAGGAGCACGGCAGCCCTCGGCTCCAGGAGAGCACCTGTGAGAAGGGGGGGCCGTGAGACGGAGACTAAGGCCCCCACCACAGGCCGGGGACCCCGCCAGCGTCGCCCACTCACCGGCAGGGCCCGGCAGCACCCGTGCGCCGCCATCTTGGACCCGGCGCAGCGCGCGGGCTTACTACAGCGCCGCGAGAGGAGACGAGGCGGGGCGACCTCAGGGCAAAGGTCAACCCCCAGCAGGCCGCGACGGCGGACGAGACCAAATCGAAACCTGCGCGGGCGTGCTAGGCGCTTGCGGGGACCGGGCCGAGGAGGGGCGGGGCCTCCCGGCCAGGGCGGAGCCTCTCTGTCGGGGTGAGGTCGCGAGCGGGCGGCGCCTGTCTGTCGGAGCGCGCCGAAGTGGGCGCAGTCTCGGCCGGGGCGGGGCCACAGTGGGAGGGGTCACGGTCGGGGAGGGCCCGTGGTGGGCGGAGTCTCGGTCGGGGCGCGGCCTGTCGGGTTTGGCCGCGGTGGGCGGAGTCTCGGTCGGGGCGTGGCCTCCCTGCCGGGCGTGTCAGCGGTGGGCGGAGTCTCGGCCGGGGTGGGGCATGTCTGCCGGGGAGGGTCTGGCGGCTCCGCGGGTGGGAGAGGTTCTGTGCGCGGCCCCGCGGTGCAGGCAGCGGATCGATCCTTCCCCGCCGCCCCGCAACCCAGCAACCCAGCGACGCCTAGCCGTGCACCTCTCCGCCTGCCACGGTCGGGGTGTGTGTGGTGGTTCAGGTCCGGAACGGAGACGGTGCAGAGGTGAGGTCCCGCCCTCTGGGTGCTCGGAGCGGCAGAGACAGGGCCTCCGGGTCAGCGTGGTGTCTGCTGGGCCCCCTGCGCCCCCGCTTGGGGCCCTCGAGGCATGGCTGCGAGCGGAGCGGGTCGCCACCTTCTAGAAATCAGGCTGCTGAGTTCTACCTCCAAATAAGTCTTTAAAAAGGAAAGAAAACGAACAAACCTGGCTTTTATCCACAAAGAAGAAATTCGTTTTGGTTAAAATTTCACCCAATTCGGAACCCTCCTACACTGTTGGTGGGAATGCAAGCTGGTGCAACCCCTCTGGAAAACAGTATGGAGGTTCCTCAAATAGTTGAAATTAGAGCTACCATTCGATCCAGCAATTGCGCTACTGGGTATTTACCCCAAAGATACAAATGTAGGGACCCGAAGGGGTACGTGCACCCCAATGTTTATAGCAGCAATGTCCACAATAGCCAAACTGTGGAAAGAGCCAAGATGTCCATCGACAGATGAATGGATAAAGAAGAAGTGGTATATATACACGATGGAATATTATGCAGCCATCAAAAGGAATGAGATCTTGCCATTTGCAACGACGTGGATGGAACTGGAGGGTGTTATGCTGAGTGAAATAAGTCAATCAGAGAAAGACATGTATCACATGACCTCACTGATATGAGGAATTCTTAATCTCAGGAAACAAACTGAGTGTTACTGGAGTGGTTGGGGGTGGGAGGGATGGGGTGGCTGGTTGATAGACATTGGGGAAGATATGTGCTACGGTGAGCGCTGTGAATTGTGTAAGACTGTTGAATCACAGATCTGTACTTCTGAAACAAATAATGCAACATATTTTAAGAAAAAAGAAAAAAGAAGATAGCAGGAGAGGAAGAATGAAGGGGAGTAAGTCAGAGGGGGAGACGAACCAGGAGAGATGATGGACTCTGAAAAACAAACTGAGGTTTCTAGAGGGGAGGAGGGTAGGGGGATGAGTTAGCCTGGTGATGGGTATTAAGGAGGGCACATTCTGCATGGAGCACTGGGTGTTATGAACAAACAATGAATCATGGAACACTACACCAAAACAAAATATGTAATATATGGTGATTAACATAACAATAAAAAAATTAAAAAAAAATTTCACCCAATTCTTCAAGGATGACTTATGCGGAGAAATACGTAGTTTCCCATGGGACCATACCGTTGTGTCTGGTCGTTGAGGAAGGAAATTCTAAGTAAGAGAGAAAGGGCTGGATGGGTAAGGAAATTCATACTCAAACCGAGCATTGTCGCGGTAACTGGTATCCAGTAATTATTGTCAGAAAATACCA
Source organism: Callorhinus ursinus (assembly GCF_003265705.2). Lineage (NCBI taxonomy): Eukaryota > Metazoa > Chordata > Mammalia > Carnivora > Otariidae > Callorhinus > Callorhinus ursinus. Next base: position 8,910,207 of record NW_027397122.1, on the reverse strand, counting down.
ATACTGGGTATCTTCACAACTCATCACAGAAATGGAAGAAGCATGGACTTTGGAGTGGGACCCAGGTGTGACAATCTTTGGACAGTTGAGCCTCAGCTCCATAATCTATAAGATGGGTTTTATTAGCAGTACTAGCTCATAGAGCTGTTAGGATAAATAGCTGATATTGGTTATGTTCCGCTGAATGATATGGAACCGCCAACATTGGGCTGGTTTTGACGTACATCATTTACCCTAATGCTGCTTGCAAAGTCTGCGCTTGCCCTGGTAGGGAGGACTGGATTATCATCTATGTGGAGGGGAAATGGGGGGGGGAGATGGTGAGTTGCCCAAAGTCACACATGGGAGGGGCAGAGAGAGACCAAGACATGCATCCTGGCTTCAGGCCACTGTGTTCTCAATGGTCAGGATTCCTCTGACCACTGAAAGCTAGGTCCTCAAAAAGACCTTGGTAAAGGGACGACATCGTTCTTGCCATGGGACATATTCCTAACACTAAGAACATTTTACTTCCAAATGTTTGGACTATGGCCTCCAACTGTTCTGCATATTGGGTAAGGAGGCAGAAGGAGGATGAGATCGCAATACTTTCCGAATATAAGAACTCTTAACTTTTCCCAAAGGACCCTTTTAATCTGATAGTATTTTTTCTTTTTAAAGTTTCCCTAAAGTTTGATAATTTCATAATGTGATAAACTTTCTAAATCTGCCCAAAGTGGTGAGGAATATGGGAGCTGGTATATGAATTACAGTTCCTGGCACATGACTGGACCTGCCTGGGCTTCAGTTTCTCTCATCTGTAAAATGGGAACGAAGAGAGTTGTTGTGAATATGACACTGTAAAATGCCTAGCAGAGTGAGCAGCTAATAAATGTGCCTTTAGAAAAGAATAAAGCCGGGGGCGCCTGGCTGGCTCAGCCGGTGGACCATGCCACTCTTGATCTCGGGGTCGTGAGTTTGAGTCCCACGTTTGCTGTAGAGTTAAAAAAGCAAAAAACAACAAAAGCCCCGCCTGTCTTGCCTCTGACATGCACCTCCTCTTGGGGAGATGAACAGACTATTGGGAATTCATGAGAACTCACAGGACCACCACCCTCACCAGAGGAAGGAAGAGGCTGGTGTTCCAGCAAAGGGGACTCCTGACTTCTGTGGGAGGCTGTGGGAGGCACTGAGCAGAGGCTTCGGTGGCTCATTCTGCCCTCAAGGCATCAGGCAATTACATCAGCAGATTTGTGTTTGTCTTCATTCCGGTCACTCTCCCTTAGGCCTGAGGTGTCTCCTGGGAAATCCAAACAGCCCTACGTCTTTCAAGTTGCTAACATCCTGCACACCTACCTTTTCATATCTTTCTGCCATGCCTTGTTACAAAAAGGGTTCCAGCTGGTTCCTTGCTGGGGGTGGGGCTGGGGGTGTGTTTGCATGATTGAAATAACCGAAAACAATTTTTCTTAAACATTAGTATGGATCATTACGTTGTTTTAAATTGCCAGTGGAAACAGTTTAAGGGGATGTTTTTATTTTTCTGCCATTTGCATTTGTTAGTGGTTTTCTTATTTTATTTATTTTGTCAGAGAGAGAGAGACAGAGACAGAGCACAAGCCGGGGTGGGGGGCACAGAGGGAGAGACAGAGGGAGAAGCAGACTCCCCACTGATCAGGGAGCCCGACGCCGGACTCGATCCCAGGACTCTGAGATCGTGACCTGAGCCCAAGGCAGACGGTTCACCAACTGAGCCCCCCAGGCGCCCCTGTTCGTGTTTTGATGTATTTTGCTTCTCCCGTCAGCCCTATAAAGGAGGCAGTAGTCTTGCAGAACAGAAAATGGAGGCTCAGAGAGTCACCTGGGGGTCACAGAACTAGCAAGTGGTAGCAAGCTCCTTGTTCCAAAGTATGTTCCTTATCCGGGGTCCCCCTGCGTCATGGGGTGAGCATTCAGAACCATGTGCGTTGGGGGAATGGCCTGGGTTTCTGGAGGTGGGTGCAGAAAGCTCAGGACTTGGCTCTGGAGGACTTCTTGGAAATAGAGCAACCACATTTAGGAACAAGAGACCCATATGAATGGCCCACCTGGGTTCCCACACCAGAACCCTGGGAAGGCAAGGATGCGCACCTGTCTCTTCGCAGACGTGAGCCTCTTTGCTCTCCATGGTAACCGGGAAGAGCTAGGGTCGCCTTTATGCTTTCACGGCTGCTCGTCTGGAGTCCGCTGCCCCCCGCCCCCAAGGATGGGACTGACGGAACGGAGGGGGCGACACCCATGCCTTTTCAATGCTGCTTAGAGGATGCCGATGTACAGCCAGGCTAGAACTAGTGTCCCAAACTCCAAGTTTATGTGGGAGACTCCCAGAACCTGATTTGGAGAGATCCTTCTCAGGGAGAGGGCTGTTGGCTGCTCCTCACACCTCTTTTGTACCACTGGTCCTGCAAGACTGGGGCAGGTCTCCCTCCGAGAGGCCTGGCCTTCATCCAGTCCTGCCGCTCTTGGGCCACAAGGCATAGGAGGGGGCCCGCTGGCTCGTCTGGACTTCTCTGAGACGGTCCAGTGCGTTCCGGCACAGCTCAAGGGCGCACCTGTCCCGGAGGATGCGGTGCTGGCCAGGCTGCAGGACAGTGGGTGAGACAGAGACTGTGGGCCCAGCTGAACTTGCGGAAAGCAGTCCAGCCTGGAACGTGGTCTTCTTTCCTTGGAAGTCACCAGAATCTAGCCTCAGGGAGGGATGCCTTAGCTGGAGACGTCTGCCTTCCTGTTGGATGCAGGGTTAGCCAAGACACCCCTATTCGTGCGGACTTACCCTAACTCAGAACTGCTAACGTTTCGCATTTTGTAAACCTCTGCTAAATCTGGTACTTCGTACTCCTGGTAATTCATTTTCTCCTAATGACCAACCATTCACCAAAGAAGAATCCCAGAGGCTCTCAGCTCTGTTCTGGGAACTAAGCCAAACCACCAATGAAGTCCAGTTAAAACTGAGTCTTGAATTGTCTGTCCTCTTGTTTCTGCACAGGTAGCCAGAGGGGGGCCAATCCCGCATTCCCCTACCCCTGCTCTCCCTCTGCTGAGGCACAGGAAGAAGGGGGAAGTTCAGTGGGTTAATGATGCTTCTGCATAGGGGCACTGAGGGAAGAGACCCAGTCCACTGATGGCGGAGCTATCCGCGGCGCGGAGAGGATGAATAGCGGACTGGACCTCCTGTGTGCAGGCCACTGGAGCTCCTGGTTCTCACACCCCATGCTAGATCTGGACACAAAAATGGGCACGAGGCTCTGCCTTCCACAGGAAGCCCAGATGGGGAGGGCAGAAAAGCTGACAAGTAAAAGGAGGTAGGACACAGACAGGGGGTGGACTAGAGGGGGGCTGCCACCGGAGGCCATCCTGAGAGAGGTGACTACCAGAGTCGTCCAGGACCAGGGACGAGTCGGAGCCCCAGGCGGACAACAGCATGAGTGAAGCCACCTCTGCAGGGTGGGTGCTGTGGGGTGAGGGGCGGAAGGTCGGCAAAACCAGGATCGACATCAGCTGGCTCACTTCTGTGGTCCTGACTCATCCGGGCCCGTAAAGCCGCACTCTGATGTAATTTGGCTGAAGTCTTAGGAACTCAGGATAAGTTTATAACCAAAATCATTTTTTTATTACTGACTCAAAAAAAAATAAAGTTTTTTTTCTTTTTTTTTTAAATTGGGCGAATTACAACTGAGGAGCTGGGGAGAGAAGCCATATCAGGCTGACATTGGTACAGAATTCTCAAAACCAGCCTGTGTGTCAGTAAATATAAGATAAGGGGCGCCGGGGTGGCTCAGTCGGTGAAGTGTCTGCCTTCGGCTCAGGTCATGGTCCCGGAGTCCCGAGATCGAGCCCCGCATCGGGCTCCCTGCTCAGCGAGAAGTCCGCCTCTCCCTCTGCCCCTCACCCTGCTCGGGCTCTCTCTCTCTCTCAAATAAATTTAAAAAAAACTTAAATCAATAAATAAATCTAAGATAACATTGATTAGAAGACATTGCTTTGTGTACCGTTAAGAGAAAGGGCTGCCAATTAATTTTAAGATAGCACTGATGACAAGATGAATGCTGTTTGGCATGCTGAAATGTTTGAGACTGATGCAGAAAGCAGGCACTTCCCTTCGCTTGAGCCTCCTGCGTGTGCAGACTGGTGCAGACACGGCGCCTTGCTTGTGCGCACAAACCGAGCTGGTGCACCCACCACTGAGCAGGTGCGCATGGGGGCAGGGCAAGGCACAGGGAAGTTGAGTGACTTTGCCCAAGGGCAACATCATTAGCAGGAAGCAAGGTCCAGGCCGGGTGTCCCACCAGCCGAGAACAACTTCTGCTGTCCTGGGACAGGGGCAGGCTCTCCTGTACCTGGGCTCAGACTCCCGGGCACATTTACTCCATCACTGACAGGGTTCACACTCACCAAAGTACCTGGGTCCCCCGTGAGCAGCATGTTCACCTTCGGTCTCCGGGTGGCTCTCCGCCTCACTAAGCTCAGCCCCATGGGCACAAGGGCCCAGTAGCACCAGGGCCCCAGGGCCCCTGATGTCTTCAGGCCCGAGGCAGGGCCCTCAGGCTGTGGGGAGCCCAGGACCGGGCAGGACAAACTCATGCTTAGCGTTTGGAGCCCAGGGTCTGGCCCCAGGCAAGACACAGGTTTCTGGAAGTTGGAATTGCAAGAGCAGCACTGACTTCGGGGTCTGAAGGAGAAGCCCTGGTGGGACCTAACATCATCCAAAACAGGATGAGGGGAACGCCGTGACGGACACTCTCCGAGGCTCCAGCGCTATGTCTCCAGTCCCCGCTCCTAGGGGGCACCGGTCTCACATTGCCCAGACAGCTCGGGGCTCGGTTAGACAGCGAGTCCCCCCACCACCCCCGGGGTCCTGCCCAGGGCACCCTCCTGCTGATTCTGTTACACCGTCTTTAGACTGGTCTGTTTGCGAAAGTTTAAACGCTTTCGGCAACTGTTGGATGAAATTTCACATACAGTGATTTTCCTGATTACTAAGCAGTTAATCATCTATTTCGGATCCTGCATCCTTTTGAAAGTCTGTCAAACTCTTTCCCCCGGGGCGGGGGGGGGGGGGAGCACGCACCTAATTTTCTGGAATTCAATGATTAAACCTTCTCTTTGGGCGATTGTCAGAGCCACGAGGGATAACTTCCGTGGTTCAGATTCAAGAAGAGCTCGAATCAGTTTGTAAGGGAATCGATATTCAACAATTCTAAGGGAGCTTTCCCTGAGCTCTGGACCCATGAGTATCCCGGGTGATGTTCCTACAGTGCTGGAGAAGCAACTGGGTAGCCCCACGGCGCTGGGGGAAGGAAGGAAGGAGAGGCTTTGGTATTTCCAGGTGAACCAACATCTTGAGATTTGTGTTAAGGATCCCGAAGAGATGAGTTTCTAGTGCCTGAGGGTTAGACATTCTTTCTGCGTCTCAGGAGGGAAAAGGTTTTCCTAAATTTATCAGCTAGAGGTCAGGTTTTCTGAGTCCCAGTACTGCTTTCAGCCCCCGTCTTGTGCGTCCAGAGCCAGGCTCCCAGGATGCAGGAACAATGCCGAATATCAGGGGCGCCTCAGCTATAGCGGCCTGAGGCTGCAGGAAAGGGGCCCGGGGGCTTGCAGTTCAAGAAAGGGTTCCCATCCAGAGGGCTGCCTGGCCGGGTCTGGCAAGAGGGGGACAAGGAACACCGAGGGGCTTCCAGTCACCACGGAGGGCGGGGAGGGCCCGGTTTCCCCAAAGTCACAACATACAGAGGGAAGGAGCCCCCAAGGCCTAAGCAGCAGGTTCCCAGAGCTCAAAGAGCTGGGGTTGGGTTCCAGGGACCCTGGGGTGCCTCTGGCCTCAGTGGAGGACCAGCGCAGGCCAGGATTCAGTCACAGCATCCACAGTGGGGGAGCTCACACGTGGCCAGTGGCCACAGATGCCGTCAGGGCGGGAGCCTGGCCCCACAGGCCTGAAGTGAGATGCAGGGCATGCCAGGGGCCGGCTGGGGTTGGCCTGGCAGCTGTGGGGGTCTGGGGATGAGCCGTGGGCCAGGCAGAGCCTGTCCATCAGCCCCCACCCCACTGAGCTGTGTGGGCGGGGGCTTCACTGCTCTAGGCCTCCCTTCTGGTGGCAGTGGGATGGCCACGGCCATGCCCCACATGACCATGAAGACACCGAGTCCTGCTCCCAGGAACAGCCTGCAGGGCAGAGCTCTGCTTAAAGACGGGGGACAGTGGGGCATTTGTGAGATGCTTCTCTTGGGCGTCCGCCATTCCTGACCTTCTGTCCTGCACCCCTCCTCAGACACTGATGCTCTTTGAGGAAACAGGAAAATCAAGGCAGAGAGGAACCTGCCTGTCACCGTCATTTGCACATTCATTCATTCCAGTCTTTTAACAAACATTTATTAAGTGTCTACAGTGTGCCAGGCCCTGAGCCAGGCCCCAGGGGACAGTCAGGTCACACACAACCCTCCCTTCAAGGAGGTCACAGTCTGGGGCGGGGCAGACGCGGGAGCAGAGCAAGAGGGATGCGCTGGGCTGAGTGTGGCGGAGGTGTAAACAGATGGCTGTGGGGGGACGGTGTAAACAGAAGGCTGTGCAGGGGACGGGGCAGTTGAACCGGCAGGACGGAGTCGCCGAAGGCCTGTCCCCCGCTTCCTCAGGGCAGCGTCCTGGCTGCGCTCGGGGGGCACAGAGAGGGAGCCTGGACACAGAGTGAATCACTGCGGAGTCCCCGCGCCGCCCCCCAGAGCCTCTCTGCTCCTGAGAGCATCTCTGACCTGGTCTGCAAGGTCACCTCCTTTCTCAACACTGGGCAGGAAACCCCAGGCCCCCTGGCTTTCGTTTTTCTCCCTTCTCACACCGGTCAGCCGCCAGCCCCGCTCAGGTGCCGGGCTCGGCCCCGGGAGGACACCGCCCCTGGAACAGGCCACTCTCTGGACACTCAGAGCCGTCTGACCAGCTCAATGAGCTGCTGGATGTTTTTGTTCTGGTTGGACAGGCCATTCCTGATGTTTTCCAACAGGCATCTCTTTAACTCAAAAATGGCCTCGCTGTACCCCAAGCTCACCGCGGCCATGGGAGGCACCCCGTGCCACAGGCCAGGGATGTGCCAGATATGCTGCTTCTCGGGGTCACAGAAAGCCAGGTCCGCCAGCGTCCGGATGCCGCCGCCCTGTTTCTCCATTTGCGCCACGGCTCTGCTCACATCACCGGGCGGCTCCAGGAGCGGCCTCCTCTCTCTCGGCCTGGGGCCGGGGGCACACGCGTCATGAAGGTTCTGGTACACAAACTGATAGTTGGGCATGTGCCCTGTTTTTTCCAACCTCAGAAACGCGTGCAGAATGGCCGGTGGTATGTCCCTGGTCTCGGCTAAACTGACCACGGTGACGTTGCTCAGCCCCATGAGCAACGTGGCCAGGGAGGCCTCCAGCTCAAACCTCTCCCCGGCCGAGGCCAGGGCCCCGCCTATGAGGCTCCCAGAGTCTATCACCAGGATGTGGTCACAGCCCAGGTCCTGGCTGAAGCTCTCGGCCACCGTGACAAGCTGCATGAAGGCCCCTCGAGGCCCACATCCACGCCCTGTGGCAAAGCGCAGCCCAAACATGGTGTTGAGAAGCGTGGACTTGCCTGTGCCCGGCACACCCAGCGCCGACAGGACCACCAGTCTCGACCTCCGCTCCAGGCGCACGTGCAGCTCCTTGAGGAGCCCCGTGACCCAGCGCAGGGGGGTGCTCAGCGTGCTCCCGTCGATCAGCTCCAAGGGAAGCCCCTTCAGTAGCAGCTCCAAGGCCAAGCCTGGGAAGTGGGCAAAGCGCCTCTGGCTGGCCGGCAGCTTCCCTGCCTCCACGAGGCAGCTCTCTGCCTCATAAAACTGCCCCATCTCCCGCAGGAAGTGCTCCACCCCCAGGGGCTCTGGCCAGAGCAGCTCGCTGAAGTCCACGACCCCACAGTGTTTCGGTCTCAGCGTGAGAATGCTCTCCGGAGGCTGTCTCGGCCTCGGCGGGGCCACCCGGGCCAGCCCCCACTCCATCCACCTCAGGAAGTACTGCTTCTCGCCCAGGGAGGGGCCGCTGATGCCCGCGATGAACTCCTGCACGCCCCCGGCGGGCTCGTGTCCGTTCTGCTGTGCCCGCAGTTCCAGCAGCCGGAGCCTCAGCTCGGCCCTGCCCTTGTCTGGAGGGTCCCCGGCCCACTGGGCCTGGCACAGCTCCTTCTCCACCTGGGCCACCTTCCTCCACGGGTCCCCCTGCAGCCTCAGCTCGTCCCTGCGGTAGGCATCCGAGTCTTTGATTTTCCTGGTGATGCGCTCCATCCGGTCCTTGGCCCGCTGACACTCGGCACAGTCCTCGTCCACCCGCAGCCCCAGCTTGCGCGCCGCGTGGGCCATTTCCTCCAGAGACAGCCTCCTGCAGGGGGAGCGGGCCACGTGAGCCACAATGGAGCGGACCCTGCGCACGAAGCCCGCGCTGTCCGTGCTGCTGACCTTCACCAGGACGTGCGAGTGGTCCATCTTCAGCACTGGGATGAGCCTGTTGAGGAAGCGCAGGTTCGTGTTCCGCTTCCCGCGGTACGGGCTCAGGATGAAGTAGTATTTCGTGGCCGACCCCTTCATGGGGTACAGAAGCTTGTACTCCTTCTTGCTGATGTTGTCAGTCAAGATGAACACGGCAGACGACACTTCGGTCAACAGCTTAAACTGCAGCCAGTGAGACCCGATGTCGCCCCTCAGGTTCAGAAAGGCCACAGGCTCCGGGAAAACGTCCAGGTCCTCCCTGCCGCTGGGAAGAAACCAGGAGACTTCCACCAGCCCGTCTGCAATCTCCCGAGGGTTGGTGCCCACGTTCAGATCGCGGTGCCAGAAGCAGTCCCGCGGCCTGTGGCCTGGGCTGAGCACGGCGTTGAGGAGCTGGGACTTGGAGTTGCTGCTGACCTCCATGCGCACGAAGGCGAAGGCGGGCGCCCGCGACAGCACCGCGCTGTCTTCTCGGAGGCTGCCCACCCCCCGTGGGGGCTGCGCCCACCACGTCCGCACAACGCCCCTCAGGGCCCATAGCAGAAACGTGTGGTAGTGGTTCTCCGAGTCGGGTAGGACGAGGGGGAGTGCAAACTGGCAGAGGGACATTCTGTGCACGATTTCTTGTTGTAGGAAACTGTCCGAGGACAGCAGAAGGGCACAGAGGAGGTCCAAGGGGTTCACAGGTGTGTCAGGCGTTGGCAGCTCAGAGAAGGAATAGATGTCCGCGGAGATGTCGTCGGCCGCGTCCCAGTAGATGATCTCCTCTTCCATCTGGCTCTCCTTCTCCGCGGGCCTGGCGTCCGGGGGCACGTCCAGCACCATGGTGGTGTTCCTGGCTTCAGCGTTGAGGACCTGCAGCTTCCTGAGGAAATTCCAGGGCAAGTCCTTGGGAGCCTGAGGGGCCCAGTTCTTCATGCTGTCACTGCTGATCTGCAGGGAGTCCTGGAGGCTGAGCTTCTGGGCCTGGTAGGTCTCCAGCCCCAGAAGAGACAGCATTTCCTGCAGCCTGCTCCTCTCCACTGCAGGGGGAAAAGAAGACATCAGTGCTCACCCTGCAAGTCAGGGGCCCCAGCAGGAGATGGGGAGGGAGATGGCCTCGATCCTTCAGAAAGCGGGGTGTGCGTGCCCTGCTCCTCCTGAGACCAACAGGGGCAAACATAGCGAGACACGTGCAACGTTAGAAAGAAGAGGACACCCAGGGGCCACATTTAAGGATTGGCAGATGCTGTGAAAAGGTCCACATGTCTGGGTTCTCTTGAAACCCATGAGACCCAGCTATGCTGGGCCCACCGTAACTGTGTAGCGTGCACAGCCATGCGCCCGCACGTGACCCCATGGCCTGTCCCACATCCTGGGCGCAGCAGGAATTTCCCACAGGGGACACAGTCCCCGAGTCACTCAGACTTTCTAGGCAATGTTCTCTTCTTTTTTACAAATAAATGGGGAGGATTTTTAAAGGAAACAGGAAGTTGTGACTAAATCCAGTCACAGAAATCATAGCTACACAACCATTTTGCAAATCTGAAGCCAATCACGTGGTTTTCAGTGTTACCCTGGCAACATATTTGGTAGCGATGATCAGAAGCCTGCACTTGTTCAGGCCTTCCACCATCGTCCGATGCAATATGAGTTCTTACGAGCCCTAGGTTTTGCCCACTATCCCTGTCCTTGGCCGTGAGGTGTCACCAATTGTCCTACTGTATATAATTAGTACGATTTCAGTGTTAACTACATGAACAATGCAAATCCCACTGAGCTCCAGGATCTTCTCCATCATGAAGCTGCATGTTCACATAAACCAAAGAACAGTCAGGAGACGGCCCCCCAGCGGGACCCAGCCCTGAGTCACAGGTGCCTGAGCAGTCGGGGGATGGCCCCCCAGCGGGACCCAGCCCCGAGTCACAGGTGCCCGAGCAGTCGGGGGATGGCCCCCCAGGGGGACCCAGCCCCGAGTCACAGGTGCCCGAGCAGTCGGGGGATGGCCCCCCAGGGGGACCCAGCCCTGAGTCACAGGTGCCCGAGCAGTTGGGGGACGGCCCCCCAGGGGGACCCAACCCTGGGGCACAGGTGTCTCCTCCCCTGAGGGCCCTGCAGGTAGCGCATTCCGCTGGGCACAGGGCTGCGGAACTTACTGCAGAAACAAAAGAGCTGCAGGGGGACACAGGGGGCAGAAACCCTTCACACTGCGGCTCAGGTGTCTGGGTGTTGCCTGAACGAACAGGGATGTGGATTCTCTTACCCAGACATGAGCAACTGGTTTCGCCCTTTAAGCAGCAGGCAGTGAAATGCGCTGGGGAAAAGCAAGAGCAAGAAGCCCCCCGTGCACCCCCACCCGGTGTGGGGCCCGCAGGAGGAATGCGACCACGGGAACAGCTGAGGGCTTCCCAAACCTGCCTGAGCTTTTAGAATTACTTTGGGAACTCGTCAAAAATAAGAGTCCTGCGCTTGCCCCTGCTAGTCTCCGTCTCGGTCACCATCCAGGGCCAGGGGCAAGAGGGGCTCTCACACAGCCCGGTCCTCCTGCAATGGGACAGGGAGTCGGAGCGGGGGAAAATGCGTACCTGCTGGGAAGTCACTGTCCTGGGCCTCATTTGTACCATCTACAAAAGCAAAGGAAAATGAGGCGTCAGTCAAATCAGCACCTTAGATCAACACAAGTTAGGCTAAACTGGGAACCTCCTTCCTCTCACTAAGACAGTAACTTCTCCTAACTGCTCACAATATAAAATCCCAGTCATGCCCCACTTCACGCGCCCATCCCCAGGCCAATCCCAACCCTGCTGTCTCCACCTCCACAACCAAACTCACAGTCATCTGGGTCCATGTCTCTCCATTCCAAATCTGGAAGAAAGCACACACATGTTGACTTTCATCAGTAAGCTTGGACCTTTCTACCAAAAGTTTCGTGTTTACTTTTAGTGCTGGGATTGGCTTCAGTTCTTCCTATGTAAATTTCTGTTTTCCAACCCCAAATATGACACAGAGTAGTGGTAGCTACATACAAGATAGCGATTTGCTCTAGGATATATTCTTGTAAGAATTTACTGAAGTTTCTGAGAATAAAATACAAATAAGTCCACGACATTTATATAGATTAATCTTTGATTTTAGAAACTATTTAAAACATAAATCAATTGTAAATTCCTTGGCTCAATTTCAAGATTACCTTCTACAAACATCATTTTTATTTTTTTTAAAGATTACTTATTTATTTATTTGAGGGACACAGAGAGAGAGAGAGCAGGGGAGGAGCAGAGGGAGAGGGACAAGCAAGGCTCTGCACTGAGCGTGGAGCCCGACGTGGGGCTCGATCCCAGGACCCCGAGATCATGACCTGAGCCAAAAATCAAGAGTTGGATGCTCAACCGACCAAGCCACCCAGCTGCCCCATTGTGCACTTTTTTATTGTTCTGTGCTCTGATCCAAGTAAGACTATCATCTAATCCAAAATTAAAATTACATTTTTTAAAGCTTATGAATCAAAAAAAGATTCTGATATTTTCAGATTAACTCCTCTCATGATTTCCATACAGTCAAGTAGATAAACGTGGCCTTTCAGTCATCTTTGACGTGTCTCTGGAGACAGATATGAAGAGCAGAGAAGAGAAACAGGAAATCATGAAAGATGATTCACACACATCAAACCACAGCGTTGAGCAATCAAAAGATTATTTTATCCAAAGTGGATAAAAGACATCAGAAGAATTTTTCCAAGGAATTCAAAATGCCCTCTGAGAAAATACAGCAGTTAAAGGAGGGGACAAGACATGGAGAAACGCCTGGAATGGGCTGGAGGTGACTCAGAGCAGCTGTGAGCAGGGATCAAGGAGTAAACCTCAGACCCACAGAGGCTGGGGCCTCCCTTTGTTAGGGATGGGACATGGCTCTGATTGGACTGGACAGATTACAGATGACAACAAGGAGGCCCACCGTGGCCAGAGGGCCCCCCCTCTCGACCTGTGGGAGCCACCGAGGGGCAGGAGAGCCTACAGATTACAGATGACAACAAGGAGGCCCACCGTGACCAGAGGGCCCACCTCTCAACCTGCGGGAGCCACTGAGGGGCAGGAGAGCCTAGTGGTCCACGGGCGGAGATGGCTGGGAGCCCAGGTTGGCACCGGTGGGCAGCGGAGAAGGCAGCAGGCTTTCAGGCAGGGACGTGGCAGAAGGGTCCACCAGCACTTGCTCTCGGTCTCTCTCTGTGTGACAGTGGCCATGCAGCAGGGCTGAGTGCTGGTGGGACTGTGGTTTGTGTTTGCATGTCCCTAGAGGCCAGTGATGCTGAGCACCTTTGCAAGTGCTCACTGCCCTTCATACACTGTCTTTGGAGAAATGTCCGCTCAAGTCCTTTGCCCATTTGCAAATTGTGTTGGTTTGGTTGTGGAGTTTTAGGAGCTCTCCAGATATTCTGGATATTAATCCCTCGTCAGACGCATGGTTTGTAAATACTGTCTCCCATTCTGCGGCTGCCCTTTATGCCCCATGGAGTGTCCTCCGAGGCCCAAAATGTTGAACTTTTCACGTGGTCCCATTTGTCTCATTTTGTTCTTGTCGACTTTGTCTGCGGTGTCACCTCCAGGAAATCGCTGCCACACCCAAATGCGTGACGCTTTTGCCCCATGTTTTCTTCCAAGCATTTTGTTTTAGGTCTTGCATTTAGGATGACACTGATCCATTTTGAGCTAACTTTTGTATACAGTGTTGGGTAAGGGTCTGACTTCGTTATTTTGCATGTGAATGTCCAGCTTTCCCAACACCATGTGTTGAAAAGACTGTCCTGTACCCAGTGAATGTTCTTGGCACCCTTGACAAAAATCAACTGACCACACACAGGAGGGTTTATTTCTGGGCTATTGCTCTGGTCTAGATGTGTGTCTTGATGCCAGGACCACACTGTCTTGACTGTTGTCTGTAGTAGTTCTATTCTTCCTCAAGACTGTCTTGGCTACTCACTGGCCCTTAAGATTCCATATGAAGGATGGGTTTTTCCTTTTCTGCAAAATGTCATTGGCTTTTTGATGGGGACTGCAATCAACCTGCACATCACTTTGGGTGATACATTTTAATATTAAGTCTTTCCATCCATGGACATGAGATGTGTTTCCATTTATTTATGTCTTCTTTAATTTCTGCAGCAATCTTTTGTAGTTTTATTATATAATTCTTTCACCTCCTTGGTTAATTCCTAAGTATTTTATTCTTTTCAATGCTAATGTAAATGGAAAGGTTTTTGTGATTTCCTCTTCCATGTGCTCACTACTCATGTAGAGAAATGTAACTGATTTTTCAGTGTTGGCTTTGTATCCTCCTGCTTGGCTGAATTTATTTATTAGTTCTAACAGCTTTTTGTGAAATCTTTAGGGTTTTCTACACACAAGATGACATCATCTGCAAACAGATCATTCTACCTCTCCCTTTTTCCAGTTTGGATGGCTTTTACTTCTTCTTCTCCCCCAGCGGCTCTGGCTGGGACTTCCAGTGCGGGGCTGGATGCGAGCGGTGACGTGAGCCTCCCCGTCTTGTTCCTGATCTTAGAGGAGAAGCTCAGTCTCACACCACTGAGTGTGATGTTTGCTGTGGGTTGTCCATGTATGGTTTTTATCATGTGGAGGTGGTTTCCATCTACTCCTACTTTGTAGAGCGTTTTTATCAAGAAATGGTAGGGAATTTTGTCAAATGCTTTTTCTCCGTCGACTGAGATCATCATTTTCCCCTTCATTTTGTTGACACCACTGAGGATTTTTACATCAATTATCCTAAAGGATACCGGTCTATAGTTTCCTTTTCTTTGTCTGACTTTGGTTATCAGGGTTGTGCTGGCCCCAAGAACGAGTTAGGAAGTTTTCCCTCCCTTCAGTTGTTTGAAAAAGTTTGAAAAGTAGTTATTGAAATATTTGTCAAATTCACCAGTGAAGCCTTCAGGACCAGGGTTCTTCCTTGTCTGGAGACTTTTTATTACAAATTCAATCTCCTTCCTATGTACAGGTTTATTCAGATTGTTCATTTCTTTGTGATTCAGTCTTGGTAGATTTTGTGTTCCTAGGAATTTGTCCTTTTCATCCAGGCTAAGCGATTTTTTGGCATACAATTGTTCACAGCACTCTCTTATAATCCCTTTTATTTCTGTAGAATCGGTAGTAATGTCCCATGTCCACATCTGATTTTAGTGATTTGAGTCTTCTCTCCTTTCTTCTCAGTCAATATAGCTAAAAGTTTGTCAGTGTTGTTGATCTTGTCCAAGAACCCACTTCTGGTTTCACTGATGTTCTGTACCACTGTTCTACTCTGTCTCATTGATCTCTGCTCTGGTCTTTATTATTTCCTTCTGTTTGCTAGCTGTGGGTTTCATTTGTTCTTCTTCTTCTAGTTCCTCAAGTTGTAAAACTGTGTTGTTGTTTTCCTTTGTCTCTAAGTATTTTCTAACTTCCTTGAGATTTCTTCCTTTGATACACTGGTTAGAAGTGTGTGTTTAGTGTCCACAATTTTAAAAAAAATTCAGTTTTATGTTAATTGAATTCCAACTACATCCCATTGTGCTCACTCTGTATGGTATCTATCTTGTAAAATCTATGTAGACTTCATTTGTGGACCTGCATATATCTATGCTGGAAAATGTCCTGTGTACGCTTGAGAAGAATGTGTGTGCCTGGGTGAAGTGCTCTGTGTGTCTCTTAGATGAGGACGGTTTACTGTGTTGTTTAAATCCTCTGTTTCTTTTCTTGTATTCTGTCTGGTTGTTCTATCCATTATTGTGAGTGGGGTATTAATGTTCCCAACTAATGCTGTAGAGCTATTTCTTCCCTCAATTCTATCAGTTTTTGTTTCAAATATTTTGATGGTCTGTCATTGGATGTGTGAATGTTTAATTACACCTTCTCACTGTATTGAGACCTCTATTAATATATAATGTCCTTGTCTGTCTCTTGTAACCTTTTTTATGTGGACTCTATTCTGTCTGATATTAGTATAGCCACTCCTACTATCCACTGGTTACTGTCCGCATAGAGGATTTTCTCCATCCTTCCACTCTCAACCTGTTTGTATCTTTGGATCTCGAGTGAGTCTCATGTAGACAGCATATAATTGGGTCCTGTTTTTATCCATTCTGCCCATCTCTGTCTTTTCACTAGACATTTTAATCCCTTTACATTTAAAGTAATCACTGATAAGGAGGCACTTACTTCTGTCATTGTGCTATTTGTTTTCTGTATGCCCTATTTACATACAAAAACTCTGTCCCTTTACATTCTATCCCCACCTCTCTGGGTGTTGATACCACAAAATCACATCTTCATACACTGAGTGCCCCAGAACATAAACTAATAATTCTTTCAAATGCATTAAGTCTTAGAAGTTACAGAAAACAAGATTTGGAGTTACAAACCAAAGTTACAGTGACACTAGATTTACATTTTTTGTTTTTTCTTTAAATGTATTAGTCTCTTAAATCATGAAAAAATCAGAAAGTACAGTTACGGGCCATCATTAAAATTGCTAAATTAGCTGTCAGAACTGCCCAGGTATCTACCTTTACTGAGATTGTTACTTCTCGATACGGCTTCAAGTCCCTGTCTAGTGCCCTTTCTTTCCACCCACAGGATTCCCTGGAGCATCTCCTGCAGGTGTAGTGGTCATCAACTCAGCTTTTATTCCCCGGGAATTTTGGTTCTCCCTCACTTTGGAAGGACAGATTTGCTGGATATAGGATTCTTAGCTCACAATTTCTTGTTTCTTTTAGCACTTTAAATCATCTGTCCACTGTCTTCTGGCCTCTGAAGTTTCTGATGAGGAATCGAGAGATGATCTTGGAGGACCCCATGTACGGATGATCTGCTTCGCTGCTGCTTTCAAGACTCGTTCTTTGTCTTTTGGAAGTTTAATTACAACATGTCTCCATGTGGGCCTCTTCAAATTCATCTTACTTGGGGTCTGTTGAGCTTCTTGGACTTTATATTCATGTCTCTTTAAGAAGTTCTCAGCCATTATTTCTTCAAATCTTCTCTTGCTCCTTTATCTCTCTCTCTCTCCTCTTTCTGGGACACCCACAACAAGTACCTACTGATGGCATCCCACAAGTGTCCTAGGCTCTGTTCACTTTTCTTCCATCTTTCCTCTTTCTGGTCCTCAGCCTCCATATATTCCATTGTCCTGTCTTTAAGTTCACCAATCCTTTCTTCCACCTCCTCAGTCTGCCTTTGAACCCGAGTGAAGTTTTCATTCTGGTTCCTGTACTTTTCCTTTGGTTCCTTAGGCTTTCTAGCTCTTTATTGATATCACTGTTTTGCTCACACATCACGTTCTTGACTTTCTCTGCATCTTCCTTTAGATTTTTCAGCATCTTTATTGTCTTAAAGTCCTCGTCTAATACATCTGCTACCACATCTTTTCAGAGACAGCTTTCGTTCCATTATTTTTTTTCCTTGAACGGGTCATACTTCCCTATTCCTGTGTATACCCTGTAATTTTCTTTGTCGCACACTGGATATTTGAATCTAATGATGTGGTCACTCTGGAAATCAGATTCCTCCCACCCTTCCCAGGGTTTGCTGCTTTTTGTTATGTTTTTTGTTTGTTGTATGTTTTGCTGTAGGCTATCTCTGTGGCCAGGATCAAACCAAGGTGTACAGTTTAGGTCCTCTGAGGTCTTTTCTGAGACTTTCTTTGGGAACACACAATTACTTTCTAATTTTCCCATATATGCAGTTGTTTTGAATGTCCCAGTCTTTAATGTCTGCCTCCCAAAAGGGGAAAGAGCAAAAAGTTAATGGGAGGAAGGATGCTGGCCTTGAAATCCCCTGGAAGTCACTTCAGCTGGAGGGGGAGGGGCTGGCAACAATGAGTAAAGGGTGACAATGGCAACAGCAGTGGCCACCCGCCTCTGTGTCCGCACCTCTGTGATCAGAAGCGGTAACTGGCACAGCAGAGACCCTGGTACTCGGACAGGGTTCCTTCTGCCCCCTCTGGCTGGTGCCTGACGCTCATCTGGGAACGGGAGACAGGGAGCTGCTACTGTGCTAACAGATGAAACTGACCAAGTTAGCTAGAAATTTATTCTGCAAGTCTTCCCCTGGAAGTTGCAAACCTCCAACCGACTCCAGAGGTACAGGACAGTTCATGGAAAGATCCGGCCAGTGCAACTGTCCAAGCTGGGAGACAGATTCCTGGTGCTCTCCACTCTGCCATCTTCCCAGAATCCTCTTTAAATAGTTTTCTAAAATTTCTTTTAAAGAATGAGCTATGAAAGGGGCACCTGGGTGGCTCAGTTGGTGAAGCATCTGCCTTCGGCTCAGGTCATGATCCCAGGGTCCTGGGATTGAGCCCAGCGTCGGGCTCCCTGCTCAGCAGGGAGCCTGCTTCTCCCTCTCCCACACCCCCTGCTTGTGTCCGCTCTCTCGCTGTGTCTCTCTCTGTCAAATAAATAAATAAAATCTTTAAAAAAATAAAAGAATGAGCTCTGAAGTAATTAGCATCCGCAGACTTGAGATAAGGTAAATGAACTCTGTAGGAGGACTGTATATAGCACAACTAATCTATGCTTTCACAAAGGGGAGCATGGTTATCACTGGCAGAGGAAGGTGGGGAGAGGGCTACTGGGGGGAAAGACGAGTTCAGCTCCTTCATCTGGATGCTGCTCAAAATAGGTCCGTTCCTCCTTGTGAAAATATATCAAGCTACACACTGGTAAAATGGGCACTTTTTCACAGGTATATCAAGCTTCAATACAATTTTTTTTTAATCCTGTATGTTGAAGAGTTTACTTTCAGTCTTAATAATCATGCAGAAGAGGAAGTCACATAGCTCAAGGAGGAAATTTTTAAAAAATAATTATGGGCGGCTTCCTCACTGGAGAGATAATAAAGATGGAACTCTGGGGAAGTACCAGTGTCTCTGAACCTCAGTTTCCCCAAATGGAACAAAGGACCACTGATAACTAACCCCCTGGCTCACAGCAGGCACCCAGGGAGGTGATTCCCTCCCCTGAGCCCACCCCAGCTGTCTTCCCAGTCTCTCTAGAGCAACACTCTAGTTCCAAACAGAACTGCCTGTGAGAAAGGAAATGGTCTCCATCTGCACCATCCAACGAGCACCCCTTGGCTGTGTGGCTCCTCAGCACCTGAAATACGGTCAGGGTGACTCAGCAATGCAATTATTAATATTGTTTAAGTTTGCATTGTGTGCCTAGTGGCTACCGTACTCAACAGCACAGTTCTAGATCCTGAGAAACAGAAGGGCTTTGGCCAATTACTGCTGGATCCCAATTTTGCTGTGAGGCTTGACCTGGTCATTGATGCCCCCCAGGGCCTACCTTCTAGAACATGAGTTCCACGGAGACGAGGGATCAGGGCCATTTTGTTCACTACTGTTTACTATATTCATAGTGCCCTACTGCGAAGCCCGCACGTTAAGTGTTCAGTAAATATTTGTTTAAATGAACAAAATAAAACAAAATCTGGTTAATCCCAACTTCTTTGCCTATTTTTGTGGGGTTATCTTTGCAGAACCCTATTAAATCCAAATAGGACATATTTATTTTGAGAAATGCCGAATTAATGATAAATTCAAAATGAGTTTCTAAGAGAAAAGATGTCTGGAGTATGGCCACCACCCCTTAAAGCTGAAGTCATGAGGGGCAGCCACAGACCTGGCCCTCAGATCCACGGAGAGAGACCGAGCCCACAGGAACCACGGCCAGTAAGACCACAAGCCCCAGTCTGCCCGGGACAGCTCCAGCTTATACCTATTGTCCCAACCAAACACTCAGGAGTGTCCAGGTCAGAAACTACACAGTCACCCTATGCCAGACCCAGGGTGGCAGATATGATGTGGTCAGATTGGGACGATATGTTCCTGGTAAACTGCGGGATAATCACCGGTGTGAAACTGAATCCTCTTTGGAATAGATGAAGGAAGTTTAAAACACCCTGCAATGGAATCTTTTCATGAAAGGAAAAACATCAGCCTTAAGCCTCGGTATGTTTGAGGCCTGTGCTCGCCCGCCCCGGATGTTCTGGAATCCAGAACCCACCACACGAGCTGCAGGGCGGGTGCAAGCCCCACATTACCTGCAATGGCCACCGCTGTTCGTCTCTCGGATGCTTTTACTTCTGGAGCCACTTCTCCCAACTCTGAACGTCTAAAATAATTGCAAAAGAAAATGCTAATTAAAATAATGAAGTAATACTACAATGTGAATCTACCTATCAAGTTGGCTGCATATCCGAATCTCTCGGGGAACCTTTAAAAACTACAAATCCTGGCCACACCCCGGACCACCGAAACCAGACCTGGGGGTTGGGCCTGGGTATCACTGCTCTCAAGATCACTGCCCTCGAGGATTCCCATGTGCAGCCACCACGGAGAAGCGCCGGTCTGGACAAACCAGCAGCACCCTCCACCACTGCGGGCCAGAGCACAGATCGCCATCCAAAAAGACATAAAAATATACATACCCTTTGACCAGTAATTCCACTTCTACCCTAAGGAAATAATTAAGATTTAGTTACAAAGATGTTGATACCAGCTTTACATATAATAGCGAAAAACTGGATGCCATTTATTTATTTATTTATTTTTGGCTGCCTTTTAAAATCAAAGTCCAATTACAGAGAGGTATGGCACAGTCTTACTCTGCAGTCATTAGAAAATAGTGTGTAGATCTCATTTTGTGGACAAAAAGATGCTGGATGATGTTACAGAATGAAGTTAATGACGTGTATATTAGTGGGAGGAAATATGTGAACATTTACGGTAGGAATATCCACAGTATGGTGATGTTTTAATGAAATCGTGTGTATTTATGTGTTCACCTATAGGTATATAAGGAGATCTAGAAGGATGCTCATCCAAAGTTAATAGTGTGGGCAGGGAGGGGTGATCCTGAGTTCTTTTAAGTGGATTTGGTAAATGTAGTCCATTTAAGAATAAACTATTTTAGGTTTATTATAGGAATGAGTAAATGTGTTGATTTTGTCAGGAGCCAGAGTTCTACTGTTGAAGAAGGGACATACAAATATGGAAAGAAGGTGGGGTGCCTGGGGGGCTCCGTCGTTAAGCGGCTGCCTTTGGCTCAGGTCATGGTCCCCGGGTCCTGGGATCGAGCCCCGCATCAGGCTCCCTGCTCAGCGGGGAGCCTGCTTCTCCCTCTCCCACTCCCCCTGCTTGTGCTCGCTCTCTCTCTCAAATAAATAAATTAATAAAATCTTTAAAAAAAACAAAACCAAAAAAATATGGAAAGAAGGAAGTTAGAGAAAGAACCCCCAGAGGTACACTGGAGCTAGAGGCATAGCGTGAACACACGAGTTCTACACACATGCTTGTGTGCTCACGTATACGTGCACTGGTATCTACACGCATGCCTTCCCTAGCTCCGTCCACTGAATGGGCCAAAAACCAAAGACACTACACAGTACTGACGAGCACACCAAGACCCTTTAACACCACGGCACACTAAAAGACACCAAGTCTCCTTGGAGAAATGGCGGATGCCAGGGCCAGGAGAGAACAAGAGGAGTCTGAGCGCCTGATTTCAGAAAATAAGGACGTGCTCAAAGAACGCTAGGGCATGGGGCTCCTGGGTGGCTCAGTCATTAAGTGTCTGCCTTCGGCTCAGGTCATGATCCCGGGGTCCTGCGATCAAGTCCCACATCGGGCTCCCTGCTCCGCAGGAAGCCTGCTTCTCCCTCTGCCTCTGCCTCTCTCTCTCTCTCTCTGACTCTCATGAATAAATAAATAAAACATTTTAAAAAAAAAGAAAAGAAAAACATGGCGACTGAGTGTCTGTGTGGGTACAGAAACACAAACAGCGAGGTGGGGGGAAATGAGAAATGAGAATGTGAGTGAAAATATTAAAAAGAGCAGACTCTGGATAAGGAGCTCTAGGTACAAATTATTGTAATAAAAAATGTACTAGTGGTTACTTCTCACTGGGTAGCAGGGACATGTGTTTATTTTGTCCTATTTGAGTTTCTTTAAGCAGAAGTATGTATTAATTAAGACTGAAAGAGCAATAAAAGTGATGTAGTGAGCAGGGTCAGAGTGGGTCAGAGTAAGACATGCGGGTACCCTGAGGAGACCAGATTCTCCACGGCCTCTTCCAACACTGCACTGACCCTGAACTCTGTGCAAGACCTGCGCAGCCACAGCGAACCAGCTCCCCTTAATTCTCCAGAAAAACACATCAAATCCACCCTCCCAGAGGAAACTCCGGACCCCCCGGTGGGTCTTCCAGCATGTTCTTTGGGGGCCTCGTCCTCTGCCCGCTGCGGTCACTGTGTTCGTGGCTTTGAGCCCCTGTCCAGTGCAGAGTGCTAAGCAACACTCGGACTCTGACGCTGATAAAAAATAAGAAATATTCATTGCTTTTGTAGTAAGGAAAAAAACCCTTAAAATAGACAACAACACAACAGGTTAAAACTAGTCCCCAGAAAAGCAGCCTGGCCTGCTGGCCACGCACACAACACCCAAAATCCCGGGGGATCGCCAGGCCTCCACTCACAGCACATGGGCTCCCTGGACACGCGCTCGGGCCGCTCCCAGGACAGGGGCTGAACCTCAACCCGTTCCTTCCCACACAGCAAAGCACGTAAGTGACATTATCGCAGGGATGACCTGAGCTTGTGCTAGTGTATAAACACGTACAGAGAAATCGGCCCGTCACCCTTGTCAACAAACACCACGTGATCGCGTCCCGGTGCTGTGAACCACGGGCAGGGCCCAGCCTGGCAGGAGGCAGCAGAAGCTCAGCTAAGTCCCGTGCTGTCTGCTTGAAAGCTCCACCCAGAACGCTCGCGTGGCCTGAACTGCGCCCAGACCCCAATGCTGAAACCCTAACCTCCAGCATCACCGTACTTGGAGAGGGACCTGTGACATCTGGTCTTCGTCTCCCTTTCTGGCACAAAGCTCCTACAGGTGAGTTTTGGAAAGCACCTAAGGATGGGGGCAGGGGGCAGGTTGCCCGGGGAACCAATCGTGTGGTTGGAACTTTCAGTCCACCCCCCCGCACGACGTCCTGGCAGGGGAGAGGGGCTGGAGGTTGAACCAATCACCAATGGCCAATGAGTTAACCACGCATGCCTGTGTCGTGAATCCCCCATAAAACCCCAAGAGGACAGGGTTCTGAAGCTTCCAGGTCAGTGAATGTGAGATCTGGGGAGAACGGCAGGCTCTGGAAGGGCTCGGAAGCTCCTTGCCCCTTCCTACAGACCTCGCCCTGTGCCCAGCTCCCCTCTGGCCATTCCTGAATTACATCCTGTTATAATAGATGGGTCAACTAGTAAGGAAAATATTTCCTTGAGTTCTGTGAGTCACGCCAGCAAATTCATGGAACCCAAGGAGGGGTCCCAGAAACCTCTGATTTACAGCCAGTCAGCCCCACGTATGGGTGATGACCTGGACTCTTGCCACTGGGATCCTAGGCTGGCGCTGCTCATGGGACCCCCAGTCTGTCGCCCATCAGCCACAAGCATGGCAGCATCTGAAGTGGGGGTGGGAGCAGGCAGGAGGGGGGGTCCTGCAGGACTGAACCTTGACCCCATGGGATCTGAGGCTGTCTCCAGGTGGACAGGGTCAGACACCCTGCTGGTGTCTCCAAATTCTTGGTGTGGAGGGAACCCCTCCACACACAACATTAGAACCGGGGTGAGAATACCATTTCAGGGGGTGATCCCAGGTAAATGAGGTCTCAAGGCTTGGGCCCTGCTCCGACATCCTACAAGATGACAGGGTGGAGAGCTGGCTGTCTCCGCATCTGCACAGAAACGGCCACGTGAATACAGAGCAAGGAGCCTGAGACGGAGGCCTCAGGAGACCCCAAAGCTGACCACACGGCCATCGGGGCATCCAGCTTCCGGGACAGTGAGAAACAAGCATCAGTTGCTGAAGTCGCCTGGCCTGTGGGCCTCGTGATGATGCCCTGAGCAGATGAGCATAAGACCCCAAACCATCCTGCAAGGTGGACACAGGGCATAAAGATCTGCCCAATACCACCCAGCGAGCAAACACAGCCAGACCCAAACATGAGTTTTCTGGTTCCCTTTGGGTTCATTACTTCTAAGACTCGGATAGATTTTAGGTAACTTACAATTATAGCTAGTAATTACAGGAATCATAAAAATCAGACCATCTGCCAACTCCCAACCAGCACCGTTGTGAGTAACAGCCCTGCTAAGCGGCCTGTGGCCAAGACAGTGGGAACCAAGTGCGCTCACTGGGGCCCCAGACGCAGCCCAGGGGGCTTTCCGCAAAGCAGGCTTGGAAAACTACTAATATCATTAGTGTCTGCTTCTGATCTCCAAAATAAAACAAATATAAAATACAGGAAAGTACCAAGAAAATGCCTTTGCCCTTTTGAAAATGATTCAACATATTAACCAATCCTCTCCCCCTTTCATCCAGTCACACTGCTGTCGCTCCTTCTGGCCACCGACTCTAGAGGATCAGCTTCCGGCTTCCGTGAGGCCGTGTCACTCCCTTAGGGTGAAGTGAACCCCACCGAGGGGTCAGTCTTCTCGTGAGGCCCATGCGGGGTGTGGAAGCCAAAGTCGGAGCCCAGCTCCGGTCCTGCCCGGGGCCAAGGGCACAGAGACCCAGGGTGGGCGTGGGCCCCTGGCCTCCGTGCTGACCAAACCTGGGGGGTCTCCACACACAGACGAGGGGTGACCTGCCCACAGCCCTGAGGGCCCCGTGTGTCTAGCAGTTCTTCCTTGCTAAGTCAGTAAGCAGACATTCTGGCTTGCACCCTCCGAAGGCTCCCCTGGAGTCTGCAGGAGAAATGAGGACCCTGACAACCAGCGGCCTCACCAGCCGTCTCTCCTGGGTGATGCGGCCAAGCATACTGCCCTCGTCCATGCTTTTTCCTCTCTTTTTCCAATTGCCCAGCAGATTGACCTGCAGAACTTTTCTACTTAGACCTGGAGATTCTGATTCCAGAGACCAGGGTGTTTGACCGCCCTCTGACAACAGAGACACCTGCCCACCTCAGAGTTGCCCCCTCCTTGGACAGTGTCCTTCAGTGCCCAGAACGAACTGTCCAAACCTCATGAGCAGGGCTAATGCCCAGCGACAAACCCAGCTCCTTTAGCAGGTGGTGCCAAGAAAACAAGAAGATAGAAAACCATCCCAAACAGGAGGATGCTAGACAAACCGGGGCAATTTTGCTTACCGTCATGCGGCCAGCAACGTATTGTTAACCGCTTTGGATGATAAAAAGTCTGACCCGATTTCTGCTGGTTGATGCTGACAGCTTTTAAGACCTGCCACTTCCCCTCCTGCCCCACGCTGAGGCCAGCTGACAAGAAAGCCTGGGGACTCCCTCCCCCGGCACTGGCTGGACCCCTCATCCCATGACCACCCTGAAACAAAACAAAACCTGAAGCCAACTGCTCAGAAAGCCTCACTGAACTAGTACTAGACCTTTTTAAACCAACCAGGTGTGTGCTGTGGGTTGAAACGTGTCCCCTGAAAATATATGTTCAAGTCCTAACCCCGGTAGAGCGAACGTGGCCTTATTTAGAAACAGGGTCTTTGCAGATGCGATTAGTTAAATTAAGATCAGGTCGTACCAGGTGGGGTGGGTCTCTGATCCAAGAGCTGGTATCGTGGGAAGAGGAAAGCGCGGACAGATACGCAGGGAGAGAAACACAGGACAGTGGAGTTGCCGTGTTCCCAGTCCCGGGATCGCCTGGGATCGTCAGCGGCCACCAGAAGCCAGCAGAGAGGCAGGGGCCCACCGGCCCTCAGGGCCTCCAAGAGGCACCCACTGGCCCACACCTCCGCTTCCAACTCCTAGCTGCCAGAACTGCAGCAGGAGTCTTCATGCCACTGTGTAACTGCATCTCTAGCCGCCAACGCAGCCTGTGTGTGGCTCCTGATGGCGGGACTCTCCCCAGCCTCCGTAAGAGACACACAGTCTCTTCTCTACGTCTTGTAAGGACACCAGTCACCGGATGAGGGCCCACGGAACCCAGTATGGCCTCATTTTAACTAATCACATCTGCAAAGAGCCTACTTCCAAAGACGGTCACATTTACAGGTGCCAGGGGTTAGGACTGCAATGCACGTTTGGGAGGGGACGCGATTCAACCGGTAACAATATCCAAGCCCAACCAGAGGCCATCCCACCGCTGCAGGGTGACCACACACGTTGAAGTCTACATCTCGCTGTGCAGTGGCGGGCCTGGCTGAGACAACACCGACCACAGGGCTCCCTCGCACGGCATGGGGGCGGCGGTGGGGGACACAAGAGGAGGTTGGACGTTATAGCACAAGTAGCATGCAAGGACTCTGCAGCCTGGCAGCGGCGCCCCCAAATGTGCTGAAGTGTGCAGGGAGGGCCCCCTGCTGCCCTCCTGCTTTTCTGCACCTGGAACCCCCCACTGAGGGCAGGGGAGCCTGCACCCTGAGAAAGACGCACAGCCCCCGTGACAGCCCCCACATCAGGCACCAGTGTCCCCTCAGCGGGCCCCGGGGCAACGTCAATACAACATCCCAAGCTGAGCATCCTCCCAGGACAGGAATGGCGTGTCCTGCAACCAGGCTTTGGCCTGGGCTCCTGCTGTGTAGGTCACTGAGCAAGGGGAAACGGCACTAAAACACAGCCGGATCCTCCGGGAGCTTACACTAGAGCTGGTCACACCCGCGGAACACACACGTGCTCATCTCTGAGCCAAGGCTGGCCATCCCCACCCCACACACCTCCTCAGGTTGCTGTGAGGGTCCGGAGGGATGTGCAGGAGTGAGGCAGTATCATATAAGGCAGTCAATGTTCTCCCAGATTTACTCGCACATTTATTCAGTGCTAGCAACTTCCCTAGGAGTTGGGGACAGCTTAGTGAAGGACACAACTACCCAAGTTTTAAACAGAGCTGGACTGGGGAGCAGGGGAAAAGACTGCTGTGGGATGGGGGGGGGGAACCTCCCGGAGAAGGGTGCACAAGAGCATCAGCCCCACGCTGGTGGGAGGGAGGGCCGAGCGAGCAGAAACAGGATGGGAAACACTGAGCTTTCCTGACCACAGGCAAGACTTGCTTCCACTCTGGAGGGGGCTCTGAGTGCAGGTGACATGCCTGTCTGGTGCTGCAAACAGCAGAGGGGTGACAAAGGTCAGCCCTAGGTGGTGGCAGTACCAGAGACGCTGACATGGGGTTGGGCTGAACGACAGAACAGACAGATGGGAAGGCTGTGGGAGGGCAGGGCTGCCGGGACCCCGAGCGGCTGGGGCTGCTGGCCTGGGAGCAGTTGCAAAGAAACTATTTGTGTGTCTCCAGCTTCCTAAATTCTCTCACTGTGGCCAGCAGTTTTCCAGATCTATTTGCAAATAAAATAATCAAAATCCAGCTGCCACCCTGTAGACAAGCAGGTTAGAGACGTCAGGGAAAACTCTTACCAACTCATCTAACTTGAAAAACAGGTAAGATGATTCTATGGAGAAATATGTGTATAATAACAATCGGGAAAATTCTGAAAAAGAACAGTAATGAAAGAGGACAAAGCCTACAGAGAGGAAAACACAGGACCAGCGGCCAGAAATTAAAGCTGCAGGCCTGGCTCTCGAGATACAGCTGGGTCACAGGGAAACACGGTTCCCAATCAGCCAGGAACCTCGTCTCTGGCCCTAGGAGCTCAGAGTGTCTGGGCTCATTCAGGCATGGGGAACCTGGAAAAACAGGGGTGCCTGGGGGCTCAGTGGGTTAAGCGTCTGCCTTCGGCTCAGGTTATGATCCCAGGGTCCTGGGATCGAGCCCCACATCAGGGTCCCTGCTCGGCAGGAGGCCTGCTTCTCCCTCTCCCTCCACCCCTGTCATGCTCTCTCTCTCTCTCTCACTCCTCTCTCTCTCAAATAAATACATAAAATCTTAAAAAGGAAGAATAAGGCAACTAACAATTTCATAAAACGTCTCAACACAGACAGCCTAACAGAAGTAGCCCATGTGAACCAGGCAGGTGGGTCTGGGAACCCCAAGTGGGAACCCTTCTTCCAACGAGAGCCGCATTTGCGCTAAGTCCATCTCCAAGCTTCTCTGTCAAACCATAATCTGAGCCTCAGATGCTCTGCGAATACAGCTTCTTCCTCCAACAAACCGTGTGAGCGCATCCTTCTGTCAGCTCCACCCAGAGCGCACCATGGAGACACGACGCGCGCTCTGTGGTCAGGACAAAACACAGAACCAAGATTTTTGTTTGTGTCTCAGTAAGTACTTCTTACACAACTGCAGTCATCATTAATGGGGTGAGTCTGCCTCAAGTTTGAACTTAAACGGCGTCCCTGGGCCTTGGTTCCCTCATCTGTCTGATGGGGCAGAGGTACCTGGAGGGGGGCCTGACAACGCTCTTCTGAGAAGCAAGCAGAATGTATGTTTCAGAGAACATTCCCTGACCCGATGGTTCTGGGGAAGAGGCCCTTCCCTGAGCTGGATGGAGGCTGGCGGCACGGCCTTGCCCACAGCACCCGTCCCAACACTCCTGTTTTCTGCTGAGGGAACACACTGGGTCGCTGGCGTGGTCGTGGGGCAATCACAGATCCACGGGGAGTTGGGGGGGTGGCCAAAGTCTGTGTCCTGCTGGCAAGAGCACGTCCCTTCTTCAGAAGCCACAGCAGCCACTGGGCAGGCCAAGGGCTCCCACTGGACTTGTCCTGGAGCAGACACACACCTTGTCTGGGTCCCCCAGTGTCTCCACCCCTCCCCTCCCCTCCCTGGGCCTCCACCCAGCATGAAGAGCCATCCGGACCAGGCCAGGCTCTGGCGGGGAAGTTGAACCCTTCCCAGAAGGCAGAGGCCCGGATCCTTTCCTTCCCCACCAAATGATGGTGTTAGGAGAGCATCTTTGTGGACAGGAATGGCAAAATAAAGTCCTAGGTACTTGTAAGTGTCTGGTGGATGAGAAGGGGAGCATCTCAGCTGCCAGGAAAGTGGACGGGGCCTCCAGGGCACTCATTCACCTCCTGCTCTTTCCTCAGAGGGCAGCCCTCACTGGGTTTCTTCTGGAAACAAAAACCTGAGGGGATGCAGGTGGCGTGTTAACAATGGGATCAAAGACCCTGGGACCGGCTGTTGCTGAGGGACTAAAAGAGGTCAGGTAGAAAGTTTCCATCTTTAAAGACTCGGGGAGTGAAGAGTCCTCGTTCTTACCCCAATAACTCCATCGGACAGGCAAGACTTTTCAAGTCTAATGTCAGGTGTTGGGAGGTGCAGAGAGGCCTTAAAGTCTGGTGGGGGGAGAGGAAGGCAGTTCGACCACCCATGAGGACACTTCAATAGGATCAACTAAAATAGACAGGCCCTCTGACCCCAATGTCCAATTCTTGCGCAGGTCCACAGGGAGAGACAACATGCAGCATTATTTTATGGAGAAAACTGGAAACCCTCTGACTACATAACAGGACCGTGCTGCACGATATTCTATAGATGTCAAAAGTTGGGTAGATCTGATCCTTGTTCTGACATGGGGACAACAGGAACCATACCACGGGGTGAACAAAGCAAGCCGCAGAAGCTGTATGAGAGCATTTAAATAAAACACACCGACCCCCGACACTGCACACCATTTGAGGGAAGGCAGGAACCCCAGAAACCCACCAGCGAGTGATGGCCCCCGGGGTTAAGAACCTCTGACTTAGACAACATTTCAAGCCACAGAAAACAGAAGCCATGTAGCAGAAAACATGTGCTGGGATTAGCACAGATGGGCCACAGAACCCGAGGAGCCCTAACACCAAGGCACAGAGTACAGGAGACAAGCCAGGAGGCCCGCAGGACGGAGCTGATGGCAGCAGGTCCCCGAGCTCCATCTCTCCTGTCCCCTCTACGCTGCTGTCACGGGGACTCCCCCTCCATGAGTGGCATGCAGGGAGCTCACACATGAGGCCGGTCCTACAGTCCAGCCCAGCATCCTTGTCTCTACGTAGCCCCAAACTCACTGGACTGTGGGTCACCTCCAACATATCTTTTCCTTTGAGGCCTTGCTCCTGGCCAGGCCCTTGTGCCTAATGCCCAGCACATCAGTAAGGGCCTCCTCTGTCCTTCCCAGCTCCCCTACAGTGATTCACGGGGGAAAGAACACCAGAGTCAGAGGCTCCTCCGTGCACAGCCCGGCAGAAATCGCAGATCCCTTCCCAGCCCTGCCCCAAACCCTGCCTTTCTCCCCCAGGACTGAGTCCAGGAGGCTGAGCATCTGCAGGTCAGCTGACTGAGACGGGCCAGAAAATCTCAGGAAGTCGGGTCTTCCTGGCCAGACTCTGCCCTACCAGTGAAACCTGCAGGGTAGACAGGTCAGGGTTACATGTGGACATGAGGACTGTCCACAGATGCATGCATGCCATAGTCATATGCCACAGTGCCCAGTTCTCTCTGTAAAATGAAGTAAAGGACACTGACAGTTCCGTGACCTCAGCTTTCCAGTGAGTACACGTCAGAGCATTCATTACAGATGAGTACCACCTGCAGACTCATGGGGTCACTAAAAACAGGACGATACCAGTCTACACCAATGCCACCTACCACAGGGACACCATAGAGGGCCTGCTGGCTCCCAGCAGAGCACCCCTAAGCCCACCTCCGACCCGGGTCTACAAAGTAGTGTGTCTGGACACCAAATGCACCATCACATCTGAGAGGCCTGAGGGCCGCCGCACACAACCTCAGACATCTCGCGGCTGCCAGGCCACCCCGCCTCCCCCTTTCCTGACAAGAGGCGCAGGAACGGGGTGGGACCTTGAACTCCCGTTCAGTCTGGCCTTCTGAGGGATGGGCCAGGTGTTTATTCTATTTATGAGCTCAAAGTACTGGGTACTTTGTGACCAGAGCTCCCCAAACCTGGAAAGCCAGCAGGAAGATGGGAATGCCCACGACTTGGCCAGCGTCATTAGGGCCGTGGGCAGAGCCAGCTCACCCCATGCATGGCAGGGCCTCCCCCCGTGAGAGGCCTGGTACCTGTCCTCTCCACCCCACAGGAGCGGGTACCACAGCCACCACGTCTAAGACCCTCTGAGTGTGCACGGTCTTCAAACTAAGAATTTTGCCAATTAAAGCAATGACCTTGAGACTCATTCTCCTCCTCTGGGAAGGTACTGGACTGTCATTTCCAGCTTGCACGACTAGTTAGATTATGGAAGCAAAAACTAATTATAATTAATGGCTGAGGTTTTCTTTTGCAAGGAAGGATTGTTTCAAAAATGACAAACTCGGCGTGTGTCACCATGTTTCCCTAAAGAAAGAACATTTTCGCACCGAGGCAGTGGAAGGCGGTGATGTCAGAACGGGGCTGCCACCCAGCAGGGCCCGCGGCCCGGCCCGGCCCGGCCCGGAGACCCGACCCGCAGCCCCCACCCCGCGGGCGCGCGGCCTCCCCTGCCCTCGCACGCGACCTTCGGGGACCCCCGGGCTGCGCCCCGCGGGGGAGAGCCCAGCATCCGCTCCTACGCGAGCAAGTGGAAAACAGCTGCGCAGGGCAGGGCCGGCGCGCCGAGCACCGGGCGCTCGGGGCCCAGCGCCTCCCAGGCCCAGGGCCGCGCCTGCCCCACCCGACCCGACCCCCGCCCCAGCCCCCGCCCCTGCCCCGCCCGCGCCCCCTCGCGCCCCCCGGCCCGGCCGCGCCCGCCCAAGGTCGGCGGGAGGGCCGCGGGGCCCGGCGGGCGGGGGTCCGGGCGGGCGCCGGGGGCGGGGGGTCCAGGGACTGGCGGCCCGCGTCCGCACCTGCCCGCAGGGACCCCCACTCCGCGGCCCGCAGCCCCCTCTCCGGCTCGGCCTGAGCGCCGCACTCACCCGGGCGACGCCATCAGCGCGGCGAGGTCTCCGCGCTGCCGCCGCCTCCGCTTCCTCCGCGCTGAGCGCCTCCGCTGGGGAGGGGCCTCGCGCCGGCCACGGCCGCCCGCCCGGGCAGCTCCAGGCGGCGGGGGCGCGGGGAGGGGGCCGCGCTCGGGAAGGGGGCCCCAGGCGGCGGAGAGGGGACGGGGCCCTGGGGGGCGCTCGGGGAGGGAGCGGGGGGGGGGCGCCCGGGGAGGGGTCCCGGGACAGCTGGGGGCCGCGGGGAGGGTCCCGGTATCGCCCCCGAGCGGCCAAAGGAGGGGATGCGGGGGGGCAGGCAGTGTAGGGCTGGCATCAGGAGTGGGGGCGGCCGCAACCCTGACCCGCCCACCGGCCCACCTGCCCAGGTGCCCGCAGGCCAGGACTCCGGGAGAGGTGCCTACGGGGCCAAACCAGCGGAAAACCTGCCCCGGGGCCACGAAGCAGCTGCGGGACCGGGTAAAATCGACGCCTCCCTACCACAAGAGTTTGATTTCCCTAAGAAAAGCCTTTTCTTCAGCCCAGGAGAGCAAGGCACCGTCACTACTATTAAGCAAGTGGTAACTATGCTATTACTTGCTGTGCTGTCTTGCACGAGTTGCTGGCCTCTCTGAGCCCAGTTACCCCTCGTCAAATGTGTATAAAATTACACTGTTCAGCCCTAAGGACTGTGGAGCACTTTGACCATCCCTTACATTGTGTTATTCAGCAATGATAAGGAATCTGGGGTTCCTACAGGGGGTTTCACAGGCACCGCCTATGAGTGCTTGAGCCTCAGTTCCTGTTTCAGCACAATGAGTTTTCAAAAATAAATGAGCTCTTGTAAGTGAAAACGCTTATCAAAAAGCTTTGGAAAATGTAAACCACTGTCGATCATATTTCTGTCTTATGTTAGACATTACTGATAATATTCTGTTTTTACTTGTTGATAAGAGGAAGAGCAAAGCCAAGACAGGAGCCAGAAGACCTGGGTTGAATTCTGGGCTCCACCCATCAGGAACTCTGCGATCTCGGCAAGAGAGAGCCTCATCAGGGCTGTCCTCTCCTCACCGGAAAAACGGGGTAAAAATAGGTCCCTTCCTCTGTCTGGGTGTTGAACGAGTTAATATTTGTAAAGTGGGTGATACATTGGCTGGTGCATGGTCTCTTTTCCTTGCTGAGAATCCATCCAATGTTTTGAGCATCTTTGTTCCCTTGGGTAAAATGCAAGGTCAAGAAATTGCTGCCTTAAGGTCAGAAGGTAATTAATGCTCCGTAAAGTTAGCTAAGTAAAGCTACGGGGGCTGTGAGACCCAGATTGGGAATAAATCCAAGACCAGGGTTAGGGAGAGTTTGGGGAGGGGGCAACTGCTAAATAGCCTGGTTCAAGGAAGTAATGATTGCTACTGGAGTGAGGGAGGGCAGATAATTTTTTACAAATCAACTTAGTTGACTTTAAAATATATTTTAAAATAACTAAATATAAGTTCACTGAAATATTCTCCCTCAACATGAATTTTAGTGGGTATGTGCCATTTCACTGCCTAGTGGATGATTATGTTTTAACCAACCCCTACTGTTGGACATAAATATTGCTGCCAATATTCATTATTATAAGAAATATGGACAAAAAATATCCCCATCCATGATTATTTCATCCAGTATTCATCCATGATTATCTCCTTTTTTTTTTTTAAGATTTCATTTATTTGACAGAGAGATAGTGAAGGCAGGAACACAAGCAGGGGGAGCGGGAGAGGGAGAAGCAGGCTCCCCGCTGAGCAGGGAGCCCGAGGTGGGGTTCGATCCCAGGACCCTGGGATCATGACCTGAGCCGAAGGCAGACGCTTAACGACTGCGCCATCCAGGTGCCCAACCCCCTGCCCCATGATTATTTCCTTAAGCCAAGTTTCTAGGAGTTGAATTTCTAGGTCAGATGATGTAAGCATTTTAAGTCTTTTCAGGTACATATATAACATACACACACACACAAACACACACATATACATACACTTACATATGCTATACATACATATAGACTCACACAGATTACTCTCCCAGCACATTTACCAACACTGATGATAGTGCCAGTTTCCCAAAACTTGTTCTATAAATTTAACAATTTCTTTTGTTGCCAATTTGGTAGGTTAAAAACCAGTATTTTTGCAAAATGGTAGACTAGGAAGTTCCAAGCTCTAATTTCCTCACAGAAAAGTGAACAAAACAACCTGAAACTGCCTGAACTAATTTTGTTGGGGCTCTAAACACCAAAGACTTACAGCAACCAAGCAAACACTCAAGCAAGAAAAACACATATTTAAAATTGCAGGTAAGTTTTCTGGCGTTTTTACTTGCGTTGTCCCACCCCTTCTCCAGGGTAGCAGTGGTCTTGGCCTTGAGCAGGTAGGATCCTGTTTCCCAGTCCCCACATACTTACTGTCTTGGACAGGCCTTGTTTGCATACAACCTTAGAAGAAGTGGTAAAGGGAGTCCATCAGATTGAAACAACAGAATGCTAGACCAGAACTCACAGCAGGATGAAGTTGTAAAGATCTATCATAAAGATAAATATATGGGCAAATACAAAAACCAAAATTTTAATTTTGGTAGTAACTCCACTTTTTATTTTCAATAGGACTTAAAAGACAAATGCATACAAATAATTATGTTATAAATATATATTACTGGGGGGCACCTGGGAAGCTCAGTTGGTTGAGCATCTGCCTTTGGCTCAGGTCATGATCTAGGGGTCCTGGGATCGAGTTCCACATCAGGCCCCTTGCTCAGCAGGGAGTCTGCTTCTCCCTCTCCCTCTGCTGCTCCCCTGCTTGTGTGCTCCCTCTCTCTCTCTCTCTGACAAATAAAATCTTTAAAATAAATGTTACTGCGCACAGGGTATAAAAAATGTAATTTGTGATATTAATAACTTGAAGGAGAAATGACTGTAAAGTGTAGAGTTTTTGTATGAAGTTGAGGTGTTCAAATCATTAAAATTAGACTTTTGTAACTTTAGGATATTATATGTAATCTGCATGGTATCCATAAAGAAAGTCTCTATAGAATATATAGAAGAGTATATACTTGAAGGGAATCAAAACATGTCATTACAAAAAAATCAGCTGACCAGAAATAAGGCAGTAATAGAAGAGAGACAAAGCTCTAAGACAAATAATAATAATAATTTTTTAAAAAGGCAAAGTGGCAGTAGTAAATTCCTCCTTATCAGTAATTATTTCATATGTGAATGGATTAAATTGTCCAATCAAAAGGCAGAGATTGGCAGAATGGGTTTTAAAAAATAATCCAAATATATACTGTTTACAAGAGACTCACCTTGAGTCTAAAGATGGAAAAAGATTGGAAGTGAAAGGATGGTAAAAGATGTTCCGTGCAAACAGTAACCAAGAAAGCTGGGTAAACTATTTAGATAAAATAGACTTTAGGTTAGAACTGTTATAAGAGATAAAGAAAGACATTATATATATTTAAAAATAGTCAATTCACCAAGACATAGCAATTATAAACATATATGCACCAAATAAAAAGCCCCAAAATAAATGAAGCAAATATTCACAGAATTGAAGGGAAAACTAGTTCTATAATAATACTTGGATACTTCAATAGTCATTTCCTACAGTATATAGGAAAACCAGGAAGAAGATCAAGAACGAAACAGAGAACCTGAACCATACTATAAATTGGTTGTGTCCAACAGAACACTGCATGCAATAGCAGCATAACACACATTCTTCTCAAGTGCACGTGGACCATCCTCCAGAAGAGACCACATGTCAGGCCACAGAACAAGTCTTAATAAATTTAAAAAAGATTTCCAATCATTCAAAATATCTTTTCTTATCACAGTAGAATGAAACTAGACATCAAAAATATAAAGCAGGAAAATTCACAAATATGTGGAAATTAAGCAGCACACCATAAACAACTGATAAATTAAAGAATAAATCACAAGGAAAACTGGGAAATACCTCAACAACAATAAAAACATAGCAACACATGGGATATAGCAAAAACAGTGCTAAGAGGGAATTGTATATATATATATCTTATAAAAGAAGGAAAATCTCAAATCAGTAACCTAACTCTATGCCTCAAGGGAAAAAAAAGTGAAGAGCCCACCAACCCAAAGCTAGCAAAAGGAAGTAAATAATAAAGACTAGAAAAGAGAAAAATAAAGAATAGAAAAATCAATGAAATAAAAAGCTGATTCTTTGAAAAGATCAAAATTAACAAACTTTTAGCTAAACTCACAAAAGGACAGAAGACATAAATCACTAAAACCAGAAATCCAAGTAGGGACATTACTACTGGTTTTACAGGAAAAAAAAGAATTATAAGAGAATACTACAAATGACTGTATACCAACAAATTGCAATCACCTAAATGAAAACACTGATTTCCTGGAAACACAATTGACTGAATAATGAAGAAACAGAAAATCTGAACAGATCTATAACTAGACATTGAAGTAGTAATCAAAAAAACCTCACAACAAGGAAAAGCGTGGCTTCAATGGTGAATTCTACAAAATATTTAAATAGTAACATTAATCCTCTCTTTGAAAAAATTAAAGAGCATGAGATCAACATTACACCTGATACTAAAGCCAAAGACCAGACAAGAAAGCTACAGACCAATTTCCCTTATGAATATTGATACAAAAATTCTTGACAAGATACTAGCAAACAGAATCCAGAAAAAGACTATATACAATGACCAAGTGGGATTTATTCCTGGAATGCAAGGATGGTGCCACATATGAAAACTGATCAGTATAATATATTACATTAATACAAAGGAGAAAGGAAAAGTACATGATTATCTCAATGTATGCAGAAAAAGCATTTGACAAAATTCAACAGCTTTCTTGACAAAAACACTCAAACCAGAAGTGGATGGAAACCTCTTCAACACAATAAAGGCCACATATAAAACCCGAGAGTTAACACCATACTCAATGGTGAAAGCCTGCAAGTTTTTCCCTAAAATTAGAAACAAGAAAAGGATGCTCGCTTTTGCCACTTCTATTCAACACAGTACCAGAAGTCCTAGTCAGATCAATTAGGCAAAGAAAAGAAAAGGCATCCAAACTGGAAAAGAAAAAGTAAAATTATCTCTGTAGATGACATGATCATATATGTACAAAGTCCCAAAAATTCCACACCAAAAAAAAAAAAATCAACAATAAAAACCCTATAATACTTAATAGGTGAATTCAGCAAAGTTGCAAGTAAAAAAATCAATATGCAAAAATCAGCTGTGATGATGGCAGCAGGCCATGCACCTGCAGACACCTGCAGCAGGCCTGCCCAAAGACCTCAGCAGCCATAGTCACATCAGCCAGCACACCCAGAATCTCTGACCACACTCTTTGGAGAGGTCCTTCCCTACTGAACCAGCCAGTAAGAATTAGAAGAGGTAACTGCTTCTTCAAATGTACAAATACCAACACTAGGCTAGAAAGATCATGAATAATGACATCACAAACCTAATAAAGCTAAAGAAACAGAAACCCATGAACTATTTGACAAAGAACACAAAATAATTTTCTTAAATAAATGAGAGAAAAAAAAATTACCCCTGATGAACATAGATGATAAATCCTCAACAAAATTCTAGCAAGCTGGATTAAACAGCGCATTAAAAGTACACCATGACTAGGTAGAATTTACCCCTGGGGTGCAAGGATGGCTCAAATTATGCAAATCAATCATTGTGATACACCACATTAGCAGAATAAAGGATAAAAATCACATGATCATTGAAATAGATTCAGAAAAGCAGTTTACAAAACTCAACATCCTTTCATGATAAAAACTCTCAACAAAATAGGTACAGTAGGAATTTACCTTAATACAATAGAGGCTGTTTACAAGAAGCCCATAGTTAACATTATACTCAATGATGAAAAGCTAAAAGTTTACCCTCTAAAGTACTAAACAAGGCAAGAATGCCCACTCTTGCTTCTCCTATTCAACATTGTACTATAAGTCCTAGACAGGATAATTAAATAAGAAAAAATAATAAATAAAAGACATCCAAATCAGAAAGAAAGTACAATTATCTCTGTTTACAGAAGACATGATCTTCTATATAGAAAGACTAAAGACTACACACACACACCTGTTAAAATAAATGGATTCAGTAAAGTTGCAGGATACAAAAATCCATGTACAAAAATCAGTTGCATTTCTATACACAAACAAACCTATATCCAAAGAGGAAATTAAGAAAACAGTCTCATTTACAATATCATCAAAAACAATAAAAGCGGCGCCTGGGTGGCTCAGTCGTTAAGCGTCTGCCTTCAGCTCAGGTCGTGATCCCAGGGTCCTGGGATCGAGCCCCGCATCGGGCTCCCTGCTTCCTCTCACTATCTCTCTCTGTCAAATAAATAAATAAAACCTTAAAAAAAAAAAAACAATAAAATACTTAGGAAAAAACTAAGGAGTTAAGAGACCTGTACATAGAAATCTACAAAACAGTGAGGAAAGAGATTAAAGAAGACACATTTCATGTTCATTGACTGAAAGAATATTGTTTTAAAATCAATTATTCAAAATGATCTACATTTTCAATACAATCCCCCAAAAATACTAATGGCATTCTTTATGGAAGTAGGAAAAAATAATCCTAGAATTCATTTGGAACCACCACAGACCTTGAATGTCCAAGCAATTTTGAGCAAGAACATACTGGGGGCATCACACTTCCTGATTTCAAAATATATTAGACAGCTACAGCAATCAAAACTGCATGATACTGGCATAAAAACAAATATACAGGGCACCTGGGTGGCTCAGTTGGTTAAGTGTCTGCCTTTGGCTCAGGTCATGATCTCAGGTTCCTGGGATTGAGTCCTGCATCAGGCTCCCTGCTCAGCGGGAGCCTGCTTCTCCCTCTCCCCCCTGCTTGGGCTCTCTCTCACGATCTCTGTCACTATCTGTCTCTCTCTCACAAATAAATAAATCAAATCTTTAAAAAAATAAAAACAAAAAACAAATATACAGTAGTCCCCTCTTAGCCATGGTTTCAGTTACTTATGGTCAACTGCAGTCCAAAACCAGATGATCCTCCTTCTGACAATCAGAAGGTCAATAGTAGCCTAACGCTACATGTAATGCCTACACTATTCACCTCACTTCCTCTCACCTCACATCATCACAAGAGGAAGGGTGAGTGCAGTACAAGAAGATATTTTGAGGGCACCTGGGTGGTTCAGTTGGTTAAACAACTGCCTTCGGCTCAGGTCATGATCCTGGAGTCCAGGATAGAGTTCTGCATCGGGCTCCCTGCTCAGCAGGGAGTCTGCTTCTCCCTCTGACCCTCCCCCGTCTCATGCTCTCTCTTCTCTATCTCATTCTCTCTCTCTCAAATAAATAAAATCTTTTAAAAAAAAGATATTTTGAGAAAAATAAAGACCAAAGTCACATAATTTTTATTATAGTATATTGTCATAATTTTTCTATTTTTTTATTGGTTACTGATATTAGCCTTTTATTGTGCTTAATTTAAAAATTAAACTTTATCATAGGTATGCACATAGAGAAAACAACAGAGTATGTATAGGGTTCAGTATTATTCCCGTTTCAGGCATCCACTAGGGGTCTTGGAACATAGCCCCCACTGACAAGGGGGGACTACCAATGGAACAGAATGGAGAGCCCAGGAGTAAGTCCATGCATCTACAGTCAACCAATCTTAGAGAAGCGTGCCAAGAACACTAAATGGGGAAAGGACAGTCTCTCAACCAATGTTGATGGGAAAACTGGATATCCACATGCAGAAGCATGAAATTGGATACTTATCTCACATCACACACAAACACCAACTCAAAATGGATAAAAGACATAATCCTAAAACCTGAAACTATAAAACTCTTAGAAGAAAACATAGGGGAAAAGCTAAATATTGCACTCTGCAATTAATTCTTGGGTAAGACACCAAAAGCACAGACAACAAAAGCAAAAAATACACAAGTGGGGTTATATCAAACTGAAAAACTACTGTCTAGCAAAGGAAACAATCAACTAAATGAAAAGACAACCTATGGAATGGAAGACATTATTTGCAAACCATAAATCTGATAAGAGGTGAATATTTAAAATATAGAAGAAACTCCTTCAACTCAATAATAATTTCTTTTAAGAAAAACTGATTTAGATGGCTAAAATTAACAAGTCAGGGAACGACAGATGTTGGCGGGGATGTGGAGAAAGGGGAACCCTCCTACACTGTTGGTGGGAATGCAAGCTGGTGCAGCCACTCTGGAAAACAGTATGGAGGTTCCTCAAACAGTTGAAATTAGAGCTACCATTCAATCCAGCAATTGTACTACTGGGTATTTACCCCAAAGATACAAATGTAGGGACCCGAAGGGGTACGTGCACCCCAATGTTTATAGCAGCAATGTCCACAATAGCCAAACTGTGGAAAGAGCCAAGATGTCCATCGACAGATGAATGGATAAAGAAGAAGTGGTATCATGACCTCACTGATATGAGGAATTCTTAATCTCAGGAAACAAACTGAGTGTTACTGGAGTGGTTGGGGGTGGGAGGGATGGGGTGGCTGGGTGACAGACATTGGGGAGGGTATGTGCTACAGTGAGCGCTGTGAATTGTGCAAGACTGTTGAATCACAGATCTGTACTTCTGAAACAACGCAACATATTTTAAGAAAAAAGAAAAAGAAGAAGATAGCAGGAGAGGAAGAATGAAGGGGAGTAAGTCAGAGGGGGAGACGAACCATGAGAGATGATGGACTCTGAAAAACAAACTGAGGGTTCTGGAGGGGAGGAGGGTAGGGGGATGGGTTAGCCTAGCGATGGGTATTAAAGAGGGCACATTCTGCATGGAGCACTGGGTGTTATGAACAAACAATGAATCGTGGAACACTACATCAAAAACTAATGATGTACACTCGGCATCAGGGAAATCCAAATCAAAACCTCAATGAGATACCACCTCACACCCGTCAGAATGGCTAAAATTAACAAGTCAGGGAATGACAGATGTTGGCGGGGATGTGGAGAAAGGGGAACCCTCCTACACTGTTGGTGGGAATGCAAGCTGGTGCAACCCCTCTGGAAAACAGTATGGAGGTTCCTCAAACAGTTGAAATTAGAGCTACCGTTCGATCCAGCAATTGCACTACTGGGTATTTACCACAAAGATACAAATGTAGGGACCCGAAGGGGTACATGTACCCCAATGTTTATAGCAGCAATGTCCACAATAGCCAAACTGTGGAAAGAGCCAAGATGCCCATCGACAGATGAATGGATAAAGAAGATGTGGTATATATACACAATGGAATATTATGCAGCCATCCAAAGGAATGAGATCTTGCCACTTGCAACGACGTGGATGGAACTGGAGGGTGTTATGCTGAGTGAAATAAGTCAATCAGAGAAAGACATGTATCATATGACCTCACTGATATGAGGAATTCTTAATCTCAGGAAACAAACTGAGTGTTACTGGAGTGGTTGGGGGTGGGAGGGATGGGATGGCTGGGTGATAGACATTGGGGAGGGTATGTGCTATGGTGAGCGCTGTGAATTGTGCAAGACTGTTGAATCACAGATCTGTACTTCTGAAACAAATAACGCAACATATTTTAAGAAAAAAGGAAAAGAAGAAGATAACAGGAGAGGAAGAAAAGGGGAGTATGTCAGAGGGGGAGACGAACCATGAGAGATGATGGATTCTGAAAAACAAACTGAGGGTTCTAGAGGGTAGGGGGGTGGGGGGATGGGTTAGCCTGGTGATGGGTATTGAGGAGGGCACATTCTGCATGGAGCACTGGGTGTTATGAACAAACAATGAATCATGGAACACTGCATCAAAAACTAATGATGTAATATATGGTGATTAACATAACAATAAAAAAATTAAAAAAAGAAAAGAAAAGAAAAACTGATTTAGAAATGGGCAAAGGACCTCAAGAGACATTTCTCAAAAGAAGACATAAAAATGGCCAACGGGTATATGAAAAGGTGCTCAACATAACTAATCATCAGGGAAATGTAAATGCAAACCACAATCAGATATTACCTCACACCTGTGAGAATGGCCATTATCAAAGAGACAAGATATGTGTTGGTGAGGATGTTGAGAAACAGAATGCCTGGTACACTGATGGTGGGAATGCAAACTGGTGCAGCCACTGTGGAAAACAGTATGGAAGGTCCTCAGAAAGCTAAACATAGAAATACCATGTGATCCAACATCACACATCTGAATATATACCCAAAAGTATTGAAGTCGGGACCTCAAAGAGATATGTGTACTCTGCTGTTCGTTGAAGCATTATTCACAATAATCAAGATAGGGAAACAGCCTAATTGTCCATCAAGGACTGAATGGATAGAGAAAAATGTGGTGTATAAATACAATAGAATATTGGTCAGCCTTTAAAAAGCAGAAAATCCTGACATTTGCAACAACATGGATGTACCTAGAGACCCTTATGCTAAGTGAAATAAACCAGACAAAGGACAAATTCTACATGATCCCTCTTTTAGGAGGAATCTAAAATAGTAAAATTCAGAACCACAGCATGGAATAATGGTTACCAGGGGCTGGGAGGAGGGAAAAACAGAGCGGTGTTGGTTAGTCAAAGGGTACAAAGTTCTAGTTATGCAAAATGAGTAAGTTCTGGAGATCTAATGTACAACATAGGGCCTATAGTTAACAACACTGTATGGTATACTTAAAAATATGCTAAGAAGGTAGATCTTATGTTAAGTGCTCTTAAACCCAAAAGAAAAAATACATATAATAAGTAAATAAACAAATAAACAAAAATAATAATACATAAAGGGAGTGACAAGAAACTTTTGGAGGTGATAGGATGGGTTTATGGCCTTCATTGTGGTGATGTCTTCACAGGGATATTCTGATCTTCAAGCTCATCAAACTGTATACATTAGATACGTGGAGCTTTTTGAATTTCAGCCATACTCAATAAAGAGAATAAGGAAAATCAGTTGTATTTCCATTCACTAACAATAAACAATATTAAAAAGAAATTAAGGAACCAATTCTACTTACATTA
Organism: Callorhinus ursinus; assembly: GCF_003265705.2. Taxonomy (NCBI): domain Eukaryota; kingdom Metazoa; phylum Chordata; class Mammalia; order Carnivora; family Otariidae; genus Callorhinus; species Callorhinus ursinus. The sequence continues at coordinate 8,867,871 of NW_027397122.1, read as the reverse complement.
TCATCAAAAAGAAGAATATTTAGAAATAATGGGCACCTGGGTGGCTCAGTCAGTAAAGCAGCGAGCTCTTGATTTCACCTTAGGTCGTGATCTCAGGGTGGTGAGACTGAGCCCCACAATCGGGCTCCACACTCAGTGGGGAGTCTGCTTGAGATCCTCTCCATCTCCTTCTGCCCCCCCCTGCTCATGTGATCTCTCTCTAAAATGAATAAATAAATTTAAAAAAAATTTATACGAACTTACAGAAGATGTGACACTGGAAACTATAAAACAATGTTGAAAGAAATTAATGAAGATATAAATAAGTGGAAAGATATTCCATATTCACAGATTGGAAATCTTAATATTGTTGTCAATGCAACCCAAAGCAATTTACAGTTTCAATGGAATCACGATCAAAATCTCAAGACATTTTTTTACAGAATAGAAGAAGTCATCCTAAAATTCATATGGAATCTCAAGAACAATGAATAACCAAAATACTCTTAAAAATAAAGAACAAAGTTGGAGGACTCATACCTCCCAATTTCAAAACTAACTATAAAACTATAGTAATCAGGGCACCTGAGTGGCTCAGTCATTAAGCGTCTGCCTACGGCTCAGATCATGATCCCAGGGACCTGGGACTGAGTCCTGCATCAGGCTCTCTGCTCAGCGGGGAGCCTGCTTCTCCCTCTCCCACCCTCCCTGCTTGTATTCCCTCTCTCCCTCTCTCTCTCTCTGTCAAATAAATAAATAAAATCTTTAAAAAAAACTATAGTGATCAAAATAGTGTAGTACATAAAGACAGACATATAGACCGATGGAATAGAATATTGAGCCCAGAAATAAATTCTCACATATGTGGTCCAACATATTTTCAACTCAATTGCTAACACCAGTCTATGTGGAAAGGATAGTCTTTTCAAAAAATGGTGCTGAGAAAACCGGAAATCCACATACATAAGAGTGAAGTTGGACTCATACCTTACATCATATACAAAAATTACTCGGGGATGCCTGGGTGGCTCAGTTGGTTAAGTGTCTGACTTTGGCTCAGGTCATGATCCCAGGGTCCTGGAATCGAGCCCCACATCAGGTTCTCTGCTCAGTGTGGAGCCTGCTTCTCCCTCTTCCTCTGCCTGCCGCTCTGCCTACTTGTGCTCTATCTCTGTCAAATAAATAAGGTCTTCAAAAAAAAAATTACTTGGGGTGCCTGGGTGGCACAGTTAAGTATCCGACTCTCAGTTTCAGCTCAGGTCATGATCTCAGGGTGGCAGGATCGAGCCCCACCTCAAGCTTTGTACTCAGCATGAAGTATGCTTGAGACTCTCTTCTCCTCTCCCTCTGCCCCTCTCCCCTGCATGTGTGCTCGCTCTCTCTAAAATAAATAAATAATTTTTTTAAAAAAATTACTCAAAATTGGTCAAAGACCTAAACATTAAAACAATAAAATTCTTGGGAAAAAAAATCGGGGGAAAAGCTTCATGACATTGTATTTGGCAATGATTCTTTTGGATATGATACCAAAAGCAAAGGCAACAAAGAAAAAACTTGATCAATTGGACTTCATCAAAATTTAAAATTTCTTTTGTATCAAAGGACATTAGCAAAAGAATGAAAACACAACCCACAGAATGGGAGAAGATATTTGCAAATCATATACCTGATAAAGGGATTAATATCCAAAATACATAAGGAACCCCTACAACTCAACCACAAAAATATCCAAACAACCCAATTCAAAAATGGGCAAAGGGCTTGAATAGACATTTCTCCAAGGAAGATATACTTATACCAATGAAAATATGCTCAACATCATTAGTCATTAAAGAAATGCAAATAAAAAACCACAGTGAGGTACCACTTCCCACATGCTAAAACGACAATCACCAAACAGAAAATATCAAGTGTTGCTGATGATTTGGAGAAATTGGGACCCTAGTACATTGTTGGTGGGAATGTAAGATGGTTCAACCACTGGGGAAAACAGTTTCACAGTTGCTAAAAATGCTAAACATAGAAATACCATATGATCCAGCAATTCTGCTTCTGGGTATATATCCTAAAGAAGTGAAAGCAGGAACTCAAACAGATACTTGTACACCAAGGTTCACAGTAGTAGGTATTCACAATGGTGAAAAGATGGAAACAATCCAAATGCCCATCAACAACTGAATGGATAAACAAAATATGGTATAAACATAAAATGGAACATTATTCATTCATAAGAAGTGGAATTCTGGCACATACTACAACACGATAAGCCTAGAAAACATGCTATGTGAAATAAGCCAGACACAAAAGAATATTCTGGGACTCCACTTATATGAGGAACCTAGAGAGGCAAACTAAGAAACAGATACAGAAAGTGAATTAGGGGTTACCAGGGGCCGGAGATGGGGGAATGGGGAGTTACTGCTTAGTAGTTAGAGTCTCTGGAACAATAAAGTTTTAGAAATAGTGATGTCATGGTTGGACAACATGGGAATGTAATGAATGCCACAGATTTGTACACTTAAAATGATTACAATGGTAAGTTTTATATGTATATATTTTGCCAAGACAAAAAAAATTTTGAAGAGAATCTATTTAGAAATCTCAGAAATTTTAAAAATATATTGTTGAAATGAAAGATCTGAAAGAGTGGATTTTAATTATCAGAAAATGCAGGCTATATACCTAATTGGACCTTAATCCTAAAAATAATTAAAAACTCTGGATAATTATTTTAAAACTAAAATTATCTAATCAATTAGTAAGGAAGCTGGGGATCCTCTGGTCACATCATAGAAGCAAAGAGGTGAGCCTAGAGAGTGACTACCGCTTCCCTGTCTTGGGGGCCTTCTTCAGACCAGACAACATGCATTTGGGATTTCACAGCTGCAGGTGTTTGAGGAACAGAAAACAACCCTCCGGACCCATCCAAGGCCGGGGCTATAAAAGAACAGCCTCCATCCCTGGGGCAGGGACTCCAGAGGGTCATACCCATGGTTTTTACGGTGAAATAGAAATAACTGGCCTCCGCCCCAGAGAAGAGCTGAGTGTCTCCAATTTGGTTCAGGAGAGGATTACCTCTGAGAATATGGAAACCACGAGTGGCCCTTACATGGCTGTGCAACCTGAATTAACATCACCTGGGTAATCTGAAAACTGAGAAGCAACTTTAGAGTGATCCTGGGTTAGGAGTGCTTCCAGAGCCTGGCAGACACAAACACAAATTTCCTCTGGAAGAACCCACATTTATCCTGGGTATCAGAGAATTTATGAAATAAAATACCAAGAAAAATGAAATGCCAAAGAAAAATTCTAAATAAATTTTGAGAGTCAAAAATAACACAAACAAGGCACCATGAATGAGGGAAAAAAAATCGGAACAGACCTTTAAGAATTTCAGATAAATGGAATTGTTAGACACAGGCTTTACAGTAACTATGTTTAATACTTTAAAACAGATAAAAAATAACCTTGAAATATATACAGAAGAGAATGAGATTTGAAAAACAATCAAAATTTAAAATAGAATTGAAATTATAAGTGTAATGGATGGGCTTAATAGCAAATTAGACACACTGAAACTAGTTAAATGGAAAATAGAACTGAAAGATTATCAGTAATGGAGCAAAAAGTCAAAGAGAAGGAAAATATGAAGAAGGGTTAAGAAACACAGCAGAAAAAGTCAGAAGGTCTAACCTGTATATAATTATGGACCCAGATGGGAAAAGAGGGAAAACGGAGAAGCAGTATCTGAGAAGATAGTTACTAAGAATTTTCCCAAACTGGTGAAAGATACCACCTTACAGCTTCAAAGGGCTAAACAAATTAGTTATGTAACACCTGGTTACATTAAGAGTGAAATGTATAAAATTAAGAGGATGTACTTTAGGCAAGAGGAAATTGGCAGATGGAAGATCTGGGCTGCACGAAGTAATACAGAGCATAGAAAATAGAAATTTAAATAAAAATTGGCTTTAGAGGGGCACCTGGGTGGCTCAGTCGTTAAGCGTCTGCCTTTGGCTCAGGTCGTGATCCCAGGGTCCTGGGATCAAGTCCTGCATCCGGCTCCCTGCTCAGCGGGAAGCCTGCTTCTCCCTCTCCCACTCCCCCTGCTTGTGTTCCTTCTCTCGCTCTCTCTGTCTCTGTCAAATAAATAAATATTTTTTAAAAAATTGGTTTTAGAAACAATAATAGTGTATTGTGGGTTAAATTTTTAAAAAATTTATAGCAAGAGTTGTAGGAAAAGTAATGGGCTCCCAAAGACGCCCACATCCTAAGCCCCACTGCCTATGAATACGTCATGTCACATGGCAAAACAGCACAAATTCATCATGTTCCAGTTCTGTAGGTTAGAAGGTGTTGGCAAGGCTGTGTTTCTTGCCAAAGGCCCCTGGGGAAAATTCTGTTCCCTTATCTTTCCCAGTCTCTAGAGGTGGCCTGTTGATCTCTTCTCACGGCCCCCTCCTCATTCTTCAAATCCAGCAACGTTGCATCTCCTGATCTTTTATTCTGCCTCCTGTCTACATTCATGGACCCTGGTAATGACATTGCCCCTTCCCCTAATCCAGATAATTGTTTCATATTAAAGTCAGCTGATTACCAACCTTAATTCCATCTGCAACTTTAATTTTTCTTTGCCATCATCCAGTACGAGAAACATACACAAAAAAACCAATAAGCATAAAGAATAAATGCAAAAAAAGAACTTGACCTAACATATACATATACAGAGAATATTACACTCAATATCTATAGAATATACATTTTTTCAAGTGCTCATGTAACACCCATCCCCCACCCCTTCCCCTCTGATAACCATCAGGTTGTTCTCTATATAAAAGTCTATTTCCTTCCAAAAGAACTAAAATACATGGAGGCTAAAGAGCATCATACTAAAGAATGAATGGGTCAAACAGGAAATTAAAGAATTTTAAAAATTCATGGAAACATAAGAAAATGAAAACACAACTGTTCAAAATCTTTGGGATGCAGCAAAGGCAGTTGTAAGAGGAAAGTATATAGCAATACAAGCCTTTCTCAAGAAACAAGGTCTCAAATACACAACCTAACCCTACACCTAAGGGAGCTGGAGAAAGAACAGCAAATAAAGCCTAAACCCAGCAGGAGAAGAGAAATAATAAAGATCAGAGCAGAAATCAATGAAGTAGAAACCAAAAGAACAGTAGAACAGATCAATGAAACTAGGAGCTGGTTCTTTGAAAGAATTAACAAGATTGATAAACCCCTAGCCAGACTTATCAAAAAGAAAAGAGAAATGACCCAAATCAACAAAATCATGAATGAAAGAGGAGAGATCACAACCAACACCAAAGAAATACAAACAATTATAAGAACATATTATGAGCAACCCTGTGCCAGCAAATTAGATAATCTGGAAGAAAGGGATGCATTCCCAGAGATATATCAACTACCAAAACTGAACCAGGAAGAAATAGAAAACCTGAACAGACCTATAACCACTAAGGAAATTGAAGCAGTCATCAAAAATCTCCCAACAAACAAAAGCCCAGGGCCAGATGGCTTCCCAGGGGAATTCTAACAAACATTTAAAGAAGAATTAATACCTATTCTTCTGAAACTGTTCCAAAAAATAGAAATGGATGGAAAACTTCCAAACTTGTTTTATGAGGCCACCATTACCTTGATCCCAAAACCAGACAAAGACCCCATCAAAAAGAATTACAGACCAATATCCTTGATGAACATGGATGCAAAAATTCTCACCAAAATACTAGCCAATAGGACCCAACAGTACATTAAAAGGATTATTCACCATGACCAGAGTGGGATTTATCCCTGGGCTGCAAGATTGGTTCAGCATCCGCAAATCAATGTGATACAATACATTAATAAAAGAAAGAACAAGAACCATATGATCCTCGCAATAGATGCAGAAAAAGCATTTGACAAAGTAAAGCATCCTTTCTTGATCAAAACTCTTCAGAGTATAGGGATAGAGGGCACATACCTCAATATCATAAAAACCATCTATGAAAAACCCACAGCGAATATCATTATCAATGGGGAAAACCTGAGAGCTTTTCCCCTAAGGTCAGGAACATGGCAGGGATGTCCACTATCACTATTGCTATTCAACATAGTACTAGAAGAAGTCAAACTCTCACTGTTTGCAGATGATATGATACTTTATGTGGAAAACCCAAAAGACTCCACCCCAAAACTGCTAGAACTCATACAGGAATTCAGTAAAGTAGCAGGATATAAAATCAATGCACAGAAATCAGTGGCATTCCTATACACCAACAACAAGACAGAAGAGAGACAAATCAAGGAGTTGATCCCATTTACAATTGCACCCAAAACCATAAGATACCTAGGAATAAATCTAACCAAAGAGGCAAAGGATCTGTACTCAGAAAACTATAAAATACTCATGAAAGAAATTGAGGAAGACACAAAGAAATGGAAAAACGTTCCATGCTCATGGATTGGAAGAACAAATATTGTGAAGATGTTAACGCTACCTACAGCAATCTACACAGTCAATGCAATCCCTATCAAAATACCACCCACATTTTTCAAAGAAATGGAACAAATAATCCTAAAATTTGTATGGAACCAGTAAAGACCCCAAATAGCCAGAGGAATGTTGAAAAAGAAAAGCAAAGCTGGCGGCATCACAATTCTGGACTTCCAGCTCTATTAAAAAGCTGTCATCATCAAGACAGTATGGTACTGGCACAAAAACAGACACAGAGATCAACAGAACAGAATAGAGAGCCCAGAAATGGACGCTCAACTCTAGGGTCAACTAATCTTCGAAAAAGCAGGAAAGAATGTCCAATGGAAAAAAGACAGTCTCTTCAACAAATGGTGTTGGGAAAATTGGACAGCCACATGCAGAAGAATGAAACTGGACCATTTCCTTACACCACACACAAAAATAGACTCAAAATGGCTGAAAGACCAAAATGTGAGATAGGAGTCCACCAAAATCCTAAAGGACAACACAGGCAGCAACCTCTTTGACCTCAGCCACAGCAACTTCTAGAAACATTGCCAAAGGCAAGGGAAGCAAGGGCAAAAATGAACTATTGGGATTTCATCAAGATAAAAAGCTTTTGCACAGCAAAAGAAACAGTCCACAAAACCAAAAGACAACCGACAGAATGGGAGAAGATATTTGCAAATGACATATGAGATAAAGGGCTAGTTCCCAAAATCTATAAAGAACTTCTTAAGCTCAACACCCAAAGAACAAATGATCCAATCAAGAAATGGGCAGAAGACACAAACAGACATTTTTCCAAAGAAGACATCCAAATGGCCAACAGACACATGAAAAAGTGCTCAACATCGCTCAGCATCAGGGAAATCCAAATCAAAACCTCAATGAGATACCATCTCACACCAGTCAGAATGGCTAAAATTAACAAGTCAGGAAACGACAGATGTTGGCGGGGATGCGGAGAAAGGGGAACCCTCCTACACTGTTGGTGGGAATGCAAGCTGGTGCAGCCACTCTGGAAAACAGTATGGAGGTTCCTCAAAAAGTTGAAAGTAGAGCTACCATACGATCCAGCAATTGCACTACTGGGTATTTACCCCAAAGATACAAATGTAGGGATCCAAAGGGGTATGTACACCCCGATGTTTATAGCAGCATTGTCCACAATAGCCAAACTGTGGACAGTTTGGTTTTCAAGAGCCAAGATGTCCACTGACAGATGAATGGATAAAGATGTGGTATATATATACAATGGAATATTATGCAGCCATCAAAAGGAATGAGATCTTGCCATCTGCAACAACGTGGATGGAACTGGAGGGTGTTATGCTGAGTGAAATGTCAATCAGAGAAAGACATGTATCATATGACCTCACTGATATGAGAAATTCTTAATTTCAGGAAACAAACAGGGTTCCTGGAGTGGAGGGGGGTGGGAAGGATGGGGTGGCTGAGTGATAGACATTGGGGAGGGTATGTGCTATGGTGAGTGCTGTGAATTGTGTAAGACTATTGAATCACAGACCTGTACCTCTGAAACAAATAATGCATTTTATGTTAGAAAGAAGAAGAAGATAGCAGGAGGGGAAGAATGAAAGGGAGGAAATTGGAGGGGGAGATGAACCATGAGAGACTATGGACTCTGAGAAAAAAACCGGGTTCTAGAGGGGAGCGGGTGGGGGGATGGGTTGGCCTGGTGATGGGTATTGAGGAGGGCGCGTACTGCATGGAGCACTGGGTGTTATACGCAAACAATGAATCATGGAACACTAATGATATAATGTATGGTGATTAACATAACAATAAAAGTCTATTTCTTGATTTCTCTATTTTTTTTCCTTTTTTGTTTCTTAAATTCCACATGAGTGAAATCATATGGTATTTGTCTTTCTCTGACTGACTTATTTCAATAAAGGGTGAGTATCCAAAATATACAAAGAACTTACACAATTCAACACCCAAAAAACAAATAATCCAATTTTTAAAATGGGCAGAAGACACAAACAGACATTTCTTCAAAGAGAATAGACCAATGGCCAACAGACACATGCAATGATGCTCATCATCACTTATCAAAGATGTACAGGTTTATTTCTGAGCTACTCGATTCCATTGGTTTATATGTCTATCATATACCAACACCACACTATTTTGACTACTGTAGCTTTGTAGTAGGTTTTGAAATCAGGAACTATGAGGTCTCCAGGTTTGATCTTTTCAAGATTGCCTCAGCTATTCACTATCCCTTGAGATTCCATATAAATTTTAGAATGGACTGAAAAATAAAAGTCACTGGGATTTTGATAGGGAGTGCACTGAATATGTAGATCACTTTGGGTAATACATCTTAACGATACTGTCTTCCAGTCCACAAACATGGGATAGGTTTTCATTTATTTATGTCTTCTTTTATTTCTTTCAGCAATGTTCTGAAATTTTCATTGTGTAAGTCTTTCATCTCCTTGGTTAATTCTTAAATATTTCATTCTTTTATTATACTATTATAAATAGATTGCTTTTATTTATTTATGTATTATTTATTTATTTATAGAGAGAGAGTGCACAAGTGGAGGGACAGAGGGAGAGAGAGAGAAAGTATCCCAACCAGGCTCCATACTCAGGACAGATCCCGACACGGGGCTCCATCTCATGACCCCTGAGATCATGACCTGAGCCCAAATCAAGAGATGGATGCTTAACTGACTGAGCCACCAGGCACCCCAAGAATTGCTTTCATAATTTCCTTTTCAGTTTGCTCATTGTTAGTGTATGGAATTGCAACTGGTTTCTGTATTAACTGTATTCTGTATTAACTTTGTATCCTGCTACTTCGCTGAATTCATTTATTAAATAGTTTGGTAGCATCTTTAGGATCTTCATATAAGATCATATCATCTGGAAACAGAGATTTTACTTTTTCCTTTCCACTTCGGATGCCTTTTATTTCTTTTTCTTGCCTAGCTGCTCTAGCTAGAACTTCTATTACTATGTTGTATAGAAGTAGTGAAAGTGGGCATCCTTGCCTTATTCCTGATCTTAGAGGAAAAGTTTTCAGTCTTTCACCATTGAGTGTTAAGTTTACTGTGTTGTTCATGTACATTGGTCTGTTGTTTTCTTTTCTTGTAGTTTTTGCCTGGCGTAAGCCAGCCTCATAGAATGAGTTACAAAGTGTACTCTTCAATTTTTTTGAAAATGTTTGAAAAGGTATTCTTCTTTAAATGTTTGGTATAATTCACCAGTGAAACCATCAGGACCAGCACTTTTCCTTGTTGGGAGATTTTTTTTTTTTTATTGCTGACTCAATCTCCTTACTAATAAGAAGTCTATTCAGATTGTCAATTTCTTGATTTAGTCTTGGTAGATTTTGTGCTTCTAGAAATTTGTCCATTTCATCTAGATTATTCAATTTTTCAGCATACAATTGTTCATGTATTCTCTTATTTATTTCTGTAGAATAGTAATGTCCCCACTTTCATTTCTGATTTTAGTAATTTGAGACTTCCTTTTCTCTTAGTCCATCCAGCTAAAGATTTGTCAATTATGTTGATCATTTCAAAGAACTAACTTTTGGTTTCATTGATTTTCTCTGCCATTTTTCTACACTCTTATTTCATTGATCTCTGCTCTAATCTTTATTTTTTCCTTTTGCTAGCTGTGGCTTTAGCATATTCTTTTTCTAGTTCAAGTTGTAAAACTTTGTTGTTTTGAGATCTTTCTTGTTTCTAATGTAGACATTTATAGCTATAATCTTCCCCCTTAGCACCACTTTCAATGCAACTCATGAGTTTTGTATGTTGTTTTGTTTTCATTTGTCTAAGTATTTTCAAATTTCCCTTGTGATTTCCTCTTCAATCTTTTGGTTGTTTAAAAGTGTGGGGGTTTTGTTGTTGTTGTTGTTAAAATTTTGTTTGAGAGAAAGCAAGAGAGCACAAACAGGGGGAGTGGCAGGCAGAGGGAGAAGCAGGCTCCCCACTGAGCAAGGAGCTGGATGCAGGACTCAATCCCAGGACCCCGGGATCATGACCTGAGCCGAAGGCGGGTGCTCAACGGACTGAGCCACCCAGGCATCCCTAAAAGTGTGTTTTATATTGCCCTTCCCTACCCCATTCATCCCTTCATTTTTTTGCTGTGTGTGTGTATGTCTGTCTGCCTGTCTGTCTGTTGGGGAACCAGGCATTAAAGATTAAGGTATTCAAAAACACCTGCATATACAGGGGAAATTACAAAATGATTGTGCATGCCCAAGGAAAAAAGACAAGATTTAAGATTTAAATCTACATCCTGGGCTGATCCTGGGCACAGAATGAGTATAACAATAAAAAATAAACAAAAATAACAAAAAACAGCAAACCCTGGGGAAGGGAAAGAATCTGATTTTCAGAGTTATCACATTATTAGATTCAAATGTCCAGTGTTCGACAAAATATCACATGGCAAAGAGACAGGAAAAGCATTACTCATCTGCAGATGATCTCTGATGATGACTTGTTTGTGACAATTGTCTTCTCGCTGCTTCCAAGGTTTGCCCTTTTTCTTTGGCTTTTTAAAATCTGATTATAATGTGTCTTAGAGCGGGTCTTTTTGAGTTCATCTTAGTTGGAGTTTGTTGAGCTTCTTGGATGCTTATATTCATGTCTTTCTTCAAATTTGGGAAGCTTTCAGCCATCATTTCATTAAATATTCTCTCTGCCTCTTTCTTCTTCTTTGAGAGTCCCATAGTGCAAATGTTGGTGCTTTTGGAGGTTTCCCATAGACATCCAGGTTGTGTTTGCTATTTTTCATCTTTCTCTATTACTGAACCTCAATAATTTCCATTGTCTTTTCTTAAAGTACTGATTTATGTTCTGCCTGCTCAAATCTGTTTTGATTCCTTGTGATTTTTTTAAAAGATTTTATTTATTTATTTGACAGAGACACAGCGAGAGAGGGAACACAAGCAGGGGGAGTGGGGGAGGGAGAAGCAGGCTCCCCGCTGAGCAGGGAGCCCAATGTGGGACTCGATCCCAGGACCCTGGGATCATGACCTGAGCCGAAGGCAGACACTTAATGACTGAGCCACCCAGGCGCCCCCTTGTGATTTTTTTTATTTCAGTTGTACATTTCAGCTCCAGAATTTCATTTTGGTTTCTTTTTAGATTTTCCATCTCTTAATTGATACTTGCCTTTTGTTCTCACATTGTTTCCTTGACTTCCTCTACATCTTCCTTTAGTTCTTTTAGCATCTTTAAGAACATTATTTTAAGGTCTTTGCCTAATATATCTGCCAATAAGTCTTTTTCAGGAACAGATTCTGTTGTATTTTTTTTCCTTTGAATGAGTAAATATCCTGTAAGACACTTGAGCCAGATGGGGAAGGTGCGATAATAATGGCTCCCTGCCTCTTTGTACCTCTATGTTCAGAAGCAGCAATCCGTGATCAGATGAAAGATTCCTGATATTTGGAGGGCAGAATCCTTGTTTGCTTGGCTCCCACAAGCTGTGTGCAAGTTGGTCCAGGAATGGCTGCCTGCCAAGTGGCTGGGGGTTGGCAATGTGTAGCTATTACCATCCTAGAACTGAAATCAAGTAAAATTTCCTATCTAAACCTTCCCCTGAAAGTTGCAAGCCTTCAACAGGTTCCAGAGTTCCAAAACAGTTACATCAGATGATTCTGCCTGTACGATTGTTGTCCAGGCAGAGAAACAGATTCCTGATGCTTTTGACTCCACCGTCTTCCTAGAATCCTCCTTAGTCTTTTGTTGGTGGTGGTGGTGGTGTTTTCAAGAAACAATTTCAAAAACTTGTTTTTCTATTCTATATTTTGTTCATCTCTGATCTTTACTATTTCTTTCCTTCTGCTGGCTTTGGGTTTAATTTCTCCACTTCTGAAGGACAGTTTTGGTGGATACAGGATTCTTGACTTACAAGTTTTTTGTTGTTTTTTTTTTTCCTTTCACCACTTTGAATATGCTAACCCATTGATTCTCGCCTCCAAAGTTTCAGGTGAGGAATCTGGTAATAGTCTTATCGAACATCCTTTTTATGTAATGAGTCACTTCTCTCTTGCTGCTTTCAAGATTCTGTTTTTGTTTTCAACAATTTGTTTGTCAATATTATCGATTTTTTTTCAAAGAACTATCTTATTTTCTCCACTGTTTTTATCTTTTCAATTTCATTGATTGATTCTCTTGTTTCCTTCCTTCTGCACCTCCAGGTTAATTTTGCTCTTCTTTTTATAGGATCTTAAGTTGAAAGGTTAGATTATTTTCCTGAGACTTTCCCTCTTTCTAATGTAAGAATTTGGAGCTATAAAATTTCCTGTTAGTACTACATTCACTACATCCCACATATTTTGGTATATTTTGCTTTCATTTTCATTCAGTCCAATGTGCTTTATTACCCTTTGAGAATTCTTTAACTCATAAATTATTTAGCAAATTGTTGTTTATTTTCCAACTGTTCCAAGATTTTCCTGTTATCTTTCTGTTCCTGATATCTAGTTGATTCCATTGTAGTGAGAATACACACAGTATGATTTCAATTATTTTAAATACGTTGAAGCTCTTTTTATGGCCCTATTGTGATAAATGGTCTATCTTGGTAAACTGTCCATGAAAACTTGAAATGAATGCCTATTCTGCTATTGCTGTATTGTGTGTGTTGGACCCTGCTGATTGATAGTACCATTGAGTTGTTATATATTGTTGCTGATTTTCTGGGTACTTTAATCAATTGCTGGAAGAGGGGTATTGATGTCTCCACCATAATCATGGATTAGTCTATTTCTCCTCCCAGTTCTATATTTGCTTTACATATTTTGCAGCTCTGTTGTTTAGTGCATACAAATTTAGGATTGCTATGTCTTGATAGCCTGACCCTTTTTATCATTATGAAATGCTCCTCTCTCTGTAATTTTCTTTGCTCTGGAATCTACCTGACAATACTACTGCTTTCTTTTGATTACTGTCTGCATTGCATATCTTTTTCCAACTTTTTATTTTCAGCCTACCTATACCATTACTTTTGAACTGAGTTTTCTTGTGGGGACTATATATTTTTATCCACTCTGTCCCTCTCTTGGAATAGGCATATTCTGATATTTACATTTAATGTAACTTTTGATATACTAGGACTTCAGTGGGGTTTTTGTTTCATTTTGTTTTCTGTTTCTTTCCTCTGTTCTTCATCAGTCTGTCTTCTTTTTCTGCCTTCCTTGTACCTTTTGTCAGAATTCCATTTTGTTCTATCAATAGTCCTTTTGAATTTATCTCTTTGAATAGATATTTAGCGATTGCTCTCTAGGTTTTTTATTACACATACATAACTTTTCACAGCACGCTGGTGTCAGCATTTTACCAGTTCAAGTGAAATGTAAAAACATTGCAATCCTTAAAGTTCCTTTATCCTGTGTCTTTTATAATACAGTTGTCCTAAAGATTCCCCCTGCATGCTTTGAGATCCATATCAGACAATGTTACAATTTTTGCCTCAACCATTAAATTTAATTTAGAAAACTCAACAAGAGAAAAAAAAAATCCCATCGTGTTAACTTACATATTTACTTTCTACTGTTCTATATCCCTTTCTGATGTTTCAAGATTCCTTCTTTTATCATTTCCTTTCAAACTGAAGAAACTCCTTTAGCTTTTTTTTTTTTCGAATGGGCAGATCTTCTGGTGACAAATCCTCTTAGTTTTCCTTCATCAGAGAATGTCTTGATTTCCACTTTATTCCAGAAGAATATTGTCACTGTATAGAGAATTCTGAGTTACAGTTATAAACAACAGAGATTTATTTCTCACAGTTCCAGGTTGTTGGCCTCCTCTGACATCACACAAGCACAAGAAGGAAGACCCCCCACCTTATTACAGCCAAGTGAAGATGAAAGTCCACCACCCTGGCTGCAAGAATGTGATGGTTAATTTTTATGTCAACTTGACTGGGCCACAAAATGCCCAGGTAGCTGGTTAAAGATTATTTCTGAATGCATCTGTAAGGGTGTTTCCAGAAGAGATTAGCCTTTGAATTGATGGGACTGAATAAAACAGATGATCCTCCCCAATGTGGATGGTAATATCCAATCTGTTGAGGGCCTAAACAGAACAAAAAAAGTGGAGGAAAGTTAAATTGGCTCTCTGCCTAAATGCTTGAACTAAGACATCAATCTTCCGTACTCAGTGCTCCTGGTTCTCAGGCCTTCAGACACAGACTGGAATCCACAGCATTAGTTCTCCAGTACTCAGCCTTCAAACCACACCACCAGCTCTCCTGGGTCTCCAGTTTGTACAGAGCCAATCATAGGATTTCTCAGGCTCCATAATCCCATAAGCCAGTATTTTATAATAAATGTATCTCCCTTTTCCCACCCCAACCCCTAGTTTCCCTAGAGAACGCCAATACAGTGGGTAAGGAATACCTTGTAATTGCTCCCCATGTGGCCTTCACTGAGTGAGAAAAGGTATGATCACTGTGGGGGGCATGACAATCCCATCTCCTCTGGGCCTTCTCTGACATCACCCCAGCAAGGACGGAGGATTGCCTCTTTACAACATGGCTATCATAAAAGTCTAGGCTCCCCACTTAACCTTTGCTAATGCAGATGGGGCCCCATTTTGTTCCATGGTGTTTGGATATAGTAAAGCAGTTATTGCCTATAATTTTTCTGTCTTGCTAAGCTGCCCGTTTCCTGGTCCTTGGGTGAAAGAGATCAGGCTTCTGTTGGGGCTCCCCCCTCCCAACTCCCATTGGTATTTCCAGGTTGTTGGCTTCTCCAGCACCAAATCCAGGATATATTAAGCAAAAAGAGAACTCACTGTCATGTCATTTTCAGATCCCAAGATTCCTTCCCAAGTCTCCCATCTTTTCTCCACACCTCAGAGTTTCCTCATGGCTTGATAAAGCCCAATTGACTGATTTTTTTCTTGTATAGCTCATGCCTAAGTTATAGTTAAAATATCTTCGTTAAACCGAAGGTTACAAAGATTTTCTGTTTTTTCTTTCTAGAAGTTTTATAGTTCTAATTTAGTTTAACAATTAGGTCTATGATCCATTTTTATGTGAGGTAAAGTTGAGGTTATTTTTTCTGCATCTATCTAATTGTTCCAGAGCCATTCTCCATAGAATTGCTCTGGTGTCCATCTTAGTCCACTCAGGTTGCTAAAACAGAATACCATAGACTGGGGAGCTTACAAACAACAAAGAGGCTGGGAAGTCCCAGATCAAGGCACAAGCAGATTTAGTATCTCACAGGGCCCACTTCCTAATTTATAGATGACTTTTTTTCCTGTGTCCTCACATGATAGAAGGGACAAAGGAACTCCCTAGGGTTTCTTTTTTACAAGGACACTAATCCCATTCATGAGGGCTCTGCTCTCATGACCTAATTAATTGAAAGTACCCCACCTCCTAATGCCATCACCTTAGAGATTAGGATTTAACATATGACATTTAGGTGCACACATTCAGTTTAGGCAGCACCTTTTGGAAAATCAACATGTGGGTTTATTTCTGTACTGTTTTTCATATTTCATTTTCTATTCTTTCATTATTTCAAGATAACTTGGCTATCTTTATGCCAACATATCTTCTTCGTTGTATAGCTTTACAATATATCTTATAATCGTGTAGCTTGAGTCCTCCCACTTGTTTTTCTTCAAAGCTGGTCTGCCCATTCTGAGTCTTGGGCGTATCCATATAAACGTTAGAATCAATTTGCAAATTTCTACCAAAAAAGCCTGCTAGGACTTTTTAAAGATTTTATTTACTTATTTGAGAGACAGCATGAGCAGGGGGAGAAGGAGGGGAAGGAGCAGACTCCCCACTGAGCAGAGAGCCTGATGTGGGGCTCTATCCCAGGACCCTGGGATCATGACTGAGCCACCCAGGAGCCCCAGCTGGGATTTTGATTTTGATTACATTGAAATACTAATTCAGGAAGAACAGATATCTTAACAACATTGATTCTTCCAATCCATGAACACAGCCTCTCTTGCCATTACTTTGATCTTTAATTTCTCTGAGCAATGTTAGGTAGTTTTCAGTGTAAAGGTGTTCCATATCCTTTCTCAAGTTCATTCAGAAGAATTTAATATTTTTCATAGTACCGTATATGGCATTAAAATGTTTCTTCGGGCACCTGGGTGGCTCAGTTGGTTCGGCAACTGCCTTCAGCTCAGGTCATGATCCTGGAGTCCTGGGATCGAGTCCCGCATCGGGCTCCCTGCTCAGCGGGGAGTCCGCTTCTCCCTGACCCTCCCCCCTCTCATGTGCTCTCTCTCTCATTCTCGCCTTCTCAAATAAATAAATAAAATCTAAAAATAAATATAGTTTTTTCAATTTCTGATTGTTGCTAGCACATAGAAATATAATTAATGTCTGTAGATGATTTTGCATTTGTAACAGCTAAAGTGTTAATAGTTCCAGAAGCTTTTTGTAATCTCCCTCAGATTTTCTGTACAGACAAGCATGTCGTCTGTGAATAAAAACATTTTTACTTCTTTCCACTGTCTGCATTTTATTTCTTTCCCTTGCTTTATAGATATGGCTAGAACATCCAATACAACATTGGATAGTAGTGAGGTTGTAGGATAATCTTGGGGAGTACTGGACTGAGGGCCTTAGTTTTTCATTAGCTGTTGCCAAAAGGCCTCTCTCAGTTCCTTGGCACAGGGGCTGGTCCATAGGACAGCTCACAATATGGTAGCTGGCTTCCATCAGAGCAAGGAAGTGAGGGAGCAAGGAAGCAAGAGAAGGAGACAGCAAAAAAGATTGCCCAAGGTGGAAGCCAGTCTTTTTCTTACCCTAATCTCAGAAGTGACATCCCATCACCTTTTTTATTCATTAGAAACATCACTAAATCCAGCCCACACTCAAGGAAAGGAGATTACATAAGGCGGCCTGAATACCAGGAGGTGGGAATTACACAAAGGGGCCATTTTAGAGGCTCCCTACAACAAGCTCTCAATGGCCAAATCGGGGACAATTTGAGCCACTAATGGATTAAAACCAACAGAATAAAAATCCATGATCCCCTACTGATATAAACAAAACAACTGAAAAAATAAGTTTAAAAACTGGGGAGAGGAGGGGTGCCTGGCTGGCTCAGTCAGTGGAGCATACGACTCTTGATCTCGGGGTGGTGAGTTTGAGCCCCATGCTGGGTGTAAAGATTACTTAAAAAAATAAAACATAAAAATAATAAATAAATAAACAAACAAATAATAAAATGGGGGAGAAAAGATAGCTCTTCCTTACAACAGAATTCCATTTAATAAATGTAGAAGGAGTGGTGCCTGGGTGGCTCAGTCAGTTGAGCATCTGCCTTTGGCTCAGGTCATGATCCTGGAGTCCTGGGATCAAGCCCCACATCAGGCTCCCTGCTTCTCCCTCTGCCCCTCACCCCATTTGTGCACTCTTGCACACACACTCTCTCTCTCAAATAAATAAAATCTAAAAATATATATATAAATAAAAATAAAAATAAATGTAGAAAGAGAACTAGAAATAAAAGCATAGGTAAACACCACAGTGATAATTGCTGTAGGCAAGACTGTAACCTAAATAGTGGATGAAAGTGTGGTAAATAAACTTCCACATAGTCTCAGCATTTCTCCCCACAAGCTATTTGTTAATTTAAAAAGAAAAAAAATTAACTTTACAATTAAAATATCAACCTAACAAACTGATCAGACTTAATTAGTAATAAAACTTATCAATGTCATGTACCCTCTGATATGATGCACTGAGGACACAGCATCACTTCTGTAATAGTCTTGCCAAAAATGCATAACCTGAATCTCATCAATCAGAAAATCCAAACTGAGGGGCGCCTGGGTAGCTCAGTTGGTTAAACGTCTGCCTTCGGCTCAGTTCATGATCCCAGGGTCCTCGGATCGAGCCCCGCATCGGGATCCCTGCTCTGCGGGAAGCCTGCTTCTCCCTCTCCCACTCCCCCTGCTGTTCCCTCTCTCACTGTGTCTCGCTCTGGCAAATAAATAAATAAAATCTTGGAAAAAAAGTCCAAATCGAAGGACATTCAACAAAATAACTTTCCCATACTTTTTTGGGGCACCTGGGTGGCTCAGTTGTTAAGCATCTGCCTTCGGCTCAGGTCATGATCCCAGGGTCCTTGGATCGAGCCCTGCATCGGGCTCCCTGCTCCGCGGGAAGCCCGCTTCTCCCTCTCCCACTCCCCCTGCTTGTGTTCCCTCTCTCGCTGTGTCTCTCTCTGTGAAATAAAAAAAAAAAAAAAATCTTTAAAAAAAATAAATAACTTTCCCATACTTTTCAAAAATGACAAGGTCATCAAAGACAAAAAAAGACTAGAATTTCTGCAGAAGGCTAAGAGGATAAACAAATGCAACATGGCATTTTTTTATCCTATCACACAATAATTGGACAATTGATGAAATTTGAATGAAGTCTGTAAATTAGTTAATAGTTTCGTATAGGTGTTAATTTTCTGGATAAGCTAACTGTATTAGTTACGTAATATGCTGACATTAGGGTAAGCTGGGTGAGTAAACAAGAACTACATATTGTTGTTATTATATTTTAAACAGTTTTACAGGCATACAATTTATCACCTATATACATATAATTTGCACACATTTTAGCAATCACTCTCTATTCCCCCCTCAGCCCTAGGCAACCACTAATCCACTTTCTGTCTCTACAGAGCTGCCTATTCTGGACAATTGATATAAGTGGCATCATACAGTATGCAGCCTCTTGTGAGTGGTCTCTCATTTACCATGTTTCCAAGCTTCATCCATTGTTGTGTCTTGAATTGTGTCCCCCCCAAAAGATGAAGTCCTAACCCCCAGTCCTTCTGAATGGGACTTATTTGAAAATTGGGTGTCTGCAGATGGCAAGGTATGATGAGTGGGCCCCAAACGCTGGACCCCAAACTCTTGGAATCCTTATAAAAAGGAGAAATTTGGACACACAGACACACACAGGTACAATGTCAAGACGCAGGGAGAACACCGTCTGCAAGCCGAGAACGCCTGAGGTTACCAGAGGCTAGATGAGAGGCACAGCCCTTGCAGCCCTAAGGAGGAACCAACCCTGCCGAGACCTTGATTTTAGACTTCTAGCCTCCAAAACTGTGAGCCAGTAAGTTCTGCTTGGCTGCCCAGTTTGTGGTGCTTTGTCACAGCAACCCCAGCACCTAATATATCCACGTTGTAGCATACATCAGTCCTTCACTCCTTTTTACTGCCCAAAGTATTCCATCGAGTGGGTATATCACATTTTGTTTACCCCTCTGGCTAGTATGAATAATGCTACTCTAAACATTTGTGTAGAAGTTTCTGTGTGGGCATTAATTGTTTCCTTTAATTCCTCCTGGGTAAACACCTAAGAATGGAATTGCTAAGCCATATAATTCTATGTTTAACTTCTTAAGGAACTGCCAAACTGTTTTCCAAAGCAGTAGCACCAGCTGACATTCCTGCCAGGATTATATGAGGGTTCCAACTTCTCCACATCCTCTCCAACATGTGTTACTGTCTGTCCTTCTGATTGGAGCCGTCCTAGAGGGTGAGACGCGCCATCTCATTGTGGCTGCAGTTCTGCATTTCTCTCATGGCTAAGGACACGGAGCTTTTCTGCGCTATGTGCTTATTGGCCATTTCTTTATCTTCTTTGTGGAAATGCGTATTCAAATCTTTGCCCAGTTTTTAATTAGTCTGCCTTTTTTATTGAGTTGAATACCAGACCCTTTTCAAATATATGATTTTCAAATATTTTCTCATTCTGCGGGGTGTCTTTTTGCTTCCTGATGGTGCTAGTCGCAACCCCAAAGTTTTAAATTTTTATGAAGTCCAATTTATCAAATTTAAATTTTAAATCTTTTATTATATTTGCAACACTTCTGTACATCGAAAATTATACGGAAGACTGGGTACCAAATAAACAAAGATCAAAAGAAAAAGATGTACAAAATAGACAGTGATCAAAATAAAAAACTATGTACAAAATTTTATGTAAAAAGTCTAAACTACTATGCACTAAATTACCAACAGGAAGTAGAAATGGATTGTTTTTATTTGCTCTTCAACACAAGTCTTTCTTTTTTCCAATTATACAACTGATGCAAGTCCTCTATGGAAATTTCGGAATTGAGATCCTTAGCAAACTCACCATCCAGAGAGCCATCGTTGTCATGGAGGTTTCTATTCTTACACAAATATATAACTATTTATAAACACTTGGGGTCATTTGTGTCATAGGAGGAGAGCCATGTAACAACTTACGGACTAAGAAATCTGTATGCAGAGACAGCAAGGAGAGGTGCTCAAGCAGGGCTGCTCACTGGCTTTGGAAGGGGAGTGATGGCTCCGCTTCAGGGGAGGGAGGGAGCTCTCCGGGCAGAAGGCGGCCTGGAGTAGGGAAGGTGATGGGGGCAGCCAGGAGCAGTAAGGAAGGTGATGGGGGCGGTG
>NW_027397122.1:8834181-8846972 GCF_003265705.2 Callorhinus ursinus | reverse complement strand
AGGAAGGTGATGGGGCGGTGATGGGGGCAGCCAGGAGCAGTAAGGAAAGTGATGGGGGCGGTGATGGGGGCACTGGCGGAAACTCTCGACTGAGAGCCAGGCTGGACCAGAAGGAACCTCAGATGACGATGGACGTACTGCTCGCAGGCCGCGGGGCGCCCCTGCAGAGCGCTGGGCAAGGGCGCATCTTGATGCGATTTACACGTTATTAGAGAGACAGCTCAGGAACGAAGGAACCCGCGGGCCACGGACGTGCCTGGGGGCCCGGCGCCGTGTCAGCAACACCCTTTGTATTCTGAGGACGCACACACGGGTGACCCCGTGTCCTGCTGGACTAGGGTGACGCCTTTGCCCTGGGGTCAGTACACTGCACGTCCCTTCGCCCAAAACTAAGTTCAGGGCGCCCGGCTGGCGCAGGGGCAGAGCGCGCGACTCCTGAGCTTGGGGAGGGGAGCTCGAGCCCACCTTGCGCGCGGAGAGGGCTTAAAACAGGAAAACCCCAGCAACACACACAGACTGCCTGAGAGTGGAGGGAAAGTACTCTCCCTGCCCGCGCACACACTAGCACCCGCACAATTCTCGCCTCCGCCGCGGGAGGCCTGACACTGCGCGCGCTCTCGTTCCTCAGGTGTGGGCTGCAGCCCTCACACCGCGCCCGCCGCACCGGGGCTCCTGGCGCCGACCCCGGGGCCCGCAGGACTCGGGGCGGGAAGGAGGACGAGGTCTGGGACGGCTGAGGTTCAGGCCGCGGCTCCGAGCCCTGGCGGAACAGCCACGTCCCCCGGGGCCCACGGCCGCCGGCGTGCGCGCATCTTCGCCCACACAGAACACGCGCGGCCGGCGGTACTTACAGAACCACGGCCCCCTCGGGACGGCCCCGCCGCCTGAGAGCGAGCCCAGCGGGCGGACACAGGCCACCGTCGCCCGCGCCCTCACAGCCACCGCTCGCCGGCGCCGGCCCCACAGTGCCCCGCGGCGCGCACGCGCAGACTGCCGCTCCGCAAGCGGCGAGGGGAGCGGCGACGAGGGCGGCGGCTGACAACCGCAAGGAACCCAGGCGGAACAGCTACCGCGCGGCCTTAAAAGGGCGCCGCGGGGCACCGGCGTCACGTGGGGCTTGCGTCACGCGGGGAGGGGCCTGAGGGCGGGGTCCGAGGAGCGGAGGGGCGGAGCCCAGGGGAGGGGCGGGTCCTGGTGGGCGGGGTCGGATGGGCAACGGGGCGGGACTTCTCGCCCGCGGCCCTGGCTGCCACCTTGCGGAGCCTGCCTGCGTTTCTGCCCGGGATCCCCGGACCGCGACACGGCGGGAGTCCCTGGGCAAGGGGCGCTTGCCCTGGTCGGGGTGTCTGCAGGGCTGGCGGAGGAGTCGAGATTGGAGCCGGGGCTTAAGAAGTGGCAATTCTGCAGGTGGAAAAAGGGACACGGACGCTGTCGGCCACGGGGAGCCCGCGTGGCTGGGCGTGGGGCGGGGAGAGTTCGGGGGTTGGGGGGGAGGCTAGCGGGTGGCCGTGGCCGGGATGGCCGTGGGGTGGCCTCACAGGCCTTCGGGGCCATGGTGGGATCGCTGTCCTATCCCGCAGCTAACCGGGAGTCCTCGCGGATTGACTGGAATCGGGACGTGTACAACAGAATTCCCAGTTCCCCCGCCGCACCATCGGTTGTCTAGCGTATCTGCTACCAGTCCTTCCTCTACTTTAAAAAATAATAATTGTACTGTATTTTGTATCCTTTTTCTCACCGCATTAAACGTGGCCATTCTCCATATTGTGAAATAGTATTCATAACTTATGTTTAATGTTAACATTGCATAAATACCTGACCATTACCTGTAGTAACTAAACGAGGCCTTCATCACGACGCATCCCCCCAAGGCCAGCTCGGGTGTCTCCCTTTAGTGATTCCTTTCAGGCAAGTTCAGTTCCCTGTATCTGTGGTTCCCACCTCATCCTCACGGTCCAAATTGGTTCCTCCCAGTTGCCCCTTTACAGATCTCATTGGCCTCCATGTTCCAAACTGTAGGACACTGCTTATCCGCCTGACCCTGTTCCCTGCCCTCCAAACCTCTCTTTCCACACTTAGGCAATGACACTGCCATCCACCCAGGTGCCCACCTGGGGCCCCTGCCTCTCTTGCTTTCACCCCACGCCCTTCCTCAAGTCCCGTCCTCCAAGTCCAGCTCCTGCCTCGGTGTCTGTCCCACAGTCACTAACTTGAGCCAAGTCTTTGCTAAAGTCACTGACTTTGTGCCAAATTACAGCACCCTCCATGCCCCTCCCACTTCCGCCACATTGCAGCCACATGTGTCTTTTTGTAATAGATGGCAGCATGTGATTCACCTGCTTCCAAGTCCTAGGTTGACAGATGACCCCTCTTAAGAGAATACTTGGCCAAAGGCATTCCTTTTTGGAGAACTATTTATAAAACATGAGTCATACCCTTAGAGACCCTGTAATTCCGTCTGTGGCAACCAAACCCAAGCTCACTGCACAACGAAGCGACACTCATTAAGGCATTATTTACTTTAGGAGGAATTTAGAATATGAGTGGCAGTTAAGGCATATTGAGTGCTTGGTATATGCCAGGTACTTGCTAAACATGTATCGTCTCATTTAACTTTCTCTACAAATGTGTGGGACACGAAGGCTGGGAATGGTTAGGGCCTTGCCTGAAGTCCCACTCAGTGTAAGTGACGTGCTCTGTCCCAGGTCCCTGTGACACCCACACCCATGCGTTTAGTCACTACAGGTAAGGGGCCCTCGTGATGAAGGGTCCTGCCCCTGGTTTAATGGTGTGCCGTCACTACCTTGAAATTCTTAATAATGGCAAGAGACCTTATATTTTCATTTAGCAAATCATGTAGCAAGTCCTGGAAGAAACGGCACAACTGTAGAAAATACTAACCTGAAAAGCATGTTGAGAAGGCACCTCTGGGACAAAGCAGGAAGCCGGGATGACTAGTGACAGAGACCCCGCTGCCCTTGCTCACAGAAGTGGAGGCCACAGGACTTTGGGGGTGACTCTGGGCTCCTGCTCTGCTTCCGGGAGATTCTCTGGACTGTCCAGCTCTGGGCCCCATGGCCCACTGGAGACACAGTGGCTTCCAGAAATTCTCAGAAAGCCCAGCAAATATATTTTTTCCTTCACCTCCTTGTGATGAATTCAGTCACCTGCTCGTTCTTGAACCAGTGAATAGCAAGGGGTCTGGCTACTCTTAGACCTGTTGCTGAGGGTGAATTTGCTTCTCATGAGGGACCAAACTGAACAGGAGCTCTGCAGGAAGGAGGAAGGGGAGTGGGTACCAGCAGCATTAGGTTAATGTTTATACGATAATTATTAATAATGGATAACAGTTTTTTTCTTTTTTTCTTTTTTAGGCAATTCATGTCCTTGAGAGAAAATTTAGAAAATTCCTGAAAATGCAATTTTAATTTTTTTTAATTTTATTCATTTATTTGACAGAGTGAGCAAGCACAAGCAGGGGGAGCAGCATGCAGAGGGAGAAGCAGGCTCCCCGCTGAGCAGGGAGCCCGATGTGGGGCTCGATCCCAGGACCCCGGGATCATGACCTGAGCCGAAGGCAGACGCTTAACGACTGAGCCACCAGGCGCCCCCCAAAATAATAATTTTTTTAAAAGATTTATTTATTTATTTATTTATTTATTTACTTGACAGAGAGAGACAGTGAGAGAGGGAACACAAGCAGGGGCAGTGGGAGAGGGAGAAGCAGGCCTCCTGCAGAGCAGGGAGCCCAATGTGGGGCTCGACCCCAGGACCCTGAGATCACAACCTGAGCCAAAGGTAGACGCCCAATGACTGAGCCACCCAGGCGCCCCTAAAAAAATAATAATTTTAAAATAAAATTAAAAGTCTCATGTGTAAAGAAAGCATTCGGTCTTAATTTAACTGCCAGTATGTTTTCTTTCTGAGTTGCACATAAGATAAAATTGTATGTTACGTGGGATGGCATCTTGGACCTAGAGAAACACACACTCAAGGATTGAGTGTGTCAGATGGTTTGCTTGACTGTTTTCCTCGGGTGATACTCTGTGCTTTAGCCCTTCCCTGTTTGGGGGCCTGTTTTTATCTTTGTTACGTATAACAATAATTACAACACAATTTCACCCTGTATGGTCCTTTACAATTAATCAAATAGTCTATATATGTGTGTTTGTATGTATATGTATATTGAGTAATACATTCCCATGGGTTCAAAATTCAGAAAGTACCGAGGGGTCTCCAGGGAGAGTCACATCCACGCCTGTCTCCTATGCAGCGACCTGCGTTAGGGGCTTCCTCCGCCAGTCCTGCATACCTTCTCCACACTCCCCAGCCCTCTCTTTACAGCCCTGATGACAGCATCCTTGATTCTGTACTGGACCCACTTGTGTACATCCAAAGCCCAGAATGCCCAGCCACACGACAGTGCTGGCCAGGTGGCAGACAAGCGTTGTCCTTAACGACGCACCAGATAATTATGCGGAGGCCCAGAGCCCTCACGGTGATGTTCCCAGTCGTAGAGCTGGGGCTCAGACCTGGGTCTTCCAACCACCTTCGATAAGCTCAGAAATGCGATACACGAGCAGACTAGTTTCTTTGAAATCACTCTGCGCTCCCTTTGAAATGCCTTCGAAACTCCTCGGTGTTGGCTGGAGTGTCCCAGCGGAGACCACTTCTGGCCTTTCAGGGAACGTTCCGTCTTAGTGTCCATTCACCACCCCGCTGAAGAGGGATGTGTGTTCTCGGGGCAGGGAACAGCCGGTGCTGGGGAGAAACCCGGTGGGCCGGGGGCGTCAGGGAATCAGCGGGTACAACAGGCAGCTTCTCCCACCCTCATGGTTGCCATGGCCTCTCCAGGACTTGTCCTAACGGACCTTGCATCAAGGAGCTCACTCATTCACGCAGCATTGCAGAGGATGCAAGCAAGCCCCTGGGAGCCCCAGCGAGCAGGAAAGCAACTGCCCTGCAGAAGTGTCTGGAGCCACACTGCCCCTCTGAGCGTGTCCTCCGGTCCCCTCACATGACCTTAGTTCCCCAAGTTCACCACTACCGTGACGACTGTGCCGCTTCCTGAGCGCTGGCCACAAGTAACCCATCTAGACCCACGGGATACTGAGAACCGACCAGTGGAGTCGTGGTGGGTGTTTATAAACCATCCTCTGGGGTGAGACGTGGCCCTGGCTTTCGTGCTTGCTGGCTTCTGTGGTGCAAATACTCACTATGGCCAATTATATCTGGGGGGAGGCATGGGAGAAGCCTAGGATGGCCAGAAAGGTTGGGGTTACTCGCGTGGTCAGCACGCCCAGAGACGTGAGGTGGGATCGGGAGGGTCTCTGTGGGTGAGCTCAGTTTCAGGCTGAATTCAGGTAAGGAAGAATGGAATCAGCCAGACTCGTGCACGAGGCCCACACCCTGGGGTCTACCCTCCCCTCAGAAGACTGACTCAGATGTCCTCAGTCTCCCCCTCTGAGCCCCGGGACATGCCGCACACCCCACGGTGGGGAGGTAGAGACTGACACACGGCAGCCCTGTCCTTAGGCGAGCACTCTGTCTGTGACCTGGGACAAGTTACTGTCCTTCTTAGTGAGAGGGGGTGCCCCCGGGACCGGGCAGCAGAGGTGCTGGGAAGTGGGGGAAGATGGTGGCTTCCGGCAGAGCAGAGAACGTGGCCCTAGAGCCACCTGTCTGGCGCTGGGACATCAAGCAGGACAATTCAGATGGGTGTTGAAGGGGAGACTGGCTCTGCCAGTAGGGGGCTCCCCAGACCCAGGCCAACCCGGCAGTCTCCTGGCTGCAGCCAACCCACCTAGTCTCTTTTCCCCAGTGCACGTATCCTCGGCCGCCCACTCTGTGACCTCAGCGCCAACAGTCCTCCGCTGCCAGAGACAGCCAGCAGAGAGAAGTGGCTGTCCTGTTTGGGTTGCCCCTGGGACCCCACCCCCAGCTGCTGCCTCTGGATGAACCAGGTTCCCACAGAGCGTGCCCTCTCGGCATGGACTCCCGTCCCTCTCAGCAACGTATCCTCTGACTCTGAGGAGGGAGAAGGTGGTAGAAGCAGGTCACCCTCCTGGGCAGCTCATCAGCGACGGCAACTAAACCCGAAACTATGACTGCCCAGCATGCTTGGAGGCCAGCAGTCAGTGGTCAACCAAGCATGAACTCAGGAGAATGACAGCAAGACAATCCTGGATGAAATTCTCAGGTTTATAGCGTAAGACAAGGCAGTGTTTGCTCAGATGCACAAGGCTGAGGCCAAGGCCAGTCGAGGCAGGAAATACCGCCGTGGTCAGTTTGTGGACGGAGGCTCAGAACTCAGCCGTGTGCTGTTGCTTTGCCAACAGACCCTTCCTGCCAACACTCTGTTTGTTTAAACACCAATCACCAGACCCAGGATTGAAGAATTACAGCCCATCTGGCCAGGGACAACACCGTGCGCTGCAGCATGGGGGCACGTCTGTGGTTGGTGATGCAGGTGCAGGGAGGGACCCACCTCCACCATGTGGTCACTTCTAGCGTGGACAGCGCAGCAAGAAAGGCGCAGGCACCAGGGGCAGGGGTGCCCGTCTCAGCGGGTAGGGCCTGGGGCCAGGGGGGATCACTGGGTCTTTCAAAAGAACATCTCCAGGGAGTCTCTTGGTTTATAACTTCTCTTCTGTCTGGAGAGCTTAAAATGAAATGTGGTTTTTCCAGCTTACGTTTTTCTTGAAAACTTCATAGATCTGATTATTTCCCTCACTGAGCTTTCCTGAATGACAGTGATTTTAATGGACTAGATCTTAAACTGTACGTATTTATTCAACACTGATTATGAGATTTTAGACCTACCAAAAATGATTTTCTTCACTGCCTCCTCTGACTACACATATCTCTTACTTAACACCCTCGCGGCACCAGATCTTGTTCCAATCAGGAGGATAAATGTCCACGCTCGCTGGCCCTGCCCTGGGTGGCGTGGACATTCCATCCACCAGGCTCCAAAGCCTGTGCCCCGGAGTCTGCGCACCGGACAGCCTGGACCTGGCTGAGTGGTCTCAGCCTCTCTCCCCGACCCCATGCACCCATGCTGAAAGCAGGAGAGGGGAAGGGAGGTCTGTAGCAGAATCACCTCCCAGGGCAGCGAGTCACAGGGAACGACCAGGAATCCCCAGTCCCGGAGTCACCTGAACTGTGGCCCACTGTCCTTTATTTCCCTCGCTCATCTGCCCCAGGGGTTCGACAAGAAGCAGCTGCATCTCCTCTGCATTGGGTACGTTCTCCACTCTGCACGGGAAGGATGTGAACATTTTAAGTGAGGGTGTCACCCCCTCTGCCTTTTCCTTTTGGGTACAATGGACTAGTGGGAGCATGGGTACATGCTATGTACTTGCCTCCGAGGTTTTCCCAGGACGTTGTTCAAGAGGAGCGGGCCACCGGGGTGCCTGGCTGACTCAGTCAGTAGAGCATGTGACTCTTGATCTCGGGGTCGTGCGTTCAAGCCCCACGTTGGGCATGAAGTCTGTTTAAAAAGAGAGACAGAGACGCTGGCCATCAGAGGCCATGCCGTGTGATGCTGAGCCACTCTCAGCCACTGTGCCTTGGACAGTATCGCTTCCTGATGCCAAATCAGCAGACACGGTATGATCTGCAGCCTTCCTGGCTTCACAGGAATCAGTTCCTCCACCCGACCCACCATCCATCTCCTGGGGGGGACAGTGCCTTGTGTGTCCCCTTTCCAGCCTCGCTCAAGGTGGCATCCCTTACCACTGTGCCACCCAGGAGCATCAGCCTAGCCCCCCCTTTTTTAAGATTTTTTATTTATTGGGGCGCCTGGGTGGCTCAGTTGGTTGAGCGACTGCCCACTCAGCTCAGGTCATGATCCTGGAGTCCCGGGATCGAGTCCTACATCAGGCTCCCCGCTCAGCAGGGAGTCTGCTTCTCCCTCTGACCCTCCCCCCCCATGCTCTCTATCTCTCATTCTCTCTCAAATAAATAAATAAAATCTTTTAAAAGATTATTTATTTATTTATTTGAGAGCAGAGTGTGTGAGAACACGAGTGGGGGTGGGGGGCAGAGGCAGAGGGAGAAGCAGACTCCCCGCTGAGCTGGGAGCCGGATGCGGGACTCGATCCCAGGACCCCGGAATCGTGACCTGAGCCAAAGGCAGACACTTCACCGACTTTTAGAACTCAGCGCTATCTGGGTGTCCAGGGCAGACCGGGCAGGCTCGCCTCCCAGCCCATCTGCTGCAAACCTTGTCCTGAGAAGGCTCAGCTCAGCCCGTGAGCCCCCTGGGAATTGGGAACAGTAAAAGTCTGCAACCAAAGACCAGATGGGGCCTTTACAGGCCTGCAGAGGTTGGAAGGAAGCCTCCAGACCTTGGACCTGGGGATCAGCAAAAAGTGACCACAGGGGGTTGGTTTGCTCCACAAACTCCCAAATTATAGCACAAGTTCATTGCTGAAGTTTCTGGTGAGATTACTGGGGTCAGTCACGCCACCACTTCCTTAGCAAAACAGCAGTCTGTGCCTGGTCTGATCCCTTCGTGGGGGTCCCTAGTGAGGACCCTCCATTACCATAAGGCTACTGTTTGGATTCCAGGGGCCCCATTCCCTGCCTCACCGTGGTGAGGACTGCCATTGACATTTTTGTATTTTTGCTATCCTTTTGGTCTTTGCCTAAACAAGATGATACATCTTAACAGATGGGGAGAATGCCATCATCACCAGATCCCCTGGGAAGTTTATTAGCATGCAGCTCTGCCCCTCCAGATGGTGGCCACCTTGGACCTTGTAGCCAAGCATCAATCACAAAGCCCAGGAAGGTGGGGCAGATTCATATTTCAGAGACAAATCAGAGGCTCAGAAAGGGAAAATCTAGGCCCAAGTTGGTGTTGAGACCGTGGATGCCACACCAAGCCTTTCAAGCATTACAGCTTATGACCCCCTTTCTGAGTCCAGGGAAAATTTCCACAAGCCTGCGCTCTGTGCTGGAGAGATGGAGCAGAGAGTGAAGCCAGCCCTTAGGGCCCACACTGTGCGTTATCACTCACCCTGTGCTAGCGTGAGTTCTGCTCTGTACCTGCCAGACCCCTCGGACAGGTCCCTGTCGTGCTGCCCTGCAGGCCTGTCTCTGCATGTCCCCTGGACTTTTCCCCCAGACACTCACCTGCTGGCTGTGCCTTCCAGGGCTCAGGTCAGCCCCAAGAACACCGTGGTGCCATCCACTCCTGTATCACTCATGTTCCGATGCCATGTTTCCAAGGCAAGTCCCAGGTCAGCAAGGGGAGAGCAGATCCAAAAACCTAACTGCGAGGGGTGATGTGTTATTCTTCTCTGTGGACCGGAGAGCTCGGGAAGATGCATGATCTTAAGCAATGGATCCACCATGGACAGATGACTATTAACTCTGGCCAGAGGCGGCTGGGTTTGCTGGATGGTGCTGAGATCTTGGTCCTTTGTCAGGCTCTGGGAAGACCCAAGAGTTCCAAGAATATGGCACAGGGTCAAAATCTTCTGGTAAGGGATTAAAATGCTGGGACGCAGATGTCTAGCAGTCCGAGCAGCTCACTGCCGAGCGTTATGTCCCTGCTCTGGGATTCCACACCACCTAACTGCAAATGTGCAAGGACGGGCAGGTTTCTGTCTCTGCAATTCAAGAGCAAGCCTCTTTAAGGACCAGGGAGCTGCTTGGGGGACTTGTCTGCAGATCTCTCAGCCTGAGGTCTCTCCCTGGTACCCAGAGGGAAGTGGTGCTGAGAAAGAGCCTCAAGGTCACCATGGGCCCTCACCCCCATCCCTTCCTGTGCCTCTGCTTCTTCGCTGGCCCTTCTCACTGTGACACACACTTCCTCCCCCAGCAGGTCCTCTGAGCCGCAGAGGCTGTGGCTGCCATTCCCCACGACAGCAGTCTGGTGCCCTGTCAGTGCCGCCTGCTGGTAAGGGGAGGAAGTAGCTAATGCTCTCCCTGCCGCCCTGCTGGCCCCGTCCTGCCCATCACACTGGTTTCTTCCTGCTGACTGATTTTATTAGTAACAAAAATCAAACAGCTATAGAGAATCTGTAAAAACCCTATCAGACCAGAGAGCAACTTCTCGAGTTCCCTGAAAAATGTCTCCTTCCTTCCCTGCCCTCCACACTTCTCCCAGACCCCCACTCAACACCCTTCAGAGAGGCCCACCGGGCTATCCGCCACAGAGCTGCTTCCAGACGCGGGGGCTGGGCCAGGCTCCACTTTGGGAGGTGATGATAGGGCTGCCCCCTCAGAGCCTGCCTCTCACCCCTGCTGCACTCCCCTGCCTTCCCTCCACCCCATCACAACAGCACCTGGGGCTGCTCATGCGAGAAGGTTGTTACTGCTGGCTAGCCATCCTAATCACTTTCTAAGGATATTAGGAGGCTTTATCCAAGCATTGAGTGAACACTTACAGTGTGCAAATTGTGGAAGGGAGGGAAAGGGAATTAGAAACAGAAAACATGAAGTGGCTGTCTTCTGATAGCCCACCAGGGAGACCACCCACAGGGTGGAGAAACCCTCAGAAGGGGATTAGTGCCCTTATGAGCGAGACCCCACAAGCTCCATCACCCCTTTCTCCAGGTGAGGACACAGCGAAAGACAGGCATCTATCGGCTAGAGAGCGGACTCTCCCCAGACACCTAATCTACCGGCCCCTACATCTTGGATTTCCAGCCTCCAGAACAATGAAAAATACATTTCCACTGTTTATCAGCCCCCCAGTCTGTGGTGGTCTGTTCCAGAAGCCCACATGGACAGAAACACTGGCTGGCTGGGCTTGTCAGGTCCTTGCTTTTCTTTGTTTTTAATTCAATACATTGTTTCTCTTAAAAGCACGTCTACACAGTGTTACTACATGTCTTACAAGGAGATAATGTGTATTTTTTAACTGAAGTGACCTACAGTGTGATACTCTTTTTAGGCGCACAACAGAGGGATTGCACAATGCATGACTCAGTGCTCACCGCGCTAAGAGTATTGACCACCCGTCACCACGCAAGGTGACTATATACAATAGTATTGGCTACATTCCCTCTGCTGTACTTTTCATCCCTGTGACTTATTTATTTTATGACTGGAAATACGGGCCCGGTAATCTCCTTCACCTATTTCGGCCACTCCTCCACCCCTTTCCCTCTGGCAACCACCAGTTCTCTGTTACTGTTTTGTTTTGTTGGTTGATTCGTACTGTCTTCTAGATTCCACATATGAACAAAATCATACAGTATTTGTCTTTGACTCACCGCACCCTCTAGGTCTATCCATGTGGTTGCAAATGGCAGGATTTCCTTCTTTTTTATGACGGAGGAGTAGTGGTCTTTTTCTCAATGCTGTTAGTTCTTCCTACGTGGTAGCGCCTGAGGGAGTCAGCTGACAAGATCTTCCCTCCATACTTGGGTCTGGATACCTTTAGCACATGGTCAACCACCCTCAGAACATGGAAGACACTGGCTCTGGGTCTGGTTTTGCGCCCTACATCTGTCATCTGTACCCACCAGGAGTCAAGCAGCTCTGTGTGCAAGAAGACCACAGAGGGAAGTCAGTTAAGGGGAAGACAGTGGAGTCCTAGGGTCACCTCTGGGGACATCTCACGCTCTCAGACTGAGGAGCAGCTGACCAAAAAGGGTGATGGCTCTGAGGAAACAGGAACACAGACAAGCCTCAGTTGGAGGGACAGGCATGGAAGCATCTAGACAGCAACCAGAGGGACCTCTTTAAAATATCACCAGAGCACACTGCTCTGCTTTTTGCCTCATATTTTGTTACACCTAGAACAAAGTGCAAAGTCCTTCCCTGACCTACAGGGTCCTCCAGGACCCAGCTTCCCTCCCTCCCCTTTTCCCTGTGCTCCATCATCAGCCCATCATTAGGCTGCCTCCCACTTCAGAGCCCCAACACATCTTGTTCCCTCTGCCCAGAGCATGTCTTCCCAGATATCTTCCACAGCTGTGCTCCCCACCCCATATCCAGTCTCTGCTCCAGTGTTACCTCTCCAGAGAGGCCTTTCCCGGCCTGTCAAGTGGAAATAGACTCCCACACCCTAGAGCAGAAAACAGAATCCTGCCACCCCCACCTTCCCACACCAGGGACCCCTACTTAAGAGCCTTCTCTCAATGGAGACCGGGTATCCCTGCTTTTCCACCTGGTTACCACACTGAGCTGATCTATTCCCAGAACAAAGAGACCTGCCTCTTGGGCATAGCCTGATTCAGGCAAGGTGGGCTCTCCCCAAGTTTACTGAAATGTTGAAAAGTGCTCCCAGACCTCTTAGGGGTCCAGGGACCCGAGGCTGGGGCCTGGCAGCCAGGTGAATGGCTGGTAACCAGGAGGTGTTTAAATAGAAAACATTCCCAGAGAAAGAAGAAAAAACAAAGATGGCCTGTGGCAAGAAGGCTGAAGAACAGTTAAGACTGAGGGCTGAACCTCCCTGAATAAGGAGAAGAAAGTCTCCTGAGGGGGTGTGAGGGAGAAACAAGGACAGAGGAAAAGTTACTGAAGAAAAAAAAAGACATGATGGGCATTAAGGAGGGCACCTGCTGTGATGAGCCCTGGGTGTTATACGCGACTGATGAATCATTGAACGCTACATCTGAAACTGATGATGTACTATGTTGGCTAATTGAATTTAAATCAAAAAGAAAAAAAAAGATAAGAAACTGGAGAGCTGGGAGGCCTCCAGTTGCTGGAACTCACTTTTCTGATGCAAACACAGCAGCGAGGTCAGTGTCAGAGTGGAGAACGGGAAACCTGCACCTTGCATAAGGGAAGACCCAGGAAGGACGGGGGGGGGGGGGGGGGGGGGG
>NW_027397122.1:8797174-8834081 GCF_003265705.2 Callorhinus ursinus | reverse complement strand
GGGGGGGGGGGGGGGGGGCCTGTGTGCAGGCAGAAGCTGCGGAAGGGAAGGAGTGTTTGTTCAGGCCCTAAGACTTCCCCGGGTTGGAGAAGGTAGCTGCTCTGCCATCAGGGGATGTCGGGGCTTCTGCCTGAGACCGACATCAATGAGGTACAGAAGTACAAGGGGACATAACCTGTGAACAATGTTTGTGCCCAAATGGAGTCGACAAGCCTTTATCTGCACAATCAGACCCCAACACCTTAAGATTATGGTAGCTCATTTGGCAGCAAGTCCTGACCGAACTGCCACGAGGCCATGTAGTTTTTCCATAACCCGCTTCGGGGACTTTTCACCGACGTCGCTGCAGAAATGTGAGCGATTGCGGGATGGGACCCTGCAGAAGGGCTCCCTGGCGCGCACAGGATCAGCACGGGGCCGCTTTTCTGAAGTCCCAGAGACTCGTGCACCTGTGCTGGGGCCGTGCGTGCAGGGCAGGGAGCGGGGCTCCCCGCGCCACCCCGTCCTCCACGAACGAGAGGGGGGAACGCAGGCGAGGCCGAGGAGGCTCGGCAGCACCTCCAGTCGGGCTGGGGCTGCTCCGCCCGCACGTAGCGTTCCTCTTCTCGTGCACGCCTCGGTCACACATCAGGCGCATGTCGGAGGTCCACACAGAGGCTGTCACGAGCCCAAGATTCTCAGATCAGTGCGCTGACTGCGACAAGAGAAGAGAGAAACGCACGCAGCTACCGGGGACCTCGCTTGGGCTCCTCTGCTCCGCGTAGCCCGCACGCCTCTCAGGCCGCCGGCGGTGAAAACCCGCCCCCCGCTCGGGCCCGCCCGCCCCCGCTTCCGCTTCCGGCCGCGGGGGTGGGGCTTCCGGCCGCGGGGGTGGGCGGGGCCCGGAAGCGGCGGCGGCGGCGGCGGCGGCGGCGGCGGCGAGGGGCCTGAGGAGCTGGTCATGGCTGCGAACCTGAGCCGGAACGGGCCGGCGCTGCAGGAAGCCTACGTGCGGGTGGTCACCGAGAAGTCCCCGACTGACTGGTGGGCGCCGGGACGGGCGGGCCGGGGGCGGGCCGGGGCTGGAGGGGGGGGTCCCGGGGGGCTCCCCGCTCACCCCTCAGCTGCGCCGCGCGCGCCCGGCGAGCTGCTGTCCCCGTCGCCGTCCCCCGCCGCCCCGCCGAGCGTGAGGGGCCCTCGCCGCCCCGGCTCCGCCTCTCCGCCGGCCTCCATGTTGGACTGTGCGGCTGGCTGGGCTGGGTGGCTCCGCCAGGTTCTCCTTCCCTGCGCAAAGGGGCTCCCCGCAGCCGTCCCTGAGCGGGACTGGGGTCTTCCCAGCGCTGCGTTCAGGGAGGGGCCTCTGAGCGCCCCGGACCCCGCCCGGAAGCGGGAGCCCTGCCCCACAGGCGGCGGAGCAGGGGGTCAGGTCCGGGGGCTGGGTCTCCGGGTTTCTGGGAATGTGGATTTCAGAGTCTCCCTCTCTCCAAGAATACCCCTTCCTGTGTGAGACGAGTGAAACAGCGGTGCTGGCTATACCTATTTGGAGAAAGACCCCATCACCCCTCCACCTCCCCATGACACCCTCCACTAGGCCGTCAGTGGGTAGTTCTCTTCGTGCCCTCGATGGGGCTTTGTAGCTGGAAGCCAGGTCTGGAGTCTCAGGGATAGCCGTGGGCAGCCCACGCGCAGGGTCAGCCCGCTGCTTGCTGGGCGTGGGCACTTTCCCCTTGCTTCAGATGTTTGCGCTGGCCAGGCTTGAGCGCTCCAGTCCTAAGAAATACGCCGAGTATGATGAACTCAGGTGACCGGCTGTGAGGAGCTTCTTCCTGTGGCAGGGGCAGGCCCCTCGCAGGGTGCCTGCTGCTGTGCTGGCTGGTCTCCACACGCTGGTGGTCGCTGCGCCCCGTTTCCCCTGCGGCCTTCGTGCCGTGTTCCGTTGCGCACTGAGGATGTGCCCTGGGCCTTTTGGGGAAGAGCTTCAGAGCACCTGCCGCCTGGGTGTGCAGACTCCTCTCGTGCCTGGGGCACCGTTGACCCCGAGGGGACTTGTGCGCAGCGTTGCAGGGGAACCAGGGAGCTCCTCTGTTGGGAGCACATCTGAGTAGTTGGGAAGGGTGTCTGGTAACAGACACCTGTTACCGGTGGAATTTCCCTACCTTCTCTCTCTCGTAATGCTTTAGGAAGTTCACTCACACTTCAGGCACCTATTTTTCTAAGAGTTTCTAGATGTCAGCTCCCTACCCCACCTCTCTCCTGTTCTCAGAGGGCCGTGACACCGCTGCTGTTACTCCAGACCCTGCTGACCGGATCGGCACACTGAGCGCCCCATTTCACATCCACCCGCGGCCTCCTGCCTTTGAGCTGGCAGCATCTCTGCCCCTCTCCAGTCCTGCACAGTTAGGGTGCTGCTGTTTTATGCGCTCTTGATAGCTGGTGTAGCCCTTTCTGACGTACCTGTGAGACTCCTGGGCCTGCCTCCTCCCGCCTTCCTTCAGGTTTCCTCACTCTCAGGGACCACCACTGGTTTGGGGATCGTGTCCCACAGCCCAGCTGGCAGCTCAGGCCTTCCGTGTTTCTAGCTTTTCCTCGGGCTTCTTCTCAGAGCTGTCTGCTACCACCCTGGTCTGAAGCTTACCCAGCCCAGCTTCTCTCTGTCCCCCGTGAGGGTGCTGAGCCTCTTTCCCCTCCCTGCATCCGAGCCCACCCGTCTGGCAGCACTCCAGGTCGTTCTGCTCAGTGGCACGACCCCCGGTTTCTGCTCTCACTGTCACAGCCACTAAGCATCTCAACAGATAATGTGTGGCGGATCCCCACTCCTTAGCTGAACAAGTATCTAGACCATGTTACTCCTGTGCTTACACTTCAGCAGCTTCCTGTTTCACATTAAATAAAGCCCGGACATCTCACCTCTGCTGCGAGGCCCTGTGTGGCCAGCTCTGGACCCCCTCCCGCCACCCCTCCCACTTACCACACTGAGGCCACACCTGTTTGCCACCGCGGTGGCCTTCTTTCTCTTCCTCAAACTTTAGAGCTGCTTCCTCCTCAGACCCCTTGCTCTTGCTGCTTCCCCATTCTAGAGCACCTTCCACCTTGTCCCGGGGGGCTCCCCAAACTTCTCAGCTTGGACACTGCCTTCCCCGACTCCTGGCTCCTTGTGTGACTTTCCTCAGACACGTGCCAGACACCTTCACTGGTTTTCCTGGCACCGTTGTCTGCACCAGCGGGCTGGGCCCTATCTCTGTCCCCCGAACAATCAGCAGTCAGCGCCTGGATGCACGGTGACCTGAGCAGGGTACAGATGATGTGGTACAGGGTACCAGCAAGAGGAGGTGGTCTCCACTTTGGTGGGTCATGAAAGGTTTCCCAGGCAGAGTGGGTGGTGTCGGGCTGGGCCCTGAAGCCAGGTGGGGCGGGGAGCAAGCACATCAGCTTTCCCCCACGGTCTTTGTCCTGGTTCCTGGATTGTTCTAGATTGAGGCACGTTTGTTTCCCTCCTGCACCCACTTCACTACCTGACGGGACATTGGTATCGCTGTGTTTCTTTTTTTGTTTCCCATTAGAAAGTAAGTTCCATGGTCAGGGCCTCTGGGGATTATTGGAAGCTTCATGCCTGCGAGCAGCAAAGAGCAGGTTCCCAGTACGTGTTTTTGGAAGGGATGGATGAGTTACAAGGCGCTCATGCGCTACATTCCATGAGCTGTGCCCAGGCCAGCACACCTCTCTTCCTGTCTTCCCGATTTGAAAGAAGGGTGGGAGTTTGTTGAAAGTGGGAATCAGCCTCTGAGCTGGGATTCAAGAAGGTGGCTTAGGCTGGAGCCCGGGGGGTGGAGGGGAGTAGAGTTGGAGGGCAGGTGGCAGGCCTGGAGCTTGGCTCTTACGAGCTGCCGGGTCCCTTCTTGGAAGCAGTCTCTGCTCCCCGCTGCTTGTCTAGTGTCCCCGTCTTCTGCAGCCAGGGCTTGGTGGCTTCGAGATGTATGGGCTTCTTTCCTCCGGGAGGAGGGCTGGCCAGGACCCTGGCCACCAGAATCTGGACGTCCACCAACTCCCTGTTTGCGTATTCCTTTTAGTGTCTCTCCTCCTCAGAGGCCTGCCCCCTATGCCAACCAGACCCTCGGGGCCTGGGTCTCCTTTCTAAGGACTTTCTCAGGCTAGGCAGCTCTGCCCGGTGGCTTTAGCAAGGCAGTGGGGAAGCTGAGTGGAGGCTGATTTGGTTCCTGTCAGATTTGGGGTTTTTTGGTTTTTGTTTTTTCAGATTTTATTTTTAAGTGATCTCTACACCCAGTGTGGGGCTCGAACCCACAACCCCGAGATCAAGAGTTGCACGCTCCACCGACTGAACCAGCCAGGCGTCCTGGTTCCTGTCCCACTCCTACCCCGCAGCCCCTAGCTGGCCCTCCTCGGCAGGCCTGTGCTCAGAGCATGGGGGATGGCCCGCTAGTTCAGGTTCTGCCTTTAACTTGCTGTCTGCTGGGTCAGCACCCCTACCCTGTGGTCTGCCAGCACTGCCCAGAGCTGAACTGCGGCAGAGTTGGTGTTGATGGTTGGGCTCCATGTGGACTGTGGATAAGCCACATCTTCCAGAATGTTCTCCATGCTTAACTTCCGTTCTGGTCAAGGGACTTCCCATGCCCCAGATGTGATAAAATTTGCCATATTTCCTCAACTTCTCTGGGGTTCAAGTTCATAAGCGCGAGTCTTTCCCAGAGTTCTTAGGAATAATTAGTCTCACAGGAAAAGAAAGGGGCAGCCCAGGGTCACCTGTGGAGAGTTAAGGCTCCTCCAGAAAGAGAATTTTGCGCAGCCAAGGAGTCTGTCCTGTGAGAAGCCTGACTTCATGCTGAGTCATGGCCTGAGTGGCTTCTGGGTTTTCCAGAAGAGTCCCAAGCCCAGAGAGACCTGCTCCACCAACTCCTCAGGCTTTCAGAAGACAGAGCCGACCTGCACGAGGTCGTTGGGCGGCCTTCCCAGATGCCTGATGTGCACACTTGGCTTCCTGCTCCTCCTGGGGTGCTTTGGGTTCAGGAAGGTGCAGAAAATTGCCTTTATGAAACTTTCCAGCTCTGGGGCGCCTGGCCGGCTCAGTGAGTAGAGCGTGCGACTCTTGATCTTGGGGTGGTGGGTTCCAGCCCCACTTGGACGTGGAGCCTACTTAAAATCAAACAAACTTCACAGCTTAGTTTTCTCAAAGTAGACAGAGGCTCCCCTTCATAGGTTTGTCCCTCAGGAGAAGCCGCTGTGCGTAAGAACTGAGAAGGGCCTGACTCTGGGAGCCCTGCAGAGCTCCTGCCTCGTGGGTCAGAGTGGGGCCCGCGCAGCCGCCATGCTCCACTCGTGGTTAGTGCAGGAGGGCATCTGACCCCCAGAATGCTGGTCACAGAGCTAACACGTTTGTGTTTTGTTTCAGGGCTCTCTTTACCTATGAGGGTAACAGCAATGACATCCGTGTGGCCGGCACTGGGGGTGAGTACGACCCAGTGAGGCCACGAGTGGGCTGGCGGGGGGTTGGGGGGCATCAGGAGGCAGGTGTGGGGGAGGGGAGAGCTTTGCAGCCGTCACTGCTCCCTGGCGGCCGGCATCTCAGCCATCACGGCCAACGGAAGGTGTCCCCTGTGTGTAGCGAGCCTGCCGTGACCCTCCCCACAGTCGCATCAGTGTTGGGGAGTCACACACCGCCTTGTTACTCAGCGAGCACTCACCAGTGCACTCTCTGCTTGCCGCCGAGTGGTTCCGGCAGCCTGTTCTAGAAAGCCGCTCCCTCATCTTTTTAGGAGGAGCGCAGGTGGCCGTGGTGTCCTGTGCCCTGCAGTGCCTCAGGCGCCACCCCCAGCGCCGCTCACAGGGCTCTGCTGTGAATGCCTGCAGTGGGGGCTCAGGGCTGCCCCCACACTCCTCGCAGCCTGGGAGGGTTTGGGAGTGCTGATAAGCACAACCTCCGTGTCGGGACAGTGGCTGAGGAGGGCCCGCTCCTGTGCCCCCATCACTGCCCCATCTTTACGGGGAGGGTCTGAGAGCTGAGCCCAAGCGTGGCTGCAGGACATTCCCACCTGTTCAGGGCCTTTTGTGAGGTCCAGGCAGGCTGTTGCAGACATGGTCCATTTGGAAGCCTGGTGCCTGATTTGTAGCAGAAATGACATTTTTTTATTTCTGGAACTCCCAGTGGGTTTCATAGGAATGGCTTTTAAACTGGGGTGTGTAAACCATCACCTGAGGTCCTTGTCACAGATGCAGATCCTGGGGCTGCGTCTGCCCCCCAGGTCCTGTAAGTCCACTTAATGGGGGGCAGGACCAGGAGTCTGATCCTGATGCAGGTGGCCCTGACAACCCTGGCTCAGAGGCAGGTTGGGCTTCCCTTGCTGGTGGGCGCTGTGCGGGGCCGGCCACAGGTGCCGGGCCCGCTGATCCCCCCACCCCATGCCTGCTGCAGAGGGGGGCCTGGAGGAGATGGTGGAGGAGCTCAACAGCGGGAAGGTGATGTACGCCTTCTGCAGGGTGAAGGACCCCAACTCCGGCCTGCCCAAGTTTGTCCTCATCAACTGGGTACGTGGAACTGGGGGGCCCTGAGTTCTCATCTAGGTGTGACCCAGGAAACTCCCTTTCCTTCTTTTGTCTTTTGCCTTCTGTGATTGGAGAGGAGGAGGACTTGCCTTCAGGGCGGCTCAGAGGTGGTGAATGAGCAGAAGAGTGGGAGAAGTCCTTGTGGCCCCAAGGACAGTGGGGGCCTTGCCAGCACGGAACCCCACCCTCCTTCCCCCAAGCCCAAAATTGTTCCTACAAAATCAAGGATAGAGGACAGTCGCAGGACACCCTTGCTTTTGTCCCCTTCAGAGTAATCATGCTGAGGGAGCAGAGGGCCTGGAGAAGGCTCAGAGAGCATAGGACCCCTGGGTAGGACTGGGAAGTTCCGAGCCCCCCCCACGCCCCCCCCCCCCGCCACTCCCAGCGGAAGCTGGTAGTCGTCCTGCCTCAAGAATGGAGGTGCGGGGCTCGCTTTATCCTCTGCTTTGCGGTTGCGGTTTTCCCTCTGCTGGGCCCCCAGGGAGAACAGCGGCTTTGTGGGGGTTGGAGGGTCATGCTGGGTGTGTTGTGTTGCAGACGGGCGAGGGTGTGAACGATGTGCGGAAGGGAGCGTGCGCCAACCACGTCAGCACCATGGCCGGCTTTCTGAAGGTGAGGCTGCCCCCTGAGGGCCTCCCAAGGTGCCTGGGTATGCATGAGCGCAGTTGCAGAGCTGAAGTGTGCCCACACCCCGGTGCTCTCCCTGGACGCAAGGGCGTGACCAGAGGCTGCTGCCCAGGAGGCCACGCTGCGGCCAGAGCCACCAGCAGGCTGACCTCAGCGGGAGGAAGGATGGATGACTGTGTCCATTTTGAGCCCAGGGAGGATCATCTGCGGCTAGTCCTGGGGGCAAGGCTAGGCCTGGGCTTCCATCGGTTTTGTGAGGGTTATTCGGCCGTGTTGTCAGGATCTGGAGGAGAGGGAGAGTTGCGTGTGCCCAGCCACCTCAGCGTGCCCAATCCCTTATGCATTCCTTTCCAGCCCACCTTTGTGTGTATTAACGTCAGTCCTCAGAGTGGAACCTCGTTTAGGTCCAAAAGCATTTGCTGTTTGCTTGCCAGGTAACTTTGTGTGTCTTTGGTTACTGGCAAAGAGACTCGGGACTTTGATTTCTAGTCTGCCAACACTTCTGCAGATATGCCTCAGTTTCTCCACCTCGGAGCTGAAAGAGGATCCCAAGCTCACTGGGTGTTAACTGACAGTGAGTGAGGTCATGGGTCTGACTTCTCAAGAAGAAATTGGCTGGGGCGCCTGGCTGGCTCAGTGGGAGGAGCACTGACTCTCTATCTCAGGGTTGTGAGTTCAAGCCCCAGGTTGGGTGTAGAGATACTTGAATAAATAAAACTTAAGAAATTTTAAAGGAAGAGGAAGAAGAAATCGGTAGCTTGCTTTTTGTAGAAAATATGTTCCCAGATCCTTTGTAAAGTTCGCTTTCATGAATCAGAAAGGGGCTTTCCGGTGCCTGGGCCTGCAGCACGGGGGGTCCAGCACCTCGGAACAGGGCCACGGAGCACAGAGACCGCGTGCCCGTGCTGGGACAAGTGCAGCGTGTTTGCCTCAGGACGGTTTGTCGGCCTTGAGAGTGTGCCTCGGTTCCCAGTGGGGTCTCCTGACCTCAGCCCTGGGCAGCAGTTGTCCACGTTGTGCACACTGAGGTGTGTGTCCTCTCCTGGAGTTGCACCGCCTGAGTGCTGTCCCACCGCAGGGGGCCCACGTGACCATCAACGCGCGGGCCGAGGAGGACGTGGAGCCCGAGTGCATCATGCAGAAGGTGGCCAGAGCCTCAGGTGCCAACTATGCCTTCCACAAGGAGAGCAGCCGTTTCCAGGACACAGGCCCCCAGGCCCCAGTGGTGAGTGCTGCCTGGGCCCGAGGGTGGCAGGCCAGGAGCCAGCAGACGGGCTGGTTTCTCCCTCGTGGGGCTGGGCTCTTGCCTGCCTGGCTCCCGGTCCCTGAGCCAGATCATGGTGCAGACAGTGACCCCATGCCAGACGGAAGCCGGAGCTGGCCCCTGGTGGGGCAGGCACTAGCGGGCCTGAGGAGCAGCCTCTATCCTGCCTGGTGGTTCCACTGGCCGTTCTGGAGCCTCTTACACCCTGGGGACAGTCCAGTCACGAGGCCATGGCACCAGCGTGTCCTGCACAGTCCCGGATGGTGGGCTCCATGGAGGAACTTGAGGTGGTGGATGGGCAGGCCCCTCCCAGTCAGGGGCAGACACGAGACACCCCAGTTATGGGGAGCCCAGTTCCCCGAGGCACAGCTGGGGTCTGTGGAGATTTCTCTGGGCATTGCCACAGTGGTCAGCTGTCTGAGGCTGGTGGACCGGCTTCCATCCGCAGGGGCCTGGTGCAGCCAGAGACCCCCTCGGCGTTGCCCGGCGGTTTCCAGGGCCCTCGGGCCGTCTTGCTGCTTGCTGGTCGCCAGGTGCCGCTGCCTCTGCTGGGCGCCATCCCCACGGTTGTTGCTGGTGTCCTGCGCTCCCGAGGGCAGCCCCGTAGCGGATCCTCTGTCCTCCGCAGGGCTCTGTGTACCAGAAGACCAACGCCATATCTGAGATCAAAAGGGTTGGCAAAGACAGCTTCTGGGCCAAAGCAGAGGTGAGCGCTGCCGGGCACATCGAGCACAGCTGCCCCTCACAGCGACGGGGCGGGCCAGGTGCCATGGTGCCTTGCACGCCATTGCTCGGTTTTACCCCCTGTGAACTGACGGGTGGCGCGTGTTCTCGTTCACACCTGTGCTCGAGCGGAGGCCGAGCGGGGTTGCGCCACAAGGCTGGTGGGCGGCCCCTCCCGGCAGCGCGGCACAGATGCCTGGGGGGCACAGGGGCCCAAGGGCAGGCCCAGCTGGCCGCTGGGCGGGTGCTAAGTGGGGCGGGCGGGCGGGCTCGGCTGTCCCTGCAGAAGGAGGAGGAGAACCGCAGGCTGGAGGAGAAACGGCGGGCAGAGGAGGAGCGGCAGCGGCTGGAGGAGGAGCGCCGGGAGCGGGAGCTGCGGGAGGCCGCCCGCCGCGAGCAGCGCTATCGGGAGGAGCTGGGCGGTGAGGCCGGACCCCAGAGGTGAGGCCCCAGAGTTAAGGTGGAGGGAGGGTGCCAAGTGGGCCGCGGCTGGGCTGCAGCTCTCTCCTCCCTCTGCCCCTCCCGGCAGGAAGAGTGAGCAGCAGGAAGTGCTTTCAAGGAGCAGAGAGGAGCAGGTGAGACTTGGGTGCTTCCCCCACCCCACCCCCCTGTGAGGGTCTGTTGCAGTAATGCCGGGGGGGCGGGGGGGGGTGTCCCTGCTGTGCCCAGGGGAGGGTCCTGTAGCCAGCTGGAGGTGGCAGGGGAGAGGACAGTGAAGGGCAGAAGCAGCCAGCGTGGACCTTAGCCCGGTCCTGGACGAGGCCCGTGAGCCCCTCCTCACTGCTGGGTCCACGCGCACCCCTCCAGGAGCCCATCAGCCAGTCAGCACATCCGCGTGAGATTTTCAAGCAGAAGGAGAGGGCCGTGTCCACCACATCCATCTCTAGCCCCCAGCCGGGTGAGTCTTCCCGCTGGGTCTAGCCACGAGGCAGGGGCAGGCCGAGGGGGAGTCTGGGGTCCCCATGTGGGGTCCCCAGAGGGAGCGAGAGATGCGTCAGAAGGTGACACAGGTGAGTGAGCAAGGAGAGCCTGTGCTCTTGAGAGTGGCTTCTGGGAGGTGAGCCTGGGCCGCAGGTGTCCCTTTCCTGCCCGTGGCCTCAGCCTGCAGAGACCTGGAAAAGAAGGGCCATGTGTGGCTTCAGAAGGGAGACCCTCCAGCCCGGCCCCATTAACCCGTGGTGTAGCTTGCACATGGTGGCTGGGCCCCGGAGCCTCTGTCACTCACCCCTGTGGCCCCCAAGGACCCAGGATGGCACTGCCATCAGCTCTCCCACGCTGGGCGGCTGCTCGAAGTGTTCTGTGTGTGATGTGTTTCTGCAGTGCCTGTGTCCCCCGTACCCCCCCCCGTGTGACAGCTCCTGCCCTGGGGCAGGTCCACCGTCCAGACAGCGCAGGGCACAGAAACGGTGGACACGGCTCGTC
Source organism: Callorhinus ursinus (assembly GCF_003265705.2). Classification (NCBI taxonomy): domain Eukaryota; kingdom Metazoa; phylum Chordata; class Mammalia; order Carnivora; family Otariidae; genus Callorhinus; species Callorhinus ursinus. Next base: position 8,823,511 of record NW_027397122.1, on the reverse strand, counting down.
TTCCCTCGTCCAGTGCTTGTGTGTTTACCTTTGTCTGCAGGCAAGCTGAGGAGCCCCTTCCTGCAGAAACAGCTCACCCAGCCGGAGACCCAGCGCAGCACAGAGCCGACCCAGGCCTCCTCGAGGCCCAGGGCAGGCAAGGCTCTTGGCCACCCTGCGGGGGTGGGGAGAGGGGGGTAGAGGGGGAGGGAGAAGGAGGGTGTCTGCTCCCCTTCCCGGGGCTCAGGGTGGGCTGCACCCTCCTGTGCAGATGTCCGTGAGGAGCCAGTGCCCAGCGCTCCACCGTGTCCAGTGCAGGCAGAAGAGGAGGCTGTGTACGAGGAGCCCCCAGAGCAAGAGATGCTCTACGAGGAGCCCCCGATGGTGGGTTCCCAGCAGCAGGGCGCGGCTGTGAAGGGGCCACAGGCCCAGAAACACCCTCCTCACCACGCCATCCGTGGGATGCCTGACTCCCGACAGCTCGCTACATGTGGAGTCTCGTTTAATGTTGGAGCAGGCGTGTGGAACACGTGGTCTGGCACTCCCCTGCTCCACGGGAGGTCTGGGGGAGGGACATCGTGGGGGCAGTGGCATGGCCACAGCCCTTGCCCTCTGTGTGCTGTGCCCCTCCCCCCAAGCCTGGTATGAGCCCATAACAAGGACCCCAGATTTCTCTACTTTCCACACGGGTCAGGTGCAGCAGCAGGATGCCAGCTCTGAGCCCGTTGAACACTACCCGGAGCTGAGCGGTAAAGGGCTCTGTGCCCGGGCCCTGTACGACTACCAGGCAGGTAATGTGCGGTGGCCCGGCCACTCACGCTGTGGGGCCCCACGTCAGGAGGCAGACTTCGGGGGCTCCCTTGGGGCAGTGGGGGGACAGAAGGGTGAGGGGACGATGGGGTGGACGCCCTCCACAGCCCAGGCCTTCCCATGCACTCTGGGCAGCGTCTGTGGGCAGGAACCCTAGTTGCCAGCGTTGTGCTAGAGCCCGAAAGTGTGACCAGAGGGGTGGGCGGACCTGCACGCCGGGCCCCCAGTGGCCTGGCTGGAGGCTCTGGAAGCAGGCTGCTGTGCAGAGGGGGGTGCCCAGGGTCAGGTTGTGCTGGAAAGTGTGTCGGTTGGGGCGGGGGGTTGGCCGCTGGAGTGGCGTTGGGATAGGCCCCCAGCCCCAGTGCCGCCTCCCGCAGCTGACGACACAGAGATCTCCTTCGACCCCGAGAATCTCATCACGGGCATCGAGGTGATCGACGAGGGCTGGTGGCGTGGCTACGGGCCAGACGGCCACTTTGGCATGTTTCCTGCCAACTACGTGGAGCTCATCGAGTGAGGACGCTCCGCTGCTGGCTGCGCCGAGGCCGTCCTTCCCCTCCCCTCCCACACGTGCTTTCCTTACTCCCGGGGATGTGGCGTGCATGGTGCAAGAGCCCCACGGCACTCCTCCAGGAATGGGACCCCCCCCAAAGAAGACAAGCCCTTGGGCTCCCTCAGACTGGGGTGCGCAGCCTGTCACCCTAGATGCAGCAATACCCTATGATTCCCAAACGTGCTCCGGCAGCTGCAGGCCCTCCCAGCCAGCCTGGCCTTTGACCCCCACAGAGGACGTGGAGCCAAGCCCTGCCCATGGCCGGGCCCTCCGTGGCCTCTGCCTGAGGAGGGTGGTGCTGCCCCGCCGGGCAGTCTGAGCCGGGGCCTTTGCCTTTTTTTCCCCTTTCCTCTTGGCTGTAAAGGGTGGTAGCTCCAGCTGGTAGTGATCCTCAGGAACAGTGGCCTTAGCGTTTAGGACCAAAGTCTGAGTGGGTCGTGACAGTTTGGGCAGCAGTAGGTCACCTTTCTGGATCCCGCCCTGTGCTCCCGGTTCCCTGTCCCTCTGCCTGGGCTGCCTGTGGGCAGTGGGCACGGGGATGACCGAGCCCCCGTCTGAGCGTATGATCAGCAAACCCGTGTCCTTCCGTGTGGTGCGCCCTGTTCCGCCGGCCCCTGTGTGTGCTCGCACCGGACCCTGGTTCCGGAAGAGGGACCAGAGCGTCCGCTACCTGCTGTCTCACCCTGTTTGTCCCGGCCCGCCCGTGTCTGCTTTCAGAGAGAACTGCCCTGTTGTGGCCTGAACGCCTCCGTGTGGAAACCAGCCCCTTCCCGGGTGTGCGTGGGGTGTGTGTGCAGGTGTGTGTGCACACGCACGCACCCTCAGACCTCGGGCCGACGGTGGGCCCTGGGAGAGGCATAAACATAAAGATGTGACTCGAGTCAGCCTGTTGCATGTCCGTGTTCTGGGAGGGGCTTGGGCCGCCCGCCCTGCCCATGCAGGGCGTGTGCACGTGTGTCGAGTGAGGTGCCCTATGGAGCCCACTGTATGCTGGGACGTAACTGTTCCTCTTGTGCTCTGGCAGGTGCCAGGTAGCAGCCTGGGATGGCGGCTGCACCAAGGAGACCACTGGCCCCGGGTGGTGGCAGATGGCCCCTCTTGTACCCTAGGCTGCAAAGGCAGGCCCCGCCAGCCCTGATTCTCCACCCCCGAGCTGCGGAGGATCCAGGAGTCCCCTACTGCAGGCTCTGAAGCCAGTGGTGGGCTTGTCCTCAGATGTGAGGATGCCCGGGGTGTGGGGCTTGGTACCACCTCACCCGGCCCACCCTGGGGCTGCAGGGACGGCAGAGGACAGCCCATCTGAGGGAAGCAGCTGTGAGGTGGTGTCCTCACTGCAGTCCCTGCTCACTGGGGATAGCACCCCGATTGTAGAGCGAGGTTACCAGGTGGTGGTTCGCTTCTTGGTGTCACCATAGGGGGCCTGTTAGAAGTTACCTGGTAGCCTGGCTTGGGGACCAGGCTCCTGCCCTTGGTTCCTGGGGTCCTCTCACCTAATGGGGGTGGGCAGCAGGGGCCACATGCCCTGGGGCAGGGTTTGTGGAACCCCTAGCTCAAGGACTTGGAGCCGGGCATGCCGGGGCCACACTGGACTCAAGGTGGTAGGTGGAGGTGCCTTTATTGACAGAAGCCCACCCTTCACTTGGCCTTGCCCTGGGCAGCCACAGCCTCCATGGCCTTCCGTACGGTTTCTTCATCACCCAGGAACCGCATGGGCTTGATGGGCTTCAATGCCTGGTCCAGCTCATACACGATGGGGATCCCTGTGGGCAGGTTCAGCTCCATGATGGCCTGGTCCGACATCCCTGGGCCGGGGGAACAGGACCCTTAGTCCCCTTGGCCAGTCCGCCAGGCAGTTTCCCGCCCTCCCGTTCAGCAGGCCCCGTGACCTTTATGGGCCACAGAGCCGGGCCAGCCAGGCAGCAGCCCGCCCGCCCCCCACAGCGAGCCCCCCGCACAGATGCCCCTGGAGGTCGAGCCAGTAGTGAGAGACTGAGTGGCCTGCAGAAATAGCCGTGGCAAACCGGGACCCTGTGCCCCCAACCGGGAGCCACTGGGACCTGGGGCCACGCCATTGGGTCTTTTCTGTTTGGTTTCTAGAGCATTCTAAGTTCTAGCCATCAGGAGCAGGGGTGCTCGGACAGCGAGAAGGGCCTCCTGTGACCAGGGTGGAGGGGAGGTTCTGTGGGTGGAAAGGGCAAGGTTTCCCGGGGAAACCTGACCCTGCCGGCCTTTGCAGCCCCTGGCCTGGAATAGCAGCTTGACCTTTGCAGCTCCGACACGCCCCCCCCCGCCCGGTTCTCCAGGCAGTGGGAGACTGCAGTGACGGTGGCCTCTGCGCTTCTCTCCCAGACCCGGCCCCTGGAAGGGAGGGGCACGAGGTGGTGTTGGGGAGGGTGGACTGGGACTGGGCAGGCCTCGGGGGCCAGCCTGTCTGTGCTCTGGCCAGCTACCCACTGACCCCCAGAGCAGGGGGTTTGGGGCTCCCCACCTACCAGCCTTCTTCCCCTTTCCACAGTCCCGACAAGCTTGAAGGCCGTTCCGAGCCTCAGACTCCCAAGGATCTGTATGTCTAAGGGAGCCCGGTGGAGATGCACGCCCCGAGCTCCTTAGTGGGAGCCCAGCTACAGGCTGGGGTCGAGGACTGCTCCACCCCAGCACCCTCTTAACTGGGCTTACCTTTTCCTTGCGTGGGTGTGAGCTGGGGTCCCCTGCCCTGGGCCTCATGAGCCCCCCCCGACCCCGGAGAGGGTGGTTGAGACCCAGCAAGTGGTGTGACTTGACCAGGGCCACATAGCAAGTGGATCTGGAGCCAGGCGGCCCTGCCTTGGCCCCGGGCGGCCTTGGGCACGGCCTTCCCATCTTTCCCAGGCCTCTGGGCCCCGGGTTGGAGCAGCGGTTTCCACCCACAACCTCCAGAAAGAAGCTCGTTGTATATGGTGTCCCAGTACATAAACAAGTGGAACAAAAATTTTGCAAAGTGGCTTTTAAAGTGGCTTCTTAGTACTCCCAATTCACAGTTTGAGCCCCGACCCCGAGTGCTTACGTGTGCAGAGCTGCCTGGGCGGGGGGCTTGTAGCGGAGATGAGCATTTGGGGCCCAACTGGTTCAAGGGCATGTGCCCCGTCTGCCCCCCAACCTGCCTCCGCCTACACCCCCTGCAAGGATGGGCCTCACCTTCCAGGTGCTTGACGATGCCCCGCAGGCTGTTCCCGTGGGCCGCGATGAGCACTCTCTTGCCAGCCTTGATCTGGGGGGCGATCTCCTCGTTCCAGAAGGGTAGGGCCCGGGCGATGGTGTCCTTGAGGCTCTCACAAGTGGGCAGTTCCCCAGGCTTCAGGCCTGCATACCGCCGCTCCTGGGGGCATCCACACTGCCGTTCCCTGCCCAGGAAGCCAGCCCCCCAACCCGCCCGGGCTGCCATCCCCAAGGCCCTGCCCCTAGACCCTCCCCTGATGCGCCAAGCAGCCCACCTTGCTGATGGAGTTGTAGTAGGGGTGCTTCTCATCCATGGGGGGCGGCGGGATGTCGAAGGAGCGCCTCCAGATCTTCACCTGCTCCTCCCCGTGCTTGGCGGCTGTCTCGGCCTTGTTGAGGCCCGTGAGGCCCCCGTAGTGCCTCTCATTGAGGCGCCAGCTGCGCACCACGGGCAGCCACATCTGGTCCGTGCCATCCAGGATGGTCCAGAGGGTGTGGATGGCTCGCTTCAGCACTGACGTGTAGCAGATGTCAAACTCCATCTTGGCGTCCTTGATGGCCTGGGCGCCCCTCTTGGCCTCCTGGGCCCCCTTCTCGCTCAGCTCTGCGTCGAACCAGCCACAGAAGCGGTTCTCCTGGTTCCAGGTGCTCTCGCCATGCCGGACCATCACAAGGCGGTGGGTGGACATGGTGGCACTGGGGACCGCAGCGGGCTGCAGAGGGGGACGGCAGCCTCCCAGGTGCGCCCAGTTTTATAACCGTCTGTTCCCAGCCCCCACCCTGGCCAACTGCCAGTCAGCATTCCAGGCGGGACGGGCGGCGGCAGGTGGCCAGTAGCAAAGCTTGGGGGAGGGCAGGCCCAGAGCCGGCCTTAAAATAGCCCCAGCAGCCAGCAGCGCCCGGCCGGGTGGGGCTGCGCGCAGGACTGGGCAGGAAGCGCAGGAATCTGAGACCCGCCTGAGAGATGGGGCTGCCAGGAGCAGTGCGGATCTCGAGCGGGACTCCTCTGTCCCCGCGGGAGGGCTGACGCTGCGGCCTCAGGCCAGAGGCACATTCCCAGGGCCTTTCTGTTGTCCACACAACTGGGGGCGAGCCTGCATTTCCCTAAGGGAGCTGGCGTGTGTGAAGGGGAGCCCGGGGATGTGTGTGCGCAGGCACCCGTGTCTGCCCACGTACACATGCATGTGTGTGCCCATGTGCGGGCACATGCGTGTGTGTCTGGTGTGTTATGTGTATACACGCGTGTCCATGTCTGTCACTTGTTGCGCGTGCATATGCGCATGCCTGTGAGCTGCCAGGAGGTTCCCCCAGGGGCTCTGCTCTGCTCAGCCGGCCGTGGGGGCTGCATGGGGGCTTCCCTCCCCAGCTGCCTCTGCCCTGCCCGCAGGATGAGTCTTGAGGGAGCCTGTGGCCCATGGCCAGGCTGGGACTGTGACGTCACCTCCGCTAGTCCCCACAAGGACAGAAAGGAGTGAAAGGTCAGTTTGCTGTGGCCAGGGGGCAGGTGGGGGCCGTAGCCCTGGGGTGGGGGTCCGGCCCTGCAGGAGAGGGCGCCAGGCAGTAGGGTGGACCGGGGCCTGGGCTGAGCCGGGCAGAGCTGTTTCCAAGACAGCCGGGGGAGATGGAGGGGTTGGGCCGGAGGGGAGCACAGGGTGCTGCCACACTCTCCCACCCGCCCCGCCCTCACCCAAGCCAGGCTTGCCCCTCCCCACTGAAACCACCTTTCAGAGAAAGAGAAATCCAAGAGTCATGGCCCCCCCCCCGAGAGGGACTGGTTGTTGGGTTCGTGCCCAGCTCAGCAGGAGCACCCACAAGTGGGCCGAGGTTGATTCTGGGGGGCCAGACCTCTGCATTCAGATTTGGGGGGATGAAGGCCACTGGGGCAGAAGCTGCGCTCTCACGAGGGGGGCTGCCCAGGGTCCCCTACAGCTCCTCCCACCCCACGGCCCTAGCGACCACACCCTTACCGTCTCACGCTCCTGAAAATGGAAAAGGGTGGGCGGGAGGCCAACAGAGGGGTCAGCTACTACACTGAGACCTGGACATGAGTGTGTGAAGCCCTGACCTCTCTCCCTCCAGCCTTGCGATCCACCCAGGGGACAGCCTCCCAGTTCTGGGCCCCTCAGGCGGAGGCTCCACACCCCAAGGCCACCCTCCTAGCAGCACCACACGCAGGCCTTGCTGCTCCAGCTCTGCCCTTGTTAGAGCCACACCTCCTATATAAGGTCTACTTTTTGTTCCCTTGACCGCTAATCAGGCCCTGGGGGCCCAGCAGACAGCCAGGCAGGAAGCTCGTGTTCAGTGGGGGACAAAGATGACAACCCAACAAGCTGTTCTCCTTCATCCCAGCTGGTAGGAACAAGTGAAAGGGGTTAGGGAGAGATGAGAGAGCAGGAGGAGGGGTAGAGACAGCCCCTTGGAGGTGCAGCAGAAAGCAAAGGACTCACCAGGACGAGTTCTGGGGGAGAGCACTCCAGGCAGAGGGGCAGCAAAGAACCAGTCCCCACAGGAGAGCAGATAAGTGGGTGGCACAGGGCACGAGGGGCTGGGCTCTGCGTCCTGATGCAGATCACTGGAGAGCTTGAAGCATGGCTTCAAGAATTTTATCTTATTTTTTTTAAGATTTCATTTATTTATTTGACAGAGAGTGTGAGAGAGCATGAGCGTGGCAGAGGGAGAAGGAGAAGCAGGCTCCCCACTGAGCAAGGAGGCCGACGTGGGGCTCGATCCTGAGGACCCTGAGATCATGACCTGAGCTGAAGGCAGACGCTTAACTGACTGAGCCCCCAGGCGCCCCTGATGATGTAGACATTTTAACACTATTAATTCTTCCAAGCCATGAGCATGGAATATCTTTCCACTTATGTGTGTCTTCAGTTTCTTTCATCAATATCTTAGTTTTCAGTGTACAGATCTTTCAGCTCCTTGGTTAAGTTTATTCCTAGGTATTCTATTATTTTTTGGTGACATTATACATGGGATTGTCTTCTTAATTTCTCTGAAAGTTCATTGTTAGCCCGTAGCAACACAACTGATTTTTTTATATTGATTTTGCCTCCTGCAACTTTATTGAATTCACTTATTAGTTCTAACAGGCTTTTTGTGGACCCTTTAATGTTTTCCATATATAAGATCATGTCATCTCCAAATAGAGACAGTTTTACTTCTTCTTTTCCAATTTGGATGCCTTTTAATTCCTTTTCTTGTCTTACTGCTGTGGCTGGGACTTCCAGTACTACATCAGATAGAAGCGGTGAGAGTGGGCATTCTTGTCTTGTTCCTGACCTTAAAGGAAAAGCTTTTCACTGTTGAGTATGATTAGAGGTAGGCTTATCATACATGGCCTTTACTATGTTGAGGTATGGTCCCTCTGTACCCACTTTGAGGGTTTTTTAATCCTAAGTGGATGTTGAATTTTGTCACATCCTTTTTCTGCCTTTATTGAGATGATCATATGACTTTTATCCTTCATTTTGTTAATGTGGCGTTATTATATTGATTTGTGGATGTTGAGTCATCCTTGCATTCCTGCAATAAATCCCACTCAATTGATCCTTTTAGTGCATTGCTAAATTCAGTTTGCTAGTATTTTGTTGAGGATTTTTGCATATGTGTTCATCAAGGATAGTGACCTGTAATTTTTCTTTCCTTGTGGTGTTTTTGTCTGGTTTTGGTATCAGGGTAAAGCTGACTTTATAAGTTTTGAAGTGTTCCCTCCTCTTCTATGTTTTGGAAGAGCTGGAGAAGAACTGGTGCTAATTTTTCTTTGAATGTTTGGTAGGATCACCAGTGAAGCCATCTGGTCCCGGACTTTCCTTTGTTGGGAGGTTGTTGATTATTTATTCAATCTCGTTATTAGTTACAGAGCAGTTCAGATTTTCTGTTCCTTCATGACTCAGTCTTGGTAGGTTGTGTATTTCTCAGAATTTACCCGTTTCTTCTAGATTATCCAATTTGCTGGCATTGGTCGTCCCTTATGATCCTTTGTGTGGTATTAGTTGTAATGTCTTTTATTTCATTTAAAATTTTGAGTCCCCTTCTTTATTAGTAAAAGTAGTGAAAGGTATGTCTATTTTGTTTATCTTAAAAAAAAAAAACCAAAAAACCCAGCTCTTGGGGGCACCTGGGTGGCTCAGTCGTTAAGCGTCTGCCTTCAGCTCAGGTCATGGTCTCAGGGTCCTGGGATCGAGTCCTGAATCAAGCTCCCTACTCAGGGGGGTCTACTTCTCCCTCTGCCTGCCCCTCCCCCTGCTCATTCTAATAAAATCTTTTTTTTTTAGATTTTATTTATTTATTTGACAGACAGAGACACAGAGAGGGGGGGAACACAAACAGTGGGAGTGGGAGAGGGAGAAGCAGGCTTCCTGCTGAGCAGGGAGCCTGATGCAGGACTCGATCCCAAGACCCTGAGACCATGACCTGAGCTGAAGGCAAGTGCTTAACTGACTGAGCCACCCAGACACCCCCCCCTTTAATATTTCTTATAAGGCTGGTCTAGTGATGAACTCCATGAGCTTTTGCTTTTCTGGAAAACTCTTTATCTCTCCTTCAATCCTGAAGGACAGCTTGCCAGGTAGCATATTCTTGGCTGGCAGCTTTTTTTTTTTTTTTTTTTTTTTAGCCCTTTGAAAATATCATGACATTCCCATGTGGGCTGCAAAGTTTCTGCTGAAAAAATCTGCTGATAGTCTTATGGGGGTGAGGGTTCCCATGTCAAAAGGTGTTTTTCTCTTACTGCTTTTAAGAGTCTCTCCTTGTCTTTAACTTTTGACAACTTAATTAAAATGTGTCTTGTGTGGGTCTCTTTGAATTCATCTTATTTGGAACTCTATGGCTTCCTGATTGGATACCCAGTTCTTTCCCCAGGTTAGGGGAGTTTTCAGCTGGTATTTCTTTGAATAAGCTTCATTCTCTTTCCTTCTGGGATCCTATAATGCACATTTTGGCCTCCTTGGATAGTGTCCCATAAGCCCCTTAAGCTATCTTCTTTCTCATTTTTTCTTTTTGCTCCTCTGATCAGATGAGTTCCATTGTACTGTCTTCAAGTCCGCTTTATGTAGTCTGAGCTGAACCCTTCTGTTGAATTTCAGTTCCATTTCTGTATTCTTCATCTCTGTGGTTTATGTTTGGTATTTTCTTTTAGTTTCCACGTCTTTGTTGAAATTTTCATTTGTTCATGCATAATTCTCCTGAGCTCAGTGGGCATCTTTACGACCATTATTTTGAACTTTTTATCAGGTAAGTCACTAATCTCCATTTTATAAAGGTCTGTTTCTGGAGTTTTGCTCTTTTGTTTGGAACATATTCCTCTGTTCATTTTCCTGGACTCTCTGTGTTGGTTTGTGTCTTTGATAAAACAGCCACTTCTCTGAATCTTGATGGAGTGTTCTCATGAAGGTGATAAGGATGAACCTTATCATTCAGCCCAGCCCACACTCTTGGTTCTCTCAAACCTTTGTGATTGCCCAAGCCACCTTCTTTCTTCTTAGTGGCCCCCAGTGGTTGAAAGTGTGCCAAGGCCCATTAGTGTCCCAAAGGGGAGGCTCAGCCATAGATGTGTGCTAAATTAGAAGCCTGACCCTCAGGCAGCAGCTTTTAAAGTAAGCAAAGTCCTCGTTCTTGGAAAGCCCGGGAGATAGGATTTCAGTCTGCATACTCTGTGCTGAGCCCTGGGCAGATAGCTGTTTAAGAACAGTGTCTTTCCTTGAACAGTCCTGGGGGGCCCTGCAAATGCAAGCCCCACTGGCCACCAGAAATAGGTGATCAAGGGGCATGGCCTGTGGATGGCAGCCGCCAAAGCCAGGGCAGCAACACACGCACAAACTCCTTCCAGGGAGACACTGGTGACCCAGTTTGCTGTGGGTATTTTCACGTTTGCCCGATATGTAGGAATTGTTCACCTAGTTTCTGGATTTCTTTTTAGAGGAATTGTTTCTCTGTACCTGTGGATTTGGTGTATCCAGAGAAGGAAGTGAGTTCGGGAGCCTCCCATATCACTAGTTTAGACCTGAACTTGGGCCTGGGAAATGCCAAGGGTATCACAGAAGGGCCTAGAAGTTGTAAGGTGCTGCAGCCACGAGTCTGTGGAAGCCAAGGCTCAGTCCTGACTGTAGGGAAGGAATTCCTGGTAGGTGCTGAAAAGACGCTCCACATCAGTCATCACCAGGGAACTGAAAATCAAAACCATAATGAGATATCACTTCATACCTGTTAAAATGGCCATCACCAAAAAGACAAAAGACGACAAGTGTTGCTGAGATTATCCACAATCCCCGTGCACTGTGGTGGGAATGCCAACGGGTGCAGTCACTCTGGAAAACAGTATGGAGTTTCCTCAAAAAACTAAAAATATAGAACTACCATATGATCCAGCAATCTTACTTCTGAGCATGTAGCTGAAGGAAATGAGAACAGAATCTCAAAGAGATATCAGCACCCCCACGTTCCCTGTAGCATTCTTGACAGCCAAGATGTAGAAAGCTAAGCTGAGCATCCATCAATGGATGAATGGATAAAGATGTGATACACATATCATCATATATATACACATATATGTCTAATATACACACGCAATGAAGTATTCAGTCATGAGAAGGAAAATCCTGCCATTTGTCACAACATGGATGGACTTTGAGGGCATCATGCTAGGTGAAATTAGCCAGATAAAGACGAATACTGCATGGTATGACTTATATGGGGATCTTTTTGTTGTTGTTAATTCAAGAATTCATTTTTCTTTTTTTATTAACATACAATGTACTATTTGTTTCAGAGGTACAGGTCTGTGATTCATCAATCATACACAATTCCCAGCGCTCACCATAGCACATACCCTCCCCAAAGTCCATCACCCAGCCACCCCGTCCCTCCCACCCCCCACTCCAGCAACCCTCAGTTGGTTTCCTGAGACTAAGAGTCTCTTATGGTTTGTCTCTGTCTCCGGTCACATCTTCTTTCATTTTCCCCCCCTTCCCGTATCATCCTCTCTCTTGTTTCTCAAATTCCTCATATCAGTGACATCATATGATACTTGTCCTTCTCTGATTGACTTATTTTGCTCAGCATAATATCCTCTACTTCCATCCACATCATTGCAAATGGCAAGATTTCATTTTTTCAATGGCTGCATAATATTCCATTGTGTATATGGACCACATCTTCTTTATCCATTCATCTGTTGATGGACATCTAGGCTCCTTCCATAGTTTGGCTATTGTGGACATTGCTGCTATAAACATCAGGGTGCAGGAGCCCCTTCAGATCACTACATCTGTATCTTTGGGGTAAATACCCAGCAGTGCAATTGCTGGGTTGTAGAGTAGCTCTATTTTCAACTTTTTGAGGAACTTCCATACTGTTTTCCAGAGTGGCTGCACCAGCTTGCATTCCCAGCAACAGTGTAGGAGGATTCTATATGGGGATCTTTAAAAAAAAGAAAACGAAAAAGGTCCAATCCATAAAAAACAGTAGAAAAGTGATTGTCAGGAGATGGGGGTGGGGGAAATAGGGAGAGGTCTGTAAAATGAATAAAGCCTAAGGATCTAATGTAAAGCATGGTGATTACAAATGATAACCCTGGATTGTAGAATTGAAATTTGTACAGACACATCATAATGAGATAGATGTACAAAAACTAAAGACCAAGAAAAAAAGTTCTAAAATCAGCCAGAGGAAAATGATTCACTTCATGTAGGGAGCAATTCTTTGCAAGGCTCTGGGTTTCTCACCAGAAACCAAGCAGGCCAGAAGAAAGCAGAACAATATTTTTAAACTGTTGAAATGCAAGAACTGTAGCCTGACAATTCTATACCCAGCAAAAATGCCCCTGGGGCACGAAGGTGAAATAAAGACATTCCCAGATGAAGAAAAAGTAAGAGAATTCATACGTAGAGCAGCTGCTCTAGAAGAAAATATTAATGAAGTTCTTCAGACAGAAGAGAAATAGTATCATAGGGAAAGTGAGAACATCAAGAATACAGGAAGAACAACATAAATTGTAAAAATACATATATAGGGGCGCCTGGGTGGCTCAGTTGGTTAAGCACCCAACTCTCGGTTTCGACTCAGGTCGTGATCTCGGGGTCGTGAGATCGAGCCCCGCATCAGGCTTGGGATTCTCTCTCCTTCTCCCTCTGCCTCTCCTGCTTGCATTCTTGCTTTCTCTCTCTCTCTCAAGTAAATAAATCTTTTTTAAAATGGGGGGGGATATACCCCATATATAGTGAAAATCAGTACTGGGAAACCTCCCAGAGATGGGGTTGGAAGCTCTGGCAGGGGGCTCTCACAGCCCTCCCACGGGGTCCATCGCTGACCCAACAGGAAGAGCCCTCCCTGCCCTCACCTGGATGGGATCTTGCCCGAGGCTGTGACCCCCCGCAGGAGGGACAGATGCTTTGCTCATCCAGGGCCACAGCTCTGCCACCGAAAAGCCACCGCGCCCCCCTCCCAGCTTCCTCCAATGCACTTTGAGTTCATAACAGCCCCTCCCAATTCACCCCTTTTCTCCTTCGTTCCCCAGACTTGCCTAGGGTCTTGCCCAGCTTGTTTGTCCGGGACTGAAATTCTCTTTTATTCCTGAATAAATCCATCTGTTCCTGGTGAAATAACTGGCAGTTTTTATTCTTAAGTTTAGCTATATACATATGTATATATAGCTACCCTTAAGATATATATATACACACACACACATAAAATATAAACAATATATATAGCTACATATACATTATAAATTTAGAATTTGTCATTCTAACACTGTCTGCTGGGGGTTCCAACATATGCAGAGGGAATCAAACTACAACACGAAGGGTAAAGGGACCTGTAGGGTAGTAGGGTTCTCCATTCCACAGGAAGTGGTAAAATATTAATTCTAAGCAGGCTATGAAAAGTGTGTATATAATTTCTAGAACCACTAAATATTTTTCTTTAAAGATTTTATTTGAGAGAGAGAGCACGCACAAGCAGGGGGGAGGGGCAGAGGGAGAAGCAGGCTCCTCACTGAGCAGGGAGCCCGATGCGGGGCTCAATCCCAGGACCCTGGGACCATGACCTGAGGCGAAGGCAGATGCTTTACTGACTGAGCGGCCCAGGCACCCCCATCAATATTATATATACAAAGAAATATAATCAGGAAGAGAGCAGCAGGGCAGGAAAGAAGAAATAGAACAACTGTTTGCCTAACCCCAAACCATGCAATAGTCTCATTAGACAGGAAGGGCCTGGCCTTGGACACAGGCACTCTCTGCCCAGCAACTAAAGGAAACGAGGCTGTTTCTGCTCTTGGACTCTACTCCTCACACCACCGCTAACACTCATGCTGTGAATTTTCCCCACAGAGGAGAACTGGGCGTCCTACCATCTAACTCAGCTCTAACACCATCTCCCTGGAGACTGCATCAACCCCACAGCGGAAGGGCTCAGTGCCCCAAAACTGCCCCCGCTTCAGAAGCCAGTCGCAAGCCCCAGGTGCTCACCTGTACTTCTGACAGATCGGCTATCGATCGGGCTTCCCACAAGCCCCTCTTTGCGTTTGATAATTTACTAGAACAACTCCCCCCAGAACGCAGGGAAACTCTTTCACTACCAGTTTATTATACAATAAAGAATATGATAAAAGATATGTACAAACAGATGACAAGGTGCATAGGGTGTGGTCTTGAAGGCTCCTGAGTGTAGCAGCTTCTGCTCTTCAACCTTGTGGAGCTGGGGTGCATCACTCTGTGACGCAGGACGTGTTCACCAACCCAGAAGCTCCCCAAACCTGTACTTTAGGGATTTTTATGGCGTGACTGATTATGAACCATCTCCAGGGCCTCTCCCCTCCCTCAAGGATGGGGCTGGGCTTCTAATCACAGCCTGATCTTTCTGGTGCCCAGCCCCATCCCAAAGCCATCCCAGAGCCCACCGAGTGAGTGCCTCACTGGAAAAAAGACACTCCTTTCACCCAAGACATTTCGTGGGATTTAGGAGCTCTGGCCAGGAGGTGGACGGGAAGACCAAGATATGGATTTCTCTATTTTTTAAAAAGATTTTATTTATTTATTTGGGAGAGAGAGAGCATGAGCGGGGAGGAAAAGGAGAAGCAGGCTCCCCAATGAGCAGGGAGCCTGACACAGGGCTCAGTCCCAGGACCCTGAGATCATGACCTGAGCCGAAATCAAGAGTCGGACGCCTAACTGACTGAGCCACCCAGATGCCTTTACGCATTTCTTATTGTATCATAATATCACAGCCAAACACATTGAGTTAAAGACAACTTATAGTTTGGACTTTTAAAAATCACCCAATTCCATGCTGGCTTCGAGGAACTCGCCCTGAATATAATAATGCACATTGGTTAAAGTGAACAGTAACCTCGCGTTCCGTGGTATCAATCACCCTGATACCATCACTCATCAAAGACAGCAGAGACAGCGGGCGCCTGGGTGGCTCAGTTGGTGAAGCGACTGCCTTCGGCTCAGGTCATGATCCTGGAGTCCTGGGATTGAGTCCCGCATCGGGCTGCCTGCTCGGTGGGGAGTCTGCTTCTCCCTCTGACCCTCCCCCCTCTCGTGCTCTCTGTCTCTCATTCTGTCTCTCTCAAATAAATAAATAAAATCTTTAAAAAAAAAAAAAGACAGCAGAGACAGCTGCCGAGGATCTATTACATACAAACTTCACAGAATCTAGCAACAAATAAAATGGATTCTACACCACGAAATTTATGTGGGGAGGTTTAAATCTGAAAGCCAATTAATATACCCAATCAGTAGAATGTTTTGTTTTTTGACAAAAATGACACATGATCATCTCAATGAATGAAAAAAAAAAGCATTTGACAAAATCCAACACCCCTTCCTGATAAAAACACTCAGAAAACTAGGAATAAAACTGAACTTCCTTCATCGGATAAAGGGCACCTACAGACGCTGGACCCCTAACATCATCTTAATGGGGAAACGCTGAACCCAAGATCGGGTGCAGGACAAAGAGGCCCACATCCACCCGCGGAGTCCCAGAAGCTCCAGCCAGACCAGTGAGGCCACACAAGCAAATAACAGGGGACCTGAAATTGTTCCCAGTCACAGGATGGCTGTTTATGTGGATGGACAGACAGAACCACCAGGAATCTAACAGTGAGTTCTGTCAGGTTTCAGGATACACCTATGCATGAGAATCGGGGGGTTTCTGAGTGCTCGCAATGAACAACTGGAAATTGAAACAATCTGTAACAGCTCCAAGGGAAAGAGAGAATTAGGCATAAACCTAACAGAGCAGGGGCTGGGTCTCTATGTTGAAACACCATAAAACATTGATAGAAGGAATCAAAGACGAGCAACTTCGGGCAGAGACATCCTGTGTTCACAAATCCCAAAGTATTCCTTCGTAGACAGACAAGCTGATTCTAAAATCTATATGGAAAGTCAAAAGAAGAGCAGGCAAAACAATCTGGAAAGAACAAAATTAGAGGACTCACACCAGCTGATACTAGGCAGTCCTCTCCAATTCAGGTTAGTTGAGTTAGGAGGGTGTTCTTGAAGCGATGGGCACAGAAAGAGATGGAACAGAAGAGAACCCAGAAATAGCCCCGCACAAAATTGGCCAACGGACATCCCAGGAAGGTTTGAGGACAATCCAGGAGCAAAAAGACGGTTTTGTTGACAGATGGTGCTGGAACCACCGGCCTCCTCCTGCAGATACCGAATCCTCAGCCTCATACTTAAAATTCACTCAAAATGAATCCTGTATCTCCATGTAAATTGTACGCTCCACAAGAAAACAGAGAAAACGTTTATTGTAATTCGGAGTCAGAGACATGACCCAGAAGCAAGGGAAAAAAAAAAAAAGGTACACTGATAAGATTGGCAAACCAGACTTCCTAAAACCAGACTTCCTCTGCTCTGAGAGGCGCCCTTGTAAGAAATGAACACACAAGCTACACACACAACGGTTACAGAGGACAGGAGACCCACACGCAGAGCGGAGTCGGCGATGGTACAGCGGTGACAGTGCTCAGCCCTGCAGACGGCGGGGGCACGCCCTCGGGACACCCACAGCGAGGGTGCGCGCAGACCGAGTGCCGGGCTCCGGGGACGCAAGTCCGTGTGGCGGTCTTGGAAAGTGGCACACCCTCACCCTGTAAGCCCTGGAGACCCCGGGTCTCACCGTGTGCCCCGAGAAAGGAGAACCTGTGTTCACACAGACACCTGTCCAGGTCTGCAGCGGTTCTCTTCGTGGTCACCGGAGCCTGGACACAAGTTCTTGACAGGTGGACACGTCGACACCAGATGATGCCCCACGCTGGAAGGAGGAACCGCGGGCACCCGGAGGACTGTCAGAGACCCCATGCGGAGGGGCCAGTCTCGGAAGCTTACACGGAGTCCGCCCGCACACACAGGCCGTGCCGCAGGAGAACCGCAGAGACCCGAAGCGCCAGAGCACGTGGCCGTGACCGGCCAGTGCGCGGGCGTCCTGATGCGGAGCGGGCACACTGAGCGAACACAACCTCCCTGAGAAGAGTCTGGAGGCCGGAGAGGGGCTCAGACGGAGCACCAGCTCAGGAAGAAGCCTGCCCTGCCGCCGGGCACCACCTGAGCCCCTGGCTTCCTCCATCGGACCTGCAGGGCAGTCCCGCCCAGCCTCTTCCTCCTGGCCCTGCCCTGACCGCAGTCCCTGCGCTGTTCCCAAGTGAACCCATTTTGCTGGTACAGTAACTGGCTGCTTTATTTTCAAGGTTGGCCCAGTGGAAGTGGACGCGTCTACACACGTTACAATTCGTAAAACACTACGCCAAAAAGAGTCAACGTTACTTCAAGTTCCTTTGAACAATATTTTTTATTGCAGAGTGGTCAGGGGGGTCCTCACCTGACAGAGACCTGTGAGTCCGGACAGTGTCCAGGTGGACGGTCCAGCAGCGAAGGTGCCAGAGCAGAGAACATTGCATGGCCAGTGCCCCTCCATGAGATGCTGGGACCCCCACCAGCCCTGCGGGCATCTGCGGCTCGGTCAGAGCAGTGGGAGTGCAGAGGAGGCCGGGGGTCAGGGGGACATAGGAATGCCAGGCCCCTAGGGGCCACGGTGAGGACTCTGGAATTACTTAACAGGGTGGGGAGCTGCAGGGCACAGGGAGCAAGCGGGGGGGGCGGGGAACGCTACGTGACTGTTAAAGGCCTTCCGAGAACAGAGCTTGGAAAACCAAAGGCAGAGACCGGAGACCAGACACCTGGTTGGAAGGTGGGGGCCAGCACCGGAAGTTCTCCCCCAACCCCAGCTCCTGCCTCTGCACCCTGTCCCTCTCCAGATGCTGGCCGCCCTTTAGCGCCCCAACTGCGTACTCCTGGTGGGAAGCGGCTCCAGGCCTCCACCCCCCAGCTCAGAGCCCTGGGACACCGCCATCCGCCACCTCAGGCTCTGCAAGCACCCCACCACGGAGACGGCGCCATTCACATCCACACTGGCCCAGTAGCACTCCGCCACAGTGCCCCCAACTATCACCCCGTAGCTGATGGGGGCCAGGTGCCCTGCACTCCCCATCATAGCAGCGCATTCAGAACACAGAGCTTGGTTTGGTGCAGGTGCACATTTCATTAGATCCTGGACTGAAGGGTGGGCGGGGCTCCGGGTGGGGGGTCGGGGGTCGGGGGTCAGGAGGGGTGAGGACCTGGGGCCACAGCACATCCTCTCCCTGGAGCCCACAGGGCTGGCTTGCCAGAGTGGGGTGGGGCCGGCAGGCTCAGGCATTTCTCTGCTCTGGGGGAAGGTACTCAAGGCCCAGGTGCCTGAATATGTCTTCCTCGGAGGCCACGTGGAAAAGCATCTTCTGCAACAGGAGTGGGGGTGTTAAGGCCTGGGGGCTGCCCCCCACGGTGCTGGCTTCCTGGAGAAGGGCGTGTGGAGGCGTGGGGAGGGGCAGCAGTTTCTTCCCCCAGGCAACCCCCCCCCCCCCCAGCAACATACCTGCTCCGGGTCAAACAGCCCATGGCTGTTCAGCCACAGCCCTCTCTCCTTCCGGCTGAAGCGGCGCAGCTCCCGCTGGAAATGCTGGGGAGAGCGGGGTCGTGTCAGGGCCACTTACCCCCCAACAGCCCCAGGCCCGGCCCCCACAGCCCACGCCTACCTTAGAGCCAGTCCAGCCTAGCAGGGCAAAAGGGAGCTGGCTGATGGGGACAGCCACCAGGTCCACCCGCACGGCCCTCCTCTGGGCGCCCCCCACCGCGGCCCCTGGGGGTTGTGGTAGGCAGAAAATGCAGAAAATGATCTCGAAGGCATCCATGGTGTGGCTCCGCGGGGTCGGGTGGGTGGCGTCCTCAGGGCGGCCACGGTGGTGCTGGTGGTATAGGACAAGCCCCTGCAGGCAGAGCAGACGTGGCAGGCCACAGCGGGGCGCGGCCGGGGCAGGAGCCAGGGTCCGGGCAGTCCTCCCTGCCGTCCGCCCGGCCCAGGCAGGCAGCCCGAGCCCCTCACCTGCTTCTCCAGGCGACCCATCATGCTGGGCAGCAGCCCGGCCTCCTGGCCCTCCTGGGGGTGGCTGACAAGCAAGTCCACGTCGTGGCCCTGCAACTTCCCCCTGAGGGGGCGCCATCTGACTCCGGGGGCCACACGGGGCTGTGGCCGCTCCCAGGTCCCGCTAGTGAGGGAGGGCCCACCTCAGGGGCCTACCCTGGAGGGCTGGCAGACCCCCTCACCTCCGGAAGCCGCCCACCAGCGTCACGGTGGCCCCGGGCAGGACATGCGCCGCAGCGGCTTCCACCACCTGCTGCAGGGCCTCTGCCTCCGGCCGCTGGACCGGGACGCTCAGGTCGCGGTAGTGCTGGAGTCCTGCGGAAGCACAGTCTCCTGACCTTCCCGGCCCCACCAGCTCGCGCTCTCCACTGTCCCTCCTCCCTTTGAAGCAGAGGAAACCGCAGATCCGCGGGCAGCTGCATCTGTGCCCCCTGCCCCCCGTGCCCCCTGCCCAGTCCCCTCAACGGCAACGTCTAGCAGAACTACCATCCGTGCCATCAGGGTGCTGGTGTGGATGCAGTCACGACGCAGACTACCCCTTTGAAGGCCTCGATTCTCCCCTCCGTAAAATGGGCCGGAAAAAGATAAGGACATGAAGGAGATTGGTCTGCCGCTCAGGAACCCCTTCACCGGAGCCCTGGCCCAGCTCCGCACCTGCGGGGGGACTGCTGCCTCCCGCACAGTCAGGAGAGGTTTCAGAGGGGGAGCAACGGCGCTTGGGGGCGCGGGCTCTCGGTAGGCGGTTCCTGACCGCGTCACGGGGACATGTGGCTGACAGCACCTCATGTTCCCTCAGACACGTGACTCCATGGGTCGCACCGCCTGCAGACCCCCACAGGGCCTCCCCTCCCCCAGCCCGAGGGAAGATGTTCAAAGACGCGGTGGGTGCCGGGCTGCGGAACCACTCTGGCGGGGACCCCAACCGTGGCCACGCGGGGAGGCCCATCTAACACCTGCTACCTGCTGGCCTCACACGGAGCAGCTCACAGACAACGGAACGCAGGCTCAGAGAAGTTAAGTCTCAGGGCCGTGGTCACCTACCTAGTACGTGGCCAAGACAGGACTCCAGCCCAGGCCTGACACACTCTCAAGCTCCCGTTCGTTCCACTGCACGGGGCCCCCTGCCATGAGCAGGCCCTGTCCTGAGCCTCTCCTGCCACACAGGTCCCCATGCCATCTGCCGGTGTGCCAGGACACCAGCCCCATGCTGCCAAGCTGTGCGCAGGGCACGGGCCACTGAGACACGGCCTTCCCTTCCTGGTCCAACCGGGAGGTGTGAACGTCACACCATCACTGTTCACTGCAGAAGGGCTCCAGCAGATCCAGACAGAGGCCTGCCTGCCTCCGGGACCTCTGTGCACTGACCCCGCGCCCTCCCGTCCAGGCAGCCCCCCAGCACGCACCGCGTGTCAGGGCTCAGGGCTCCGTGGTGTGGGGGGCCCGGGGCCCCGTCCTTCTCCGAGGCTCACCTGCTCTCTGCTGCTGGGTCAGCCTCTGGGGCTGCTCGTGGAGGCTGTCCAGGGTCCGCAGCCCATCCCGGTACCACCGGTCAGCAGTCTTGACCCCAACCCCAAAGATCCCGGTGAAAAGCTGTTTGGGGGACGAGCACAGTGTGATCAGGAATAAAGTCCTGACAGAAGACGCAGATGGCCACCACCATCCGCGAGGGCGGTGCTGTCCCAGGCCGCCCCATGGCCGCTCACGGCTGTCTGGTTCAAGCAGGCCGACCGAGGCCACATGGTGCTCACACAGGCAGGATTCAAACCCCAAGGCTAGCCTGTGCGGAGGACGGCACGGACAGACCCCGGTGTACCTCCCTCTGAGGGCCTCGACCCCCTGCTCCGGAAAAGTCTCTCCCCCAGAGCCTGTGCAGCTCCAGCCTGTGAGTCCAGCACCGCACACCAGTCACCCCCACAGCCTCCTGTCCACTGGGAACCACGCCGCTCCCACCTAATAGCAGCTGGGGTTTCGCACCAGGGTTCTTCTCCTTAGCAAACCAGAGGGTCGTTCTAGAGGAGCTGCAGCGTGGGAGCCAACCTCCCGTCAGGGGCGGCCGGCCCCACACGGGTCTCCCACATGGGGCGGGGGATGGGCAGCCCCCAGCCCCAGCAAGTCACTCTTTCCTCCCCGACCACAGCTTGTTGGTCCAAGGTAGGCATCCGCTCCAGCAATTTTTGGAAGCGAAACAGAATGTCAGGCCTGTGCGGTGGTGGAGGCCGTAACCCACAGATGGGGAGCCTCCCGTGGCTGGGTCTCAGCTGGTGAGGGGGCCGACGCACAGAAAGGGGGAGGACCCTTGTGGCACTCGGCTCCCCGAGCCCTGCTTCCTCTGGCTACAGCCCTGCCCATCTTGGGCTATGCTGGCCGCCCTTCCCTCGATCCCCTGAACCAAGAAAAAATGCGCAGAACAGCCCAACCATGTTGCTTCAACAATGAACTTCTAATCACTGACCCACCTCTCTGCTGGCCTGGGCGCCTACCTGGGACCCTCTGTCCTTCACCCGTGGCTCCTCTCCCTCTCCGAAGCCCCCCGCTGGCCCTCACCACATTCCGGGCCACCTCCCAGAGCACTGACGGCCCACCCTGCCAGGGAAGCCCCCCGCCCCCAACAGGTCGCTGATGGGACAGGTGTCTGAGCCGCGGGACAGAGGCGGCCACCAGAGCTCTGGCGCGTCAGATCAGGGGCGGTAGGAACAGGAGAAGGTGCGCTGTGGACAAAGGGCGACAAGCAGGGCTCAAGATCATAAAGAGGGAGGAAGTTACATTTTGTCCAGTACGCTCTGTTTAAGATGCTGGGGGACACAACACAGTGGAGAACATTCCAGTGATGGTGCTGAGTGGATCTGCAAACCCCCCTGTGCTAAACGCCAGCTTCTCCTCGCCCCACTCTGTTTGGCTGCCTCATGCATCTCTGGTGTCAGCCCACTGCTACCTCCTCAGCGAGACCTTCTCTGATTCCTGGGCGCCCTGCTTGCCTCCCGTCCGTGGCTGGAACCGGGCTGCCATCTGGGGGAGGGCTCCGAGCCCCTGCTGGGGTCCGCCCTGCATGTACCTTCATGGTCTGGTACCGCTCTGACAGCTGGATCCTCTCCACCTCCTCACACACCCCGTGTTCCAGCAGCTCCTAGGGGACCAAGCAGAAGGCTCAGCCTGACTGGACACAAGGTCTGGGGTCCGAGGACCAGGCAGAACCCCCACACTCAGCAGGGCAGCTTCGTCTGATCAGCACCCAGGGGTGCTTAGAAATAGAGACCATGCCTGGGGAGGCACCAACGCTTCTGGCCTCACGGCCCTGGGCCCAGGGAACACGGGCCACCTTTTAGACGAATGACAAGTCCCAGAATATGGAAACCGTGGCTTTTCCAAACACGGGTGATGTATTCAATGGGACTTTGCTTAAAAGCTGGAGTTCAAAAGTATGTTTGGTCCCCCATAGTCTCCCAGTGGCAAGGGAACCCCTTAGATGGTACGCTCAACATGGCATGTGAAGCACCTGACATTTTGGGTCCTTACGTACTTTGTATTTTGAAAAAGATGTGCTCCGAGTCCAGGGTTCCCGTCCACCATCCCAGACTGCGGGGCCGATGCCAACGATCCAGGTACCAGTCCTGCCTGGGCCCTCCCAGCCACATGGTGTGGCCCCCATTTACAGCTGAGGAATCCGAGCAGAGGGTGGCTTGCCCTGGCCCTGAAGCCGGCCTCCATGGCTGCACTG
This sequence comes from Callorhinus ursinus, assembly GCF_003265705.2. Taxonomy (NCBI): domain Eukaryota; kingdom Metazoa; phylum Chordata; class Mammalia; order Carnivora; family Otariidae; genus Callorhinus; species Callorhinus ursinus. Next base: position 8,800,781 of record NW_027397122.1, on the reverse strand, counting down.
AGCCCCTGACCCCCCCACGCTCACGATCCCCAGGCCGCCTCATCCACCACCTGCCTACACTCACGACTCCACCCAGGAGCACCTACCTGGACAACCCTGCAGGAGTGTTCTCCAAAGTGCGGCAGCCCCTGCAGCTGGCTCAGGGCTGTGACCCGGCTCGGAAGGGCCTTGAGCACCGCGGCCGCTCTACGGAAGGAGAGGAAGCGGCCCTCGCTGCCCTCAAAGCTTGCGGCCTCCGCCAGCACCTCTAGAGCCTCCTGCAAGGAGAGGCCCTTGGTGAGGGGGGACGGTGCCTGACTCCACGCCCTCCAGCTCCCACCCACCTGTCCCCAGGCTGGGACAGGGCAGAGTGGCAGGGCTGCTGGCAACAGGCCCGGCCCCACCCCAGGGAGGCTGGGAACCCAAGGCTCACCGAGAGGCCGGTGTTGTGGTGTGTGAGCGGCGTGGGGCGCTGGCAAGCATAGGGCGGCATCCTCACTGGGCTGGGCAGCTCCTTCCCCGGCACAGCCACCTGGGGACGGGCAATACAGAGGCCACCTGGCGGCTGAAGGCTGGCAAGGCCCGGCAGCCCCCAGAGCCCTGCCCCTGACAAGGACAGGCGGGGTGGAGCAGGCGGAGGAGGGGCTCCTCACCCAGAGCATCAGCAGGCCCAGCACCCGCGGACTCTCAGGGAGGACCGTTCCTGTCACTGCACACGACGTGTGTGCTCTACCTCCCGCAACGGTCTCAATCGTGTAGGCTAGCAGTGCCTGTCATGCCCGCCTCGCAGACAGGGACACCGGCTCGTGGCCCACAGGCAGAGCTGACCTTGGGACTCTGAACCCACACCTGCATCCTCCCAGGAAGCACTGAATGGGGGCAGAAGCCACACACCCACAGCACCGTGAGGACAGCTTCCTGCTGGTCCTTGGGTCATCTCAGCAGGAGTTGCTATCTCACTACTTGAGCACAAAAGGCCTGAAGATGCTAGAAATAAGTGGACCTCAACAGGTCATACCAATGAGAGCAGAAGCCAGGATGGCCTGGCCTCCCAGGGCCCCCGGTGGTCTGAGCTGAGCCCCACTGCCCCCCCCCACATCTGTAGGCACCGCGGTGCTGCTGACAGGCCACCTGTGCCCTCCGAGCCACAGCCTGCACCAGGGCATTCTCCGCGGGCCCCACGCCAGGCCACCCAGCTCACCTCCAGGCGGTGCCGGCTCTCCACGGGCACGGGCTGCCCAGCTGCCATGCTTTCTGTGAACCAACTTATGTCCAGCAGTACTGGGCGGGTGCATCCTTGGGGTGAGGCTGCTGCCGCCCTGTGCCCCTGCCAGCAGCCGGCCTCCTCCACTGAGGTCTGTTCCATCACCACATGTGTCACCTCGGAGCTGGGTAGAGAGAGGGGGCACAGCTCACATCCAGAGGTCCCTCCTGCCTCGCTCTGTGCCTCCAGGCCTTTGCTTCCTGTCCCCTCTGCCTGGTGAGCACCCATTCATTCTTCCATGCCACCTCCTCAGAAAGCCCCTTCTCAAAGAGGAACACATCTGCCACCCCAGCACCTGCAGAGCTGCAGCCCAGCCCACGTCTCTGTCAACTCATCTGCCCTTCTCTCCCCCAGCCTCTGAGAATGGAGGTCCTTAGGGGGCAGGACCAGAGGCTCTTCGTCTGCTGCACCCAGACTGCTTGGGTGTGAACCCCAGCTCTGGCACATACTTGCTGGGTGGCCTTGGGCATCTCGCTTAACTTCTCTGTCCCCTGATTTCTTCCTCTTTAAAGCAGGTAACAACCTATCCACTATGTAGGGTTGTTACACAGATTAAACAAACTCATAAGCAAAAGGCTTAGAGGCTTAGACAGCACCCAGCACACTAAACTCCTCTCTGAGCGGGTCTAACCACTGGGAATGGTTAAATCACTTAAACAAACAAACAAAAAAGCTGCTGGGGGACTGGCCCCTGGTTTGCTTGCTCTTCCAACTTTAAACCTACCGGAACCCATTTCCTTAATCTCAGCAGTGTCTCTGTAGCCCATAATTTTTGCTGATCTTGGAGCTTCACTCAAGTCATTGTCTCAGCCCAGAGGGGAGGCGTCATTTTGGCTAATAGGGTAAGATGAACTTACGGAGGGCACAAGGCCATTAGCCAGTGATATCCTTAACCACCCCACAGGGCCCTATAGCTCTTTACAGAGCCTCTGGTATACGTTCTCTCCTTGTCCTACAGAACACTCCTGGCCCTAACTGCAAGCACCCTTTTATACAAGAGGATATTGAGAGAAAAGCCACATGAGCATGAAGTGCCAGGGTTAACTTGGAATCCAAAACTTCAGGTGCCCCTCCACTGCCAGGTGAGTCGTTTTAGATCTCAATATCCTCAGCTGAAAAGAAACACCGCTTGTGAGTGTGGCTAGTCACTTGCAAAGTTCTGAGCACCGGCATGTTGTGCTTAGGCGCTCACACCACGCAGCAGTGTCGTTGGGGCGTGACGGCATGGCCATCCCACACAGGCGTCCCTTGGTCCCCTGTGGGCGCAGCACCCGCCCCGCGCCCCTCGTGCAGGCGCCCCCCCAACCATGAAGGCGCCCCGGGCAGGAGCCCCCGGCAGGTGACCCCCTGAAGGGGTCCCAGGCAGAAACCACGCCCCGGGCCGGAGCCCCCGGGCAGGTGACCCCCCTGAAGTCACCCCGGCAGGAACCCCCACACAGGTGCCCCCACCAAGGCGCCCCGGCAGGAGCCCCAGACAGGTGCCCCCCCCCGCCAAGGCGCCCGGACAGGAGCCCCGGACAGGTGCCACCCCCCCAAAGCGCCGCGGGCAAGGGCCCCACCCCGGGCCGCAAGCTTCTCCACGACCGCGCACCTGTAGGCGTCCAGGACCCTGAAGCCCTTGGAGACCGCCAGGCGCGTGAGGAAGGCCCGGCGGCTGCGGCCCATGCGCGGCTCGGCCAGGTAGATGGCGACGCCCGGGAAGTGCGGCGGAGAGGAGGAGGCAGGGCCGCCGGGGGACAGGACCCGCGCTCGTCGCCGCTTCGGGAGCATCCCGTCTCTGGCCGCGGACCGGCGCCGGAAAAGGGAGCGCGGAAATCGGAGGAAAGGCGGCAGAAGCAGGCTGGAAGAGGAAGCGGCACCGGGCGGTACGTGCGAGCAGGCCCCGCCCCATGCAAATTGGGCCACTCGGAGCGGTCGGGGGCTCCCGCGGGATTGAGTTCGCGCCTCCGGCCCCTTCTCCATGCAAATAGCACCAGAGGACACGCCCTTTATGTAAATAACTCGCGGAGCTAAGTGGAACAGCGCGGGCGTGTGGGGCGAAGCCGGGGAGAACGGGGGCGGGGCGGGGGTGGGACCAGTGAGCGCGCGGGCGGGGCGTGCGCGGGGTGGCCGGTGAACGCAGGGCGAGCGCGGAGGCGGGGCGGAGTGATGGGGCGGGGCGGGGGAGCAATGGGGGCGGGGCGGGGGAGCGCTGGGGGCGGGGCGGGGCGGGAGAGCGCTGGGGGCGGGGCGGCGCGCGCGGGGCGGGGGCCCGGCGGGAGGGTCCGGTGCGAACGGGGTGTGGGGGCCCGGCGGGGGCGGGGCCGGGGAGCGCGGCGCGGGCGGGACCCGCGGTGTGCGGGGGGACTAGCAGGAGAGCCCGGG